>NC_090382.1:37792075-38156589 GCF_036365525.1 Heterodontus francisci
CTACATATTCTAAGATCAGCAGGGTGTTATACTGAATGATTCCTGCTGGAAAGATGTTCACTGAACTAAAATTCTACTAGTCATTGGCTTGCCTTGATGTTTGGTATTCTAGTATGTGCCAGATTTGTAACTTTTTTACTATTGCATTGGATGTATTTACACTAGCATTGTGATAATAGTGGACCTATTCACAAAATAGTAGTGATGCAAATGCACTTGCATCAAAGATATTCATTTGAAAATAATAAATTTTTTAAAATAAATTTAAAGTGTGCTAGTTGTTGCATCCAGTTCAAGTTGCAGATGTACTTTCGTTCTAAAGTTCAAGCTAATGTGCAGTTCTTAACAAGTTTCTCAAAAGTACTACTCTATATTTTCTGCTTTAGCTGCCACCTTTACTTAAACACGAATTGAGCCAGCCACACACAGACCTCTCCATGATTCAACTGCCAACAGAAAACTGCTGAACCCTTGGGTATAACACATTGCCCTGTTATTTCCTCTGTGAGGATAGTTACCCTGCACTGCTATGAGCTAACTCATACAATAGCTAGGGCAAGAATGGTGATGCTAATCTTGAGTCTCACTTATAAGTTGACAGCTAACTACAAATTTGTGAAGAAAATATCTTAACATTACGCTACTCCCCCTGTCACAGATACTTAACATGTATTATCAAAACAAAATTGCTGCTCCCCAAATAGGTCAGTTGGTTAAAATGGTGAGGAACTGAGCCATCCGAAGCAAGGAGGTCCTGGCTTTGAACTCTGGTTGTTACAAGTCAACTGATCTTAGCTGGGAGGGTGGTAGAGCACCATTTTTCTGCAGCACCTCAGGTTAGGGAGGAGCATATTGACCAGGTTCCAATTCCTGATCGTTATCGAACAGTTCTTTCTAAAGGTTCTTGTGCCTGGCCAGTGGTGATTATAGAATCAGGTTCAAAGCTGATGATCCTTGTGGTTGAACATCCTGCTGAAACTCGCTTCCTAGTCACTGACATCATGATTGGCCACTTGGACAAGGTACTGTAGGGTATCAGTGTCTATGGATGGAATAAAACTGGTATTTTTTTAAGTAAGGAAAATACATTTTTACATATTGATAACTATAAAAAAAAGTACCTGCAGTACTTTTCCTGACTCTGGATACTTTCCAGTAGCAACCTGGATGGGAAAAAATGCTAATCTGAATGATTATCAATTAATGAATTTACCCTATAATCTTAGGCAGTTGATCACTCCTGCAAAAGAAACTAGCCTTCTTATCAGCTGAGGCTACGGGAGGATGCTCAGTGATGAGCAGATTTAGCTATACATATTCAAAGATTAACTAGTACTTGACGTCACCCTAAGTTTTTTCCTGACTTGTGTCTTGAATTCATATGTTAAAGATTGGCACCCATTGTTGTACCTGTTTCCTATATATCTCTATATGGCTGTTTAGAGATCCAAGTAGCTATCTGTGTGGTGCTAGTTGTCACTGATAATCCTATATTGCCTTCATTTTAACCATGTGAGCTTGTTCTCTAAGTAGTTAGAACAGGTCTTTAAGACCTGGATTACAACACTAATACAGAAAGCATATCGACAAATATTAAATAGAGGGTGCAAAAGAAATACTATGTGTATTTTTTACACTGCTGTTTTAAATTTCATATAATGAGAGGATAGTAAAGTGGGTCAGTAACTATTTAAATAGTTTTTTTAACTACTTAAGTACTTTTCTTCAAGCAAATTTGGTACTGTTTATATTTGTCATTTGAGAAAGAGTTAGAAACCCATGGTTAATGTTTGTAAATTGGAAATCTTGTTTTCATTTTAAAGAACTTTTGATAGCAACTTTAATGCTGATGTTGTGGGAATGCATTTGGTCCTTATTATAGTATCATCAGTTGTGGAACAATGTAAGTTATGATCTCACCTACTGATTTGGATCCCAAACGCAGATATTGAAATTTGATATCTTGGGAGTTTTTACTTGCTTGTCCTGAGTCAGAAATTTCTCATTTTTTATTCATGGAAACTACTTAGACTGAGCGCTAAAACAGTCACAGCTCTGGTAACATTCGCAATGCATACTTACCTTGAGCTTCCATGTTCAGTATGGATCATGAATTAACCATATTCATATGGACTGTTTTAAATGGAATTTATTTAGGTAAATATTAAAAGGAAAGCAAACAGCTGCAAGGAAAGACAGGTAAGAATAATTGGAATTTGAAGCTTTCTGGATGCAAACATTAGAGGTTCTACAATGCTGAAATAACCAAATACAGCATTGCTATTCTTCATGCAGATAAGGTTATGGTTATTTCCTGGGAAATTAAATACATTTATGAATAGTCCATGTTAATGTACTATGCATATACCAAGAAGGATTTTTCTTTCTTATTGCGTATCTAGATTCTTAAAAGTAGAACTGATGCTCTGCAGAACACTACTGTTACTGGCCAAAAGGTTTACAATGTGAAAAAGGTATATCAAATTATACCGATCAAATATACCTGATTTAACTCTCTGTTTACACTGGACCAGTTGATTGCAGCCAAGGCTGGACTTGGAGAGCTACAACTAAAATGAATGTCCTTGGGCTAAGGAGAGTAAAGTTCAGTCAGGGTTCTAGCTTTGGGTCACTATCATGTGACCCCTGTGAGTTATCATGCGATTGAGCTAGGGCTTGGATATAACCTGTATAGTTAACTGGACTGCCAGAAGTCACTGTCTAGACGCACAAGTGAAGAATGACCTTTGGCCAAGATATAGAACGGCTATCTGTGAACTGCACTTGAGCAAGAGCTGTCGCCTTCAGGCAAAGAAGAAAAAATAAACAATCCATAAATTTCTGACTAAAGGTCATTAAGCTGAACCATTAACCTTACATTTCTCTCTCCACAGATACTGTCCGACCTATTGTTTCCAGCGTTTTATTATTAATTTCAGATTTCTCGTATCTGCACTGATTTGCTTTTTGTTTCACATAGTGATTAGCTTTTCGATCCAGCAATCTTTAGAATTTCTTCTGGGTCAGCATTGTAAGTTTATTTCCATTTTCACTGAGATGTGTTCCACTCACTTACTCTCACATTTTCACTCACCCTCTGTTATCTTCACATTTATTGTTCATTTTCTCTGGATTTATCCCTTCCTTCCAGACTAGTTACTATAATAATTCTCTCTTTTAAATGTTTCATGCACTCATTCTGAAATTAATCAACTTGATAACTGATAAGATCGATTTTTGAGAACATTTGCAACTAATTTTTAAAATTTAATTTGAAAGATAGACAGATTATTTCTGCCATTATAATTAATTGCACATGTTCACAATTGGCCTTCCATCTACAATAAATATCCTGAGTACATTTAAGGCTCTTCACTTTCATTTTGCTAAGAGCTAAGTTTCAGCAACTCACTGCTTCACCATTTTTTTTTCTCGTTGCTTTTTTCACAGTCAGCTTTCTCCTGTCCTAAGTTACCTTGCCAGACACAGTACTATGAGCACCTTCATTTTTTTGTCCAAATATATTTCACTTATTAGCCTTGACATTCGAACATCAGTAGGAAAATATAATCTTGGTGATATATCACCAGTGGCGCAGTGGTTAGCACCGCAGCCTCACAGCTCCAGCAACCCGGGTTCAATTCTGGGTACTGCCTGTGTGGAGTTTGCAAGTTCTCCCTGTGACCGCGTGGGTTTTCGCCGGGTGCTCCGGTTTCCTCCCACAGCCAAAGACTTGCAGGTTGATAGGTAAATTGACCATTGTAAATTGCCCCTAATGTAGGTAGGTGGTGGGGATATGGTAGGGAATATGGGATTAATGTAGGATTAGTATAAATGGGTGGTTGTTGGTCGGCACAGACTCGGTGGGCCGAAGGGCCTGTTTCAATGCTGTATCTCTAAATAAATAAATAAAATCAGTGGAGCCTATTCCCATTCTATATAACATACACATATAGCAGGAATCACTAGATAACAATTAGAAGTGATGACCCTGGATTATGTCCCAAAATCAGAGACAGGAAGTGCTTTGAGACATCTGAGGCTGTGTTAGAATGTTGTATAAAAGCAAGTTACTTCCTTTCCTTCAGGACACTGAACCAATTGTACATCAAGCCAGTGCCTGAGCCTCTGGATAGGCACTGACTAGAAATCAAATTTGGATACTGCCTGCTCTGTTTTTCTTCCAAATATTGAAAAATCAAATTGTTACAATCACTGCCAACTTCATATGGGAATACACTTTAGTGAGTAGTTACTGATTGCTCTGAACAACAAAAAATACAGGACTCATAAGCTGTAATTTTCTTTCAGGAGTTTGAACATGAGAGCCATTGTTTTAGTTTTTATTGAATAAGTCCAGGCAGGTTTATAAAAAATACTGTAATTAAACAGTGATACTAATGGTAATTCTGTATCCTCAAATTACTGATGTAAAATGGAGTTGTCCCCTGTAGACACTGTTTATAATGCTGCCATACAAAAGCATATTTAAAAAGATACTGGTTTATCAAGGTTGCTAATAGTTCCCTATAGTAATAGTAAGGGATCTATAAACGATAAGTGTTATAGTGAAGACTGGTATATCAGAATATGGTTATGCAAAGGCTGTTCTATATGGTTTTGGTATTTGTGAAGAAGTCATTAAAAGGTTCAGTATATTCAGTTTATAAAGTATCAGGAGATCTTCTGTACTTGGATATTGTTTTAGTAGATTATTTAACTTGTTTATGCCATGGAAGTAAAATTTAGATTAATCAGAATCCAGTCTAAAATTCTCAATCTAGTTTTGAACAAAGACTTTTGAGCCCATTTGAACCCCTCCTTCCAGGATACCAACCCTACTGCCTTCCGATAACAGCATCTAGCTGTTTCTTAAATGACACCAGTGTTCAGACTTCAGTTACACCTAGGGACAATCTTTTCTAGATGATGAAGTAACAACTGATGGAGTTCAAGGATGTGGGGTAATTATATTCTAATTGAAACTAAGCAAGAATAGGTCCAGATTTGTTCCATGTGAAGTCTTATCCTTCCCATAAGGTAGAAGAAATCATGTTCGGCATCTTGAGATACTTATATAAAGAGGTACACCTGGTTCACTTGCAAAAATTAGATTCTAATCATTCTCCTAGTCCACCCAGCATTCTAGTGTGAGTGCAAAGCACTTCTAATGAAATTACTTGGACTTGGATCATTGAGATTTGAACTGAATTTAGATTGTAATTTGAATCAAAGTGCTACTTAATGTCACTTGAAAGAAATTAGGATTTTCTTATTTTCACAAGCGCAAAGCACTCGTTGAGGGAAGGTTTATCATACTGCCTTACGGAGTGGAAGGAAGCAGAAACTTACCTTAGGACTGTGGATATTCTGATGTTTAAACCACTAGCACATTCGCTGATGTGCTGCCTCCTGCAGACTGCCTGCAGAGGGTGGTGTCATGGCACAAATATGGAATGGTCACAGTGCAGTTCAAAAAGTCTCCAGAGAGGGCCTTTTGATTTTTCTATCTGTAATTATTTAGCTTATCATTGGTTTGTTATATATACCTCAATTCAAAGGATGATACCTACTAGTATATTAAATCTAAAACTTAGTATTTATCTAAATGAACCATTGTTTAGTAGAAACACAGTATCAGAAATATCTGCAGTTGCATGCTGTTCTACTATTGTGAAGTGCTTTAAAAGACGACAAGTTTAACAGGAGCCTTCATTAGCTGCATGATCTGCACTGCAGTGGTATTACATGCTGTTCCTGGCTTTAGGAAGATGCAGACCAGTGGCACTAAGTTATAATTGTTGGCTCCTAACTGCTTTACAGACGAGTGAAAGCAGAACTTTTTCCATGTGCCGATCTCTGCTAACTGTTGTTGAAATATGGATGAAAGTTTAGCGTGAAGCTGTCTTGACAGCTCCTTGCTAACATGAAACTTTGAAAAGTTATACTGTGGTCTGTGTGAAGCCTGCAACCACTTCCTCAAGGTGGTCAACTACCTGAAGTCAAATTTTGAAATCTCACCACTTTGGTTGCAGTTGTACAGAATATTTTGTGTCGCTGAGGTTGTTAACCAAAGTGCAAAATGTGCAACATATCTGCCTAGCAAGAGTAGATCTGGAAACAAAGCTATTGAGGATCCCATCTCCCTGGAACAGGTTCTTGATTGAGCAGATATAAAAGTAATGATTCACTTTAGTGTGTATTACGTATGGTGATATTGTAGATATTATCTTGGAGTTTGATTTTTTTTAGTGTGAAGACATCTTCTGATTCATAATGTGTTACTGGTTAATTCTCAGTAAATTAAAAGCAGACTATAGTAGATCTTTTACATGGTTCATATAAACAGTTGTAGGATGATTTGCCCAGCTGGTCAAAGAGGAACTCTGACCGAATGATGATGTGAATATGCTGAAACTTCACTGCATTTTAAAAATGAGCACAACTAGCCTTGGAAAGGAAATAGCAAAAGCTCATGCTCCTGATCGCTATTTAATGATTCCTGCTAGAAAGTGTGTGTGTGTATGTGATGTATATGTATAGTATGTGTGTGTTTGTGTATATAAACATATTTTATATATATATATTTATTTATATATATATATATATAATATATGTATGCACAGAAGGCTGTTTTAAGATTTGATGAATGACCATTTGGACAAGGTATCAGAGGGCTGTCAGCACCCATGGTGCCATACTTAAGCAAACATCAGCAGCATCAAGAAAGAAATGGAGAAAATGTGCATTTAGCTGATACCCGAAGTTGTGTGTAATTGAACAGGAGGAGGTTTGGTTGTGAGGATCTCATTGCGATTTTACTCTGCAGAAGCTGTGAACAAGAGTAAGTTGCATCACTTCCTATGATGGATGAGTATTTTACTGTAACTGTTTCTTGTATACATATGTTTTACACTGGTGCTTATTATCTTACACAAAGTAACAACATTTAGTGACTTGAAGGAGTATGGGAAGCTGAAACATTTAAAAAAAAAAGCATTTACCAATTGTGTTCTGTCATAAACACTTCCCATAACTGGGAGTAGCTGGTCAGTATTTCTGGAACTTGTGTGATTTTCCTCCCTCATCTTCATGTAAAAAGTTGCTAAAGAATTTCCTGCCTTTGATTAGAACTGATGCAACAGCTGCCTGTGACAGCTGTGAGGTGTGCCTTCTTGGTAGCTGCTGTCTGAATATCTCAGCAATATTTACAAATCTGTAAGCAAGGAAGCATACTTGTACCCTTGACCCCATTGAAGATGGATTGCATATTGCTATGGAAATCGTTAACAATAAACAGTTTTACAGGATTTTCAAATTGGTAGGTGGGGAATCTTGGCAGAGGATTTGATCTTAAAGGACCACTAGATTGAACATTTTGGCCTTGATTAGGACCATTTTGGATAGTTGAATATACTATAATGGAGGGCTAGTACAGAAAATGTACCATAGGCAAAGTTTTACCTTTATTGAGCTACAATGTATTACAGTCATTCACTTTCATTCCAGTCTTGGAATGAGGGTATTACTTCATGTAATTAAGATTTATCTTAGTGCATAAATCAACAGCACATGCTGTTAGGAATAGCCCCATTAATTACAAAACACATAACACTGGATTTAAAGTGCTGAATATAGTGGACTGAAAAAGGCCATTTGACACCCCAAGTACTGCCTGTCAGAATGCAGTATCTTATGAGCTGTATTGTCTGCGCAACTTGCTCAATAACTATTGTTTGGGCTGTACATTAATCAATGCTCAGTATACGTTTAATTGTTGCTTTATTGTGACTGTATGGCTTTGTAGTCAAGTTTTACAATCTGCCTTTAAGGCCTGTTTTAAAGGCCAACAGATTTCTGGTGGGAAAGGCATTATTTTAAATAATTCGTTCTTTTAGATGTCAGCCAGAAATATATTAAACCAAATCATGTTCCATAGTGAGGGATGTGTTCAGTGGTTAAATAACTGTTCATAAGCAAGGCTGTCCTGTGAAACGACCAAAATAATGTAGATCTGTATTTGTACATGGTGAAAAAGAAGTCAGAGAATAAAGGTTACATTTACTGAAACTTAAAAAGTTTGTTGCTGTTTGCTATCTACTGTTCTTTGATTTAACTTTTTTACACTGTTTTGGTTTTAGTGCCATAAATCAAAGTATAAAATACAGTTCCTAAATGTTGGTGCTACTCCTTTTCTGAAATTATAACCACCTAAAAACATCTCTTCCCTTTGCTCTTCAAGCCTCGACATATACACTTTGTAACACAGCTCCCATATTCTACTCAACAGAGTTTTTCATCTGGGCCAAAATCAAAGAAACGAGGTGTACAAAATAACAATAAAGCTATATATAACTCAATAAAATAGAATACTTAACTCATATTTTATAGGGACACATTTGAAATATTGTGCACAGATTTGCGTACTAGACCCATGAGTCTGTTCTGCCATTCAATGAGGTCATGGATGATCTGTGACCTAATTCCACCTGTGCCCCATATCTCAATACTTTTGGTTAACATAAATCTAACAATTTCAGATTTAAATTAACAATTGACCCAACATCAACTGCTGTTTGCGGAAGAGAGTTCCAAACTTCTACCCTGCTTTGCTCTAGAGAGGTTTCAAACTTCACTCCTGAAAGACCTGGCTTTAACTTTTAAGCTATGTCCCCTCAACCTAGACTCCCCAACCAGAGTAAATAGTTTCTCTCTATCTCTCCTATCAGTTTTCCTTAATAGCTTGAAAATTTGGATCAAATCACCCCTTAACCGTCTAAATTCCAGGAGAACAACCCTAATTTGTGTAATTTCTCCTCGTGATTTAACCCTTGGAGTCCAGGTATCATTCTGGTAAATTACACTGCACTCCTTCCAAGGCTAATATATTCTTCCTAAGGTGTGGTGCCTCGAACTGAACACAGTATTCTAGGTGCAGTCTGACTAGGGTTTTGTACAGCTGTGGCATAACTTCTACCCCCTTGTATTCTAGCATTGTAGCTATAAATGTGAGCATTTCATTAGCCGTTAGATTATTTTCTGTACCTGTCCATGACATTTTAATGATCTATGTATGAGTCCCTAAGTCTCTTTGGACCTCCACTACTTCTAGCTTTTCACCACTTAGAAATTACACTGATCTGTCCTTTTTAGGTCCAAAGTGGATCACTTCACACTTGCCTATACTGAAATCCATTTGCCACAGTTTGCCCTTTCACTTAATCCATTAATATCTCTTTGTAATTTTCTGCTTCCGTCTACACTGCTTTCAATGCCACCTATCTTTGTGTCATGGGAAATTTTAATATGTGGCTCTGTATTCCATCACTTAAGTTAATAAGTATGGTGAATAGTTGAGGTCCCAACCTGTGGGACACCACTAGTCCCATCCGGCCAATTAGAGTAGCTGCCCGTTATCCCAACTCTCTGTGTCCTGCTGCTCAGTTAATTTCCTAACCAGATCTATTATTTGCCTTCAGTTCCAGAAACTTCAACTTTAGCTGACAGGCTCTTATTAGGGACTTCTGGAAATCCATAAATATAACATCTGTAGATATTCCCCTGTCCACTACTTCGGTCACCTCTTCAGAAAATTCAATCAGATTTCTCTGGCATGACCTCAGCTTTACAAATCCACTGTTGGCTCTCTCTGATCAGCGGCATGTGCAGTTTTTCAATCTAAAGACACCGGTCCTCAATCAAGACAACATTGTTAGATTATAGTTAGGACATCTGCAATGTTCTTACTACCTTTAAAATCCTGGGATGGCAACCATCTGGCCCTGGGCATTTGTCACTCTTTAGTGCCATTATTTTCTCTATTACTGTTATTTTGTTAATTTTGGTGGGCCCTCATCCCTGATTCAACATTAGTTTCCTGGGGATGTCCAGCATGCTCTGCTGTAATTATTGATGCAAAGTAATTATTCAACTTGTCAGTTTTCAAGGGACTCGCATTGCTCCTCACCACCCTCTTTCTCCTAATAATATTTTTTAAATTATGTTGATTTTGATATCCCTTGCAAATTTCTTCTCATAGTCCTTTTAACAGCTATTATCTGTTTTGTCACCTTTTGTCCTTTGTGTCTCCCAGTCACCAAGATATGTGCTATGTTTGCATTTTTGTATGCTGCTTTTAGTATTATATTGTCCCTTAGCTGTTTTGTTGTCCATGGCTTTTCTTTTGGCAAGTAGAGCTCTTGTGCCTTAGGGTATAAACTGGTTCTGTATTTCTTTAAATTCTTTTGGGAACACCTCCTACTGATCTTCTGTCGACGCACCCATTAACAGATTTGCCCAGTTTATTATGTACAGTCTCTATCTCACCCTGTTTAAGTCAGCTTTACCTAAATCTAGCATTTTAGTAGCTACTTCACATTTCTACCGTTCAAACACAATGTTGCACTTGATCATATTCAGATCGCTTTTCGATAATGTGCATGCACCGTTAGGCTGTTAACTAAATCTGGCTCATTAGTCATTATTAGATCCAATATGGCATGTCCCATTGTTGGTACTAAGATGTGTTGCAGAAAACTATCCTGGACACACTCAAGAAATTCACTACCTTTCTGAGATATGCTAGTCTCCTTGTTCCAATCTATATGGAAGTTAAAATTCTCTGTTAAAACCACTCTACCTCTGCTACATGCATTTCTAACCTGTACTTTTATGTATTCTGCTACTTCACAGTTGCTACTGGGGGCATATATGCAACTCCCACTGCAGTCTTAAATCCTTGCCCTACCCATAGTCTCACTGCCTATTTATCTATCGTTATATCCTTTCTTATCATTGAAGTAATTTCATCCTTAATCGTTAAGGTGATCCCTTCCCCTCTACCAGTTTCCCTATCCTTTCTGTAAACTTTGTGACTTGGTATATTCAGTTCCCAGTGTTGACCATCTTGCAGCTGTATCTCAGTAATGGCTACCATGTCATACCTTCTAAGTTGAACTTGCACCTGCAATTCATTCAGTTTGTGCTTTATGCTCCGTATGCTTATATAAAGAATGCTTATTTGGGCTACACACCCCTAACTTGTTCTTCTGCTCTAATGTTTTTCTCACACATTTCTTATTTCTCTCTCCTGGTTCAATTACTTTACATCTTTTAGTTTTTCCATTACTAGTATTGCCTAAAGCACAATTTCTGATTGTTACTCTAGTCTCTTCTGTTTCGTTTGTTTTAGAGTTATTATTTTTGCTACCTGAACCTTCCATTGCTCTCCCCACCCCCTCCCATTTACTAGTTTAAAGTCCTTGTAACCACCCTATTTATCCTTTCCACTAGGACCACCCATCCCAACAGTACAGTTCCTTTCTGTCCCAGTACATGAAATGGGACCACTGTTAATCCATACCACTGCTTCAGTCACATGTTCACCTCCCTCATCTGCTTATCCCTATGCTGATTTGCACATGGTAATAATCCAGAAATTATAACCTTTGAGGTCCAGTTTTTAATATAGCTACTAGCTTCTAATACTGTCTGTACAGGAATTCTTACCTACTCTTGCCTTTGTACCCAAGGTGAGCTTCTGAACACATCACTAAGGCTGCTTATTTTCACCTCCGTAACATCGCTCGACTCTACCTCTGCCTCAGCTCATCTGCTGAAACCCTCATCCATGCCTTTGTTAGCTCTAGATTTGACAATCCAAAACATTGCTGGCCAGCCTCCCACATTCTAAGCTCCGTAAACTTGACGTCATCCAAAACTCTGCTGTCTGTGTCCTAACTTGCACCAAGGCCTGTTCACCTATCACCCTTGTTGTTCACTGACCGAAATTGGCTCCCAGTTAAGTAAAGCTTCAATTTTAAAATTCTCACCTTGTTTTCAAAGTCCTCCATGGCTCCGCCCCTCCTTATCTCAGTAACCTCATCTAGCCCCACAATCCTCCAAGTTATCTGCACTCTAATTCTGCCCTCTTCAGCATCCTCAATTTTAATCACTCCACTATTGGTGGCCGTGGTTTGAACTGCCTGGGCCCTAAGCTATGAAATTCCATCCCTAAACCTCTCCATCTCGCTGCCTGATTTACCTTATTTATGGCATTTCTTAAAACCTACCAATTTTGACCGAGCTTTTGGTAATCGACCCTAATATACCTTAGGTGGCTTAGTGTCATATTTTGTTTTATGATGCCCCTGTGAAGATTCTTGGCACATTTTATTACATTAAGGGTGCTATACAACTACCAAGTTATTGTTGTTGTTAGTCCCAACATGTAGCACAACAACTGGATCCTCACTTTCCAATTTTCTTTCAAGCCAGTTCAAGAAGACCCTCACCCTGGATCTCAATTTTGCTTACAGAGGATGCTATCTGTCCCCCTAATTGTTGAATTCCCTACAACTACCACTTTACGTTTACCCTCCTCCTCCCTCCTTTGAACAGCCTCCTGCTCCAAGGTTCCATGGTCAGCATTCTGGCTGTCCTTCTGACAGTCTTTATCCTTATCTTCACATGTAGCAAGTACATTGTGCCTGTTGTATAGGATTAGTCACTGCAGATTCTCATTCTCTTTACTCTGCACACTACTGGCCACACCAACCTGCTCTCTATGAGTTGTGACTTAAGATCAAAAGCATTCTTCTTCCCCTCCCTTGTGTGTTGGAGTGTCTCCAACTCGCACTCCTGTTCAAGGACTCTTGAGCTGAGGAGATTCGAGGTGGAGATATCTACTGCAGATGTGCTTAATCGGGATAGTCTTGCTGTCCGCTAACTCCCATGTGCCATCCACACTCCCACATGGGTACTTTACTTTCAAAGGGACATTTCTGTCTTGGGGACTGTCAAGAATTCAAATCTTTATCTAACATAGGGTAAGTTTACTTATTGTGTAAGTTGTGGGGGGGGGGGGGGGGGGGGGAACAGAACAATGACCTAGGTTCTATAAATCCCTAAAAATGTGGACGTGGTTGGGTTATATAATTTGAACTGGGATTGCAAGACAAACAGACATGGATTTAAAATGAAGTTGCACAAGTATAAGGATAGCTTCAAGCAAGATTAGATATGGAGGACATTTCTCCCACATAACAGGTGAAATAGATGTATTCAAAGTATTTGAACCAATTCCCCTCTTGCACTTTGTCTAGCAGATGGATTAGTCAGGTGTTGGAAGAGACTACAAATAGGTTGCCTGGTAATTTCTCAGCTGAATTTTTGATTAAGATACAGATGAAGAGCCTGACTGGCATGCTTTGAAAGTAAAAGTTAATTACAGTATAATCACATCTATCAAGGTAGGATGTTTCTATTCATGTGAGCTCAGCTTGAGGTCAGTGATGAGAATATACACTTGAGATGGAAGATTCTGGTTAGGTTTGATTGATAAGCTTACTGGTAAAACACTAAACATGAAAGGAGTCAAGAGTCTCTGTCTTCACACACAAGGGACACTTGAGCAGTCAGCCAGTAACGAGGAGAAATTGCTCCTCACAAACCTAGAGCCAGTCAGAGTCAGAAAATTGAACAGGCATAGTTAAGTGAATCCGTTAATACAGTATGGTGTATTATTATTTTCGAGGTTTCTGGTCGTTAGCATCAAGCTGAGATTTGATTACAGGTGTTACACTCTACATTCACTTGTCTGTAAGATAAAGCAGCTTAACAAATTGTATCTAGCCTCACCTGTTTAAAGTGTTTCTTTGTCCGCTTACATATAGATTGGAGAAGCGTGTGTGAGGACATGTGCGAAAGACACGATATCCAGTTCCGATCACAGAGGAGGGAGGTTGTTATATCCCTGGGTTATACTAGCATATAAGTAGATATTGAGCCATTAACCAACACTGTCGAACCCAAGAGAATATCTAAGGTATACCCGAAATTTGTAATCTATACAAATAAGTGTGCATTCAGGCATGTATATTGTGAATTGCTTGTAAAATTAAGGGAACATTCACATATTTTGTGAGGTCATTGTATATTTAGGAGTACATTCACACACTTATTTTGTGTGTGTGCATAAACTTCCCATAACTTATGAAGTCATTCCACACCCTAACTGCGCAGTGCCTGCAGGAGGTAGACCTTGTCTCGACATGAATGTACTTCAACTCGGAACAATGTGATCAGGGTCCAAGACGGCTTTGTTTGGCCCAGGGTTCTGGGAGCCAGCTATTCTTTTGAATGGTGGTATTCTGATGAAAGGACCCCAACCTGAAATGTTAACTTTGTTTTTTTCTCCACAGATGTTGCCTGACCTGAGTATTTCCAACATTTTTCTTTCAGATTTCCAGCATCCAAGGTATATTGCTTTTGCATTTTGTGTTGCTCGTCTTGTTGATTGGGGTCTGTCTCCTCCATTGCCAGTGAGCGAGTTCCTACCCTGTATTGCTTGATATTTCCCCAGTTCCGGTTGACATTTCATCCATATACTTGTAAAGTAAATAAGGCAAAGCTGGTGCCGGAGTCAGGGCTGTGCCAGTGCAGACATCTTGAAGTAGAGTTCCCCAGCCGATATGAACACGGTAAATCTGAAGTAATAACATAAACTGCTGCTGGCTGCCATTTTTCGGCTTTTTAACAACCTCCCCATCACCTCCGCAGCCCCACCCCTCTCCCCCCACCCCTCTGGCCACCTACACTGCTTTTAAGATTCAGAAGAGTTTTAGGCACAAATGATAGTAATTATGATATGGATCCAAAGTATTCTGCTGCCTTTGTAATAATAGACTTAAGTGATCACAAGGTCCCTCCAGGGTATTCTATTCATTATGGAAATTCCAATACTGAGCATATGCTACAAATTTACCAGTTAGGTAATGATGGACATTCGGCATGTTGAATAAGAGTGGATGAGAAAATTGGGTTGAAAAATGATGGTTTTATGCATATTAGAGTGACTGAGTTACTGAGAGGAAGGATTTTTTTTTCAGATTGAGTTTTCTTTCTATACAAGCTCCAGGTTATCTTTGCCGGTACTATTACTGTTTGGATTGTGAGAGTATTGCTCTGTATCAAGCTACCTATGGCCTACACCGCATTTGTCTTTTGCCCATTTGGACACCTTGATGGTGAGGTATTCTTAAGTGAAGTATAATTTGTATTTTCTTGACCCCGGTTACATGAACCAGAGACAGTTCAAGGAAATCTTCAATAATATAATAATGCAAAATAAATTTTAACTGCAATTTCATTCCCAATAAAACATTTGGTGACCAGGACCACTATATTTTAATAATTTCACCTCTATTTTGAGGCAGAGTGTGATGGTAACATGCAGGCAAGCTGTTGTGGATGAATCTACCAAATTGGAAAGGTGTTGCAATGTTGCTTCGTGGTACGATAGAACAAGCATGGAAACTTGCAAAGTTCTTTTGCCAGAAAAGTATTTGTTTGCTCCACTCTAAATATGCCAATTTCTAGGGCATTGTCTTATTGCTTTTTATTTTAAGCAGTTTTCGGCATTATGGACTGCCGCAGGTGCTGTTAGCGATTTGGATGAGGCTGCAGGGTTGTAGTCACTTGCAGCCATCCTAGCAACAGCCTCTGCTACGCAGACTACATCAGGGCTACGACCTGATCCTCCCCCAGTGTGCTGTCTCTCCCCAGCTCATTAGAGTGCTCACCTCCACACAGATATGGAGAACAGCTAGCAACCTTCAGTTCGAAGCATAGAGCTCCCAACTGGGAACGCATCTTCAAAACAGTATCCAGAGGTTCTCCTCCACTCTCTGGTGATCAAAATACAGAACTCCAAGCCACACAGCCAGGCAAAAGCACCTGTCCACAGTCCCCAACTGCTGTAAAAGCCAGGACCCATTCACCAATGATGGCTGCAGCAACTCCTTCCAGAGTGAACTAGCCAGAAAGCCTGCCCAAATCACATCGGGCATACCACTGCCAACAGAAGCCCAAAACCACTCTCCCATGTATACCCTGCTACTTTCCTCAATTACAAAAGCCCTTTGAGTGAGTTAAGTGGGGAATCAGTGCACTCAACACTCAAAAATGTCCATTGGCAGCACATTCGGGAGACATGCATCAACATGACACCATGAACAATATTTTTTAGTCAACATTGAAGGATGCAGATCTGTATTTCAATTTGATTTCCATCTCAGTTTCTCTTGCCCTATCTTCTCTGAATTAACTTCCTCTGCAAATACTCCCCACAACCTGGTCCTGTGGCCTCTCTACCTTGGTCTCAAGCACTAATAAGACCACCTCCAACCATCTCCTTGCATCCTTTATCCCACATCGCCTACCCTCATTCAACCTCACTTCTTCCTATAACCATACCTGAAAAAACTCTTTTCCCCATGTCACTTACAACAGCACTTTTAAATTCCCAATTGGCTTTTGGCCCTCCATTCACTTCAATACTTCTGCTGTCTTTGATTTGCTCAACTACTCCCTCAGTTTCATCTTTCATGCCTGTGCCCCAGTAAAAAAAAAAATTCCAGCTTGTTTCCCTGGTATGGACACCATCTTTATTCCCTCAAATCCAAGGGATGCAGTCTTAAGCATATCTGGTGCACAACTGGTTTAGCCACCCTTTCCCAGTCAGAAAACCATCTACTATTCCAAGATCATTTTAAAGAGCAAAGATAACCCTTGTTTTTTCTTTCACTACCAACCATTGCCTTAAAATCCTCTTCCCTGCCCCCTCAGTCCTCAACTCACAATATGTGTGAGGAGCTCTTCTAACTCAGTTTGAGACCCTCTGTTCAGCTGCCTATGTTACTTCCTCTCCCTTGCCCTTTGCCACTAAGTCAAACTTCCTTCAAGCACCACCCTAGCCCCAAACACACATTTCTCTCTCATTTCTTCCCCATCTCCCCTCATACCCTCTCCAAGCTAACCTTGCCCATGGGCTTCACCTCCTACTTCCTTGACCCCATTCCCAGCAAAACTCCCAACTGCCTCCTTGACAACACCTTCCAAACCTGTGACCTCTACCACCTAGAAGAACAAGGGCAGCAGAAAAATGGGAACAACACCACCAGCAAGTTCCCCTCCAAGTCACACACCTTACTGACTTGGAAATATAATGGTGTTCCTTCACTGTTGCTGGGTCAAAATCCTGGAACTTTCTCCCTAACATCACTGTGGGTGTACCTACACCACATGGGGGCATACCACAACTTTCTCATGGCAATTAGGAATGGGTAATAAAAATGTTGGCCCTGCCAGAGATACATCCCATTGAATTAAAAAAACAACTTACCGCCTGGGTGCTATTACAAATAATTCCTCTTCTTGGGTATCATTCTCCCTTTCAAAACTGCCATCATCAATTCCCTTAGAAAAAACTCCACATGGTTGCTCTGTTATTTCAGGCAACTGTCATATATCCTTTTCGTCTCCAAAGTCCTTGAATATATTGTTACCTCCCAAATGCATTTTCACCTTTCCCAAAACTCACTGTTTGAATCTTTCCAGTCAGGTTTCCGTCCCTGCTGAACTTTCGGTCACTGAACTGAACCTAACCAAAGTTACAAATGGCATTCTGTATGACAGTGACAGTGTTACATTTTTTTCCCTCCTCATCCTCCTTAACCCCTATGCAGTCTTTAACACAGTAAACTATACCATCCTCCTCCAACACCTCCATTGTCCAGCTCAGTGGACTGCCCTTGCTTGGTTCCACAGTTATCTATCTGATTGTAGCTGGAGCATCTCCTTCATTCCTCTGACTCTGACCTTTTGTGCAACCCCATTCCCTTGTCCCACATTAGTGACTATGCTTTCAGCTGTTTAAGCACGATTCTCTGGAATTTCCTCCCTATGCTGCTTTAAAACCTACCTTTCTGGCCAAGCTTTTGATCACTGCTCTTAATATCTCCTTTTTTGTCTGATTAATGCCTTTGTAAAGCACCTTGGGCCATTTTTCAATGAAAAAGAAAAACTCCAAGGGTGGGACCCACCATTGTGGTTAACTAAAACAATTAAAGATAGTGGCAAACTTAAAGAAAAAGCCAATAATTGTTCAAAGGTGGGAGGCAGGTCAGAAGATTGGACAGAATATAAAAAACAGCAAAGAATGACTAAAAGATGGATAAGGAAGGTAAAAAATTAGAGAATGAGCGAAAGCTAGCTAGAAATATAAAGACAGATAGTAAGAGTTTCTACAGATATTTAAAAAAGAGAAAAGAACCCTCCCCGTCAGATCCTTCCTGCATGCCCGAAGTCTCGCCCCCTCCGCGCAATGCCCCCGCGGTGGCTGTGGTGGGGAAGAGACTGTTGCCCACCTCCTCCTGGAATGTGTCTTTGCAAAGCAGGTGTGGAAAGAGTGGTTTTTGTCGAGGTTCATCCCAAGCAGCTCTGTAACACAGGAGTCTGTGCTCTACGGGCTGTTCCCAGGGACGCACACCGAGACAAACATCAACTGCTGCTGGAAGACTATCAATTCGGTGAAAGACGCCCTTTGATCTGCCCGAAACTTGCTGGTCTTCCAGCGCAAAGAGTTGTCCACCACTGAATGTTGCAGACTGCCACATTCCAAGGTCCAGGACTACGTGCTGAGGGACGCACTAAAGCTTGGGGCAGCCGCAGCAAAGGCTCAATGGGGAAAGACCACAGTGTAAGGTCCCCCCACCAAGCTGAACTGAGGGGCTGGATCCATGGGAAACCCCTCGAACTGTATCGGGAAAATTTTCATTTGCTGTAAAATGTAAAAATGTTAATGGCATGACAAATGAAATGGAAGGGTTGTGAGACAACTCATGATTGTGTTGAAGGAAACTGATCACCTTTGCACTGTTTGTATTTTTTGACTTGATGCTGTTTTAAACTGTTTGGGAATGTATTTTTTACAGATTTTTATGAATAAAGTATATTTTGGAAATTAAAAAAAAAAATGTTAAAAGGAAAAGTTAACAAAGTGAGCATTGGTCCTATTGAAAGTGAGTCTGGAGAATTAATAATAGCTAATAAGGAGATGGCAGATGAATTGAACAGATATTTTACATCGGTCTTCACTATTGAGGATACAAGTAACATCCCAGTATTAACTGTAAGTCAGGAAATGGAAGGGAGGGAAGAACTCAAGAAAATTACAATCACCAGGGAAGTGGTACTGAACAAATTGTTGGAGCTGCGGGCTGACACGTCCCCAGGTCCTGATGGACTTCACCCTCGGGTGTTAAAAGAAGTGGCTAGTGAGATAGTTGATGCCTTAGTTTTAATTTTCCAAAATTCCCTAGATTCAGGGAAGGTTCCATTAGATTGGAAAATAACAAATGTAACTCCTTTATTCAAAAAGGGAGGGAGACAGAAAGCAGGAAACTACAGGCCAGTCAGCTTAACACCTGTCAAAGGGAAAATAATAGAAGCTATTATTAAAGACATTGTAGCAGGGCATTTGGAAAAATTCAGGGTAATCAGGCAGAATCAACATTGTTTTGTGAAAGGGAAATCATTTTATTGGAGTCCTTTGAGGGAGTTACATGTGGTGTGGATAAAGGGGAACCGGTGGATGTATTGTACTTAGATTTAAAGAAGGCATTTAATAATTTGCCACATGAAAGGTTATTGCAGAAAATAAAAGTTCATGGTATAGGGGGTAACATATTGGCATGGATAGAAAATTGGCTAGCTAACAGGAAACAGACATTAGGCATAAATGGGTCATTTTCTGGTTGGCAAGATGTAACAAGTGGTGTGCCACAGGGATCTGAGCTGGGGCCGCAACTTTTTACAATTTATATAAATGACCAAAGGTAATGTTATGACCAGGTGAGAAATGTGTCTAGGGGTCTTTTGCTGTCTTTACAGGGTCTTATTGTAACAGGGTTTTATTTTTAAACACACTGTGTTTTGAGCTCCCCTTTTTTAGATTTAGATATACAGCACTGAAACAGGCACATCGGCCCACCGAGTCTGTGCCGACCATTAACCACCCATTTATACTAATCCTACACTAATCCCATATTCCTACCACATCCACACCTGTCCCTATATTCCCCTACCACCTACCTATACTAGGGGAAATTTATAATGGCCAATTTACCTATCAACCTGCAAGTCTTTTGGCTGTGGGAGGAAACCGGAGCACCCGGAGGAAACCCACGCAGACACAGGGAGAACTTGCAAACTCCACACAGGCAGTACCCAGAATTGAACCCAGGTTGCTGGAGCTGTGAGGCTGCGGTTCCTTTAACCTGCCCTCTTGGTCACTTTTTTCCCTTCTCTTTCTAAACTTTTGACAGCCATGTGCTTGCCTGTTCCCTTTTGTTCTCGGTGGGGGTCGCTTACAGTTCACCAGCCCTCTGCTGGAGAGTTCTCCTAACACCAGTACAGGACTTAGGGGGTGCAGGTTTCACTGTAGGTTGGGGTTTCCACTCAACTTGGCACATGTGGCAACTCCTGCAGTACACCACCACATCTCTGCGGAGTTTTGGCCGGTCAAACTGCTGTCTTATGCAGGCTTTGATCCGTCATGTACAGCTACGGTAGTCTTGTGGGCCCTTCTTAATATTTCTCTCTGGTACCTCTGTGGCACCACTAACTGGTGAACTACTGTCCACTCCTTGCTCTCAGGTCTGTGAGGAGAACTCCATTTCCTCATCAGTACCTCATTCTTTAAATAGTAGCAATCAGGGACTCTCTCTGCTTCACTTTCAGACTGAGCAGCCTGTGCTAACTCTCATAAAACTGTGTCGGCTTGCTGAGCCTCAGCTAGGGAAAATCCATTTAATTAATTCCCTGGGTCTCCTAACTTTCCAAAGAAAGTCTCGGACTGCCAGACCTCATGGTCATCTGCCTGCAGTGCTAATTCAGTCTCCTCTGGGAAAGCTGGTTTGATCATGGCCTGATCGACTACACATTCAGGGGCACTGCAGGAGACCGTCTTCTGCCACCGCCCTGTCTCTCTGACCTCCTGCGGTTTTTCTTATACTACTGGGGGGGCTATCACCTTTACCCTTGCCAGATCATTACCTAGGAGCAGGTCAACCCCGTCTACATGCAAACTAGGGAGAATTCATACTGTCACCAGTCCCGAAGCTAGGTCACACTCCAGGTGCATCTGGTGTACAGGTACAGGCATACACTATCCTCAAATGACATTCTGGTGTTCAGTGCACTCTCTGGGGGAAAGGTCAGGCCTTTTCCCAGTAAAAGGGATCTTTTGGCCACTATGTCCCTGAGAATCACTGTGGACTTGCTTGCCCCACTCGAGGGATATGGAGTTACTTTCCCTTCAAATACAAAACCCTCATAACCTTCAGGAATCCTATTAACTTTTCCTGCACTGGCCTTAGTAAGCTTCCTGGATTGCATTCTTACTGCAGTTAAAGCCACAGTTTGTTCTGTATTTTCCATTAGGGCCTCTTCTTCACCGAGCGGCTGTGCCCTGATTAACCCGACCGGTTTCCCCTTTAGTTTACAGCAGTCAGCTTTTAAATGCCCTGTCTTATTTCAATGGAAGCACACAAGTCTCTGGCTCTCACTTGCTCACAGCACCTTCGTTTTTGGCTGGAGGAGGGCCCCCTGTATCTCCTGCTTACCTTTCTCCTCAAGGACTGCCTGGGTTTCTATCACCTTTATGGATTGGTGGGGGTGGTTAGGAAAGGTTCTCCCCTGGGAACCGACTTGTAAATTAAAGCAAACTCATCGACCAGAACGGCCGCTTGCCAGGCTCCTCTACATGGGTTTTTATTGAGAATGGGAGAGAGTTTTTAAATTCCTCTAACAGGATTACTTCTCTGAGAGTCTCGTAGCTGAGCTGTATTTTGAAAGCCCTCAGCCACTGGCCAAAAGCCAGCTGCTTGCTTCTTTCAAACTCCAGATAAGTTTGATTGGCTTGCTTTTTGAGGGTTCTAAACTTTTGGCAATAGACTTCGGGTACTAATTCATATGCCCTGAGGATAGCATTTTTGGTCAGTTCATAATTTGATGAACTCTCCTCTGGCAACAAGGAATAAACCTCATAGGCTTTTTCAGTCAGTTTGCTTTGCAATAAGAGAGACCAGTTCCCAGCTGGCCATTTTAGCTGCCTTGCCAGTTTCTCAAAAGACATGGAAAATGCCTCCATATCTTCCTCATTGAATTTTGGAATTAATTGAGCGAGTATTAGCAATCTTATACCTAGCCCTGGATTGTGCTCCTCCGTATTAGCTATGCTTTCACTAGGGTTAGTCTGTCGTCCCCTAGTTAACTCAAGCTGCCTTACCTCTCTTTACATTCTTTCCGGAATATTCTTTCTCTCTCTCTCCTTCCTTCTCCTGTCTTTCTTTCTCTTCACATTCCTTTTGGAAGGCTCTCTCTCTCTTTCCTCTAATTCGTTTCCTTTGTTTCAATTGTAGCTTTGCTAGCAGTACCCTCTCTGGGTCTGCTTCTAACCCTGCTTCTGCTTCTTCAGATCCAAGGGAAAAATGGTTGGCCACTAGCCTTAGGAGTTCAAACTTCCCAGCCTTGCCACGTACAGTGATCCCACACTGCTCAGTCATTTTTCTCAACTCCTCCATAGACAATGCTTTAACTTATCCCAAGTTACTTCACCCTGGCTTGGAGAGTTGCTAGCTTTAGTTGCAAACATGTTAGTATTCAATCACACACAACCACAAGAAAACCTGTATTGATTTGCTCCTTTTGATTGGGAATAATTTGGTTTTCCACTTCCAATTTCTCTCATTCGTCTGTGAGTAAAATCGCAGATGCTAGCACCCAAATTTCTGTTACGACCAGGTGAGAAATATGTCTAGGAGTCTTTTGTTGTCTTTACCTGGTCTTATTGTAACAGGGATTTATTTTTAAACACACTGTGTTTTGAGCTCCCCCTCTTCTGAATCCTTGTTCACAGCTTTCCAATTATAAGGCAAAGAAACCAACACACCAGGTTTAAAGAGTGAAATTTATTAAAACTTAATCTCTAATACAGTCAATGCCTATGGATATGCAGCACGCCCACGCTAGCATGCACACACGATATACATATGCAAATAGGGACAGAAAAGAGGAGAGGAAAATATAGTCGAGAGGGGTTTGAGGCAATATCAGAAGAGTTTCTTGTTTACTGTGCTTCAAGCTCACTTGATTGTAGGTAATCTTGCTGTTTGTCGGGGCCCAGTTTTCTTAAACTTTGTTCCTGTAGGAGGCTTTTCTCTCTTTGAGGTACACGTGTTTTCAATGGATTCCAAAGCTGGTGGGAAACTAGATGAAAGCAGACAGGAGGGAGGTCTTCTCAAACCAGGAGCTTTCTGATTTCACTCTGTTGGAAGATCAAATTCCAACAGCCCGCTAATCATGTGACTAAAACTGGTCTGACCACTTCTTCTGTGTTGGTAGATTCTGCTATCTTAGCAGTCGACCTGGAATGCTAGCTCCCCCCACCTTCAACGTCTGGTAATCAAAAGTCCATTGTTGGTTGAATGGGTCAGGGCATAGTCCTTTGTCCCTTGTTCCAACACTGTTACCATGCAAATGTATTTCCAGTCAGGGGCTTGCAATTTTAAGTTTTAATGTTCATGTGGCGAAATAATGTGTGCCTCTGTCTTGGCAGGTGGGGGAATTTGCTGATGACACAAAGATAGGTGGGAAAGTACTTGTGAAGAGGACATAAAGGGCACTACAAAGGGGTATAGATAGGTTAAGTGAGTGGGCAAAGACCTGGCAAATGGAGTATAATGTGGGAAAGTGGGAAATTGTCCACTTTGACAGGAAGAATAAAAAAGCGTATTATCTAAATGGTGTGAGATTGAGATTGACAGGGTGGATGTGGAAAGGATATTTCTCCTTGTCGGAGAATCTAGAACTCAGGGTCACTGTTTTAAAATAAGGAGTGATGAGGAGAATGTTTTTCTCTGAGGGTCGTGAGTCTTTGGAATTCTCTTCCTCAAAAGGCAGAGGTAGATAGATTCTTGATATGCAAGGGGGTGGAAGGTTATTGGGGGTAGGTGGAAATGTGGAGTAATCAGTTCAGCTATGAACTTATTGCATGGCGGAGCAGGCTCGAAGGGCCGAGTGGCCTTCTCCAGCTCCTAATTCGTATGTTCGTATCAACATAAGTAGGAAGCCTGGTTGACATATCACTTGATTTTCAAAAGACCTTAGATAAGATTCCACGCTATAGGCTACTTCATAAAGAGAATCCTGTGGAATTAGGGGCAGATTTTGGGTTGGAAGATTGTTGTTAATAGCAGTGGTCTGCATAAGGACCAGTTACTAGTAGAGCCCTGCAGGGATCAGTGTTAGGGGCGATGCTCTTAAATATCTTTATCAACGATTTAGGTAAGGGCATGGGGGAGAAACTGCCTGCAAGTTCACAAATAATATAGGACTTTATTTAGATGAGAAAAATAGATGACAGGCGCATCTGGATGCAAAAGGGCAATGGACTTGCATCTATTAACTTTGCATCTAGTAACTATCATTTTATATAGTAGGAACCTATAAAACTTTATATAGGTGGCATGGTGGTTACGTTACTTGACTTGTAATCTAGAGGCCTGGACTAATGATCTGGAGACGTGAGTTCAGACCATGGCAGTTAATAAAGTAAATCTAGAATAAAAATTCATTTCATATCATACCGGATTATTGTTAAAAACCCATCTGGTTCACTAATGTTCTTATAAGGAAGGAAATCTGTCTTCCTTTCCTGGGCTGGACGATATGAGACTCTAGCCCCTCTGAAATGGCCTGACAAGCTACTAAGTTGTATTCAAGAAGGTGGCTCACTGCCATTTGGAATGAACAATAAATGCTGGCCTTGTCAGTTATACCCACATCCCATGAATGAATTTTAAAAATATTGTTTTACATGCAGTTGGAATAAATGGCAAGCAGCGGTACACGTGAAAGGCAGTGAACTTAAGGCTATTGAGTAGGACAAAGACCCAGATATTATAGATCAATCAATAAAGGTTCGCAACATGCAAGGCAAAAGCAAATAAAGTGTTTGAGCCTATTGCCAGAAGAGTTAAATATAAAACAAAAAAATACTGTATTTGCCCTTGATTGGACCTCATATAGAATATTGTGTCTAGTTTTGGGCCTCACATGATGAGTGGTATAAGCATAAAGATTTTTTGCCTTTTCCAGAAAACTGGCTGGCAGGTGGATGGGGTCCTGGGTTTGCCTAACTTTCATTAAGATAGCATGGGACAGATAACAGTATTGAAGGCCTAGCTGGTCTTTTCCTATCCATCATTGTCATATGGTTGTAACATCACTGCACAACCTCAAAAGAGACCAACACAGAACCAGAAAACACTGGGCTCATCAGCTCCTTCTCCAGTCCTGAATGACTAGGAACTCCCAGGGAAACATGAGAATGGGATCGATAGATTGAGCCACTTCCTCTGGGAGATTGGGTCCTTCCAAAACCTTCAGCATTAGCTCTTGGAGGATTCTTCCATTCTCCAATAGCCAATTGGATTGAAAATGCTGGAAATGCTCAGCAGGCCAGGCAGCATCTGTGGAGAAACAAAGTTAATATTTCAAGTCAATAACCTTGCATATGAAGCCAATTTGTTCTCAACAGAATCTAGTTCATTATAGACACAACCATAAGTTAGGTACAGCATGAATCTCAGCATTGTTTTGCTTATTAACAGCATAACAGTTATGTTCCAAAACTCAAAGATCACAGTACAGCTTAGCAAGGTTATATTTACAGTTTGTATTCAACAGATCACTGATAAGATTCTAACATTAGGGTATCTTTCTGCGATGTGAATATAAACCAGACAATTTCATCCTTTTACTAGGTTGGCATTTGTAGCCTTGGGTGATTCTGCATTCTTCTGGGATTCTCGGGCTTCGGTTCTTGGAGATATTAATGGTGAGTTATTACCTGTGGCTGCTACCTTATTCGGTAATATTCTTGTCCTCCTAGCTTTGCTAACTTTGGAAAGACATGTTTCTCCCATTATGAAACACTGGTTAGGCCTCAGCTGGAGATCAATTCTGGACACCCCACTTTAGGAAGGGTGTCAAGGCAGAAGAAATTTACTAGACTGGTATCAGCAATGAGGGTCTTCAGTTATATGGAGAGACTGGAGAACTTGGGTTTGTTTTACTTAAAACAGAGGGAGTTAAGGGGAGATTTGATAAAGGTGTTCAAAATCATGAACTTTTGTCGAGTAAATAAGGAACTGTTTCCAATAAAAGAATGATTGGTATCCAGATGGTGCAAATACCAAAGGTGATATGAAGGAAAAAAAATTGCACTGAATGCACTCTTTGAAAGGGTGATGGAAGCAGATTCAATCAATGTTCCCTCTAAGCTGTGTGGCCATGCAGCAACCCGAATGTTCCTGTGCACGCTTAAACTTAATCACAGGTGCACGACAAAAAAAAAAAATTGAGGGTACGTTGGATTCAGTGTAACTTTCAAAAGGCAATTGGATAAATACTTGGTTTTAAAAAATGTACTGAGCTATGGGGAAGAGCAGGAGAGTGGGACTATTTAGATAGCTCTGCTGAAGAGCCAGCAGAGTACAATGGGCCAAATAGCCTCCTTCTGTGCTGCATCATTTTGTGATTACATTGCTATTTTATGTAGTGCATTCAGAGCTTTCCAGCTATTATACAATATTTGATACATTTTTTCCCTTTATCCAGTAAGTTAACCTCTTCCATCCTCCTATTGTCACTCATAAAACTTGCCCTGTTTCAGCTCAAATGCTGCTGAAATCCTCATCCATGCCTTTGTTACCTCTAGACTTGACTATTTCAATCCTCCCCTGGCAGGCCTCCCACCTTGCATCTTTAAACTTGAGCTCATCCAAAACTCTGCTGCAGTATCCTAATTCGCACCAAAAAGTCATTCATCTATTACCCTTGTGCTCACTGACCTATATTGGTTCCCAGTCTGGTAACAACTTTTTCAAAACTCTTATCCTAGTTTTCAAATCCATCCATGGCCTCCATCATTGGCAGCTGTGCCTTCAGCTGCCAAGGCCTTAAGCTCTGGAATTCCCTCCCTAATCCTCTCCATCTCTCCTTTCAATGCTCCTTAAAACCTGCCTCTTTGACCTAGCTTTCAGACACTATCCTAATATTGCCTTATGTGGCTCGGTGTTAAATTTTGTTTGATAATGCTTCTGTGAAGAACGTTGGGACATTTTACTATGTTAAAGGTACTATATAAATGCAAGTTGTCGTCACTTGGAAGACCTGTTTCTAAATCTCTCAATCTTTTAATCCTCTAGCCTTTCTGGACATTCCAATAAGTCCTGGGAAAGACAGCTTTAATATATACACTTTTAGTTCAGCTAATTAAGGCTTACGTAAGGGAACATCACCATCAGGCACCAATCAACAGGAGCCATTCTATCTCTTGGCTCCTTTCCAAGGTGTCATTCAATTGGATAGACATGAATTAGAAACCATAATTTTTTGATTATAATTGATTTGATAAAGTGCAGAACTTCAATTAGGTGCTGTATGCTTTTCCCTTTCCAGATGCCTAAGTCAAACTGGGAAGAGAAAAAATCACTATTGGTGAGTTATTATTGTTATCCATCAAGCACTGTAATGCATTAGGTCTAATGGCCTGCAACCTTGATGGATCAGGTGTCAGTTGAATCTGGCAGCATCCTTTGCTGGAATAAATTATTTTTTTTTCTTTGTGCTTCAGCTTTCCAGAACTCCAGGTATTAACCATGGAACTTTATAGCACAGGAGGAGACTATTTCCACCCATTGTGTCTGTGCAGGCCCTTTGCCAAAGCAATCCAAAACAAATCTCTCAGCCCTAGTCTTTCTCCATTGTCCTGTTTCTTCTCCTAGAGTTACCCACTTATTTTTAAAAAGTTCAAAAGCTTTCTGTCTGAACTGTTTATATGGCAAAGCATTCCATGTTCCAAGAACTATCTGCATAAATAAATTTCTCCTCATCTCTCATTTTCATGTGACAGTTTGAAATCACCAACCTTTTGTCACTGATTTACCAGCCACAAGAAACAGACTTTCCGTATTAAACCTCATTATTGCTTTTTCTGCTGCAACAGAAATAGTTTTCCCCGAACCATAGTTTCTCACCCCTGGTATCATCCCGATGAATCTACGCCACATGGTCCCTGTCGTTTAATGTCCTTTCTACAATCCAAAACTGCACACCATACTCTGTGGCCGAGGATTACGGCCAGGTGAAGAAGGCTCCCCTTTTGCCCCTTATCTGGTTTGACTGCACCTTTATTAACAGAGTGATTGAACTTACCACCTCTGAGTGCTTGCTCCTGTTCCTCTAATATAATTGCAAAAGAACCAGACAGGTTTTCTTGAGTTTAAACACGAAAGATGTAAGTTTATTACTCTTTTAACCCACTAAACCAGTTAAAAATTACTAAAATTCATGCACACATTCACACGAGAGTCTCTCACACACACACAGATTACAAAGGGAAAACAGAGTTGGATGGTTGGAGTAGAGTCTGGAATAAACGGAATTTAAATACTGAATATCAGTCTGAGTCCTCAGTTGAAATTGTAGTCCTGAAGTTCTCACTGGGCCACGTGCATGGATGCGGGCTTTCTTCTTAGGCTCCAGAAGGCCACTAGTTGTTGGCTGTGGGGGTCTGCAGGCTTGAGACTTTACCAGTTGCAACCGGCTTCTCTGGATCTTTACGAGAGAGAGAGAGAGAGAGAGAGAGCGGCCTCCTTGCTGCCTTAGTTACTGTTCTCTGCAGTCACATGACATTCCCAAACCTTTGTGCTTCAATGAGGTCTTTCTGGTAGCTTCTCTGATATTCAAGGGTTTACCCCGCAAGCTGGGTTGGCTCTTTCAAAGTCAATGGGTGTCGATGGCCCTTGATGACTGTACTGATAAGGCCATTTCAGGTAATTTAATCAGAGAGTACCCCATTGTTCTGGCTAGGTTGAATCAGTCCTGTTGTCTCCAGTCCAATCCTTTGGTGTTTCAAATGTAAATTGCAGTGGCCATCTTGGCTGCCAGTTTATTCTTTAAAACAAAGTTATTTGTAAGAATTTCCAGTAAGTCTCAGGCAAGGTTCCAACCAATGAAATTAATATTTCCCACTTTGCATGTAGGGTTTTCATGACACCTAGTCATTGCCTGAAATAAATCTATCGTTACTGCCTCCTTACATTACACCAATGGCAACACTTCAAAAGTAATTAATTGGCTATGAAGCACTTCGGGTTGTCCCAAGGACACGTAAGGTGCTAAATCAATGTATGTTATTTCTTAGCTCTTGTATTCAATGCCTCAAATAATAAAACTAAAAATGCTATTCATTTTTCCCCCCAGAATTCCAGCAAATGTCTCATTTTCCTATAGCGTGTGGTACAGGAATAATCCTAGGGGGAACGGGAGGAGAGAGCTGTTACCAGAGCACGAGAGGAAACGACAAAAAAAAAAGTATTTTGATGGTAATTTGAGAAACAGAAGTTAAGATCCATTATGCAGACCAACCTGCAAACTGGTAAGATGTGTTACAACCGAGGTGGGAGGAGTGCACTGTTTGTTCTAGTTCCACTTCTCCACAGGTCACAACATATATTTAAATTTTCCCACTTACTGATAGTCAATCATATATTCTATTTTTCCCAGAATAAAACACACTAACCAGGTTTCTTGAAAGAACAAAAGTCAGTTTATCATAAAACAAGTCTGAACCAGTAATGAAGCATAAACAGAGATTGAAATTTTAAAGTTCCCTTTTTACCTTAGCCCCTCTCACACACATACACCAGCTAACCGGAAAAATAAAAGGGATTTTTGTCACATAGATGGGTCACTGGGATCTTTTAGAACGGTTCTTTTCGGGCGGTGTTGAGAATTAATTTAGCAGGCTTTTCTTCAAAGACAAGAGACCAGATGAGTTGACACAGTGGACTTCTCAGGGTCTTTTAGAGAGGTACGAGAAAGCTGAGCTGGGTTGTGGTTTTCTCTCCTTCCTTGGGACTTATCTCCTTGGAAGTCCTCTTCCTTTTTTCTACAGGCTTTTTAAAGAGCTGGAACAGGCTGGGCTATGCTTGAGTTCTGCCCTTCAATTTTTTTTTTAAAACTTCAAACCCTTTTAAACAGTTCATTCACAACTCCAAACAATTCAAAAGTGAAACCAGAAACAGGAAGTCCATCTTCTGACCAGTCACTTCTCTGCACATATCCTCAGTTACCGGGGTTTCTGTTCTATTTTTAACTTGAGTCATGTGACAACCAGTAAATGTTGTCAAACAAGTCCTTTCAGTGTTCTCTTGATGACCCTCTTAAAATAAAAACTGGTCCAACAATTCTTCAGTTTGACGAATTCTCAAAAAAAACATTTTTAACAAAAACAGAAGCACTTTTGTAACACATGGTAAATTAAATAGTGGTTAGTCATAGAGTTATACAGCACAGAAACAGGCCCATCGTGTCTGTGCCAGCCATCAATCACCTATTTTCCAGCTAGAAGCTAATTTAACCTAGCAGACTTTTCCCTGCACACAGCTCACAAACTTCCCCACCCCATATCAAGCTTGTGTTTTAAAAGGGTACAGCAAGTCCTGATTTCAACACAGTAAAGAAATAGTGAGAGGAAGAGTACACAAGACCAAATATTTTGGGGCTTGGAGGAACAATACTGGAAACTTCAAACAATCAATGATTATAATGGTATCAATAAAACTTGAGAAAGACAAAGTTCAATGTGCAGCTATCACCCTGCAGTACATCATGTGAGTGACCTTTCCATGTGAAGTTAGACATTGGGTATTATCAGGATGTTTTATCACTGCAGGGTGTCACAGCCATTCCTGAACCTAGATAACTGGATAATGATTAGGAATGAGAACTAAAACCAATTTGCCCAGGAACACTGAGGCCAGTTTTGCACATCCTCCTAGCTGAGATCATGCAACTCAGTACATACAAGCAACTGAGCCTGGAACCTCATAGGCATATGGCTTGGAACCACGTATTACCACAACTACACCAGCTGTCCAACTGGGGTATGCAGGAGAGTCCGTTATCTTGCAAGTACAAAAATGGAAGACACTCATACTATAATAATTACTTCAAATAAAGTGATTCACACAGTAAAACAGTAGTGTTGAAGCCTTGTGCATTTAATATACTCTTAGGTTAAAATCAAAGAGAATGCCTTTGTAACAAAAGTTTCAACACAAATCCGAATAGTCAGTAATGAATACAGATGGTAGTGCTTACAACTAATTGGTTAACCAGCTATATTAGGTTTATTCACAGAGGACCAGCGCATTTCAAGATACACTGACTCCACAGCACCAACTCTTGGGTTCCACAATGCACTGCGGTTTCTTGTACATGCAAAATAAATAAGTCTTTGATCAAAAAGCAGTGCCAGAATCTTTAGACAATCTCAGGCCTCAAGAGTGTAGAGCCAATCTGTAGCTATAAATCACCATCATGGGAAACAAAGTATAGAAGAAAGATCACCTGAATTGTTTTGAGCTGCATCACTGTACTGAAGTTGAATTTTAACCACACAAGCTTTCTCTTTAGATCATCAAATGTGCTCACTATATTGACTCTTGCAAGTAATAAAGCAAGTACTTTGCAACCATTCAGCAAATTTTCCTCCTGCTTAGAAGTTATTTTAAAGAACTTGACAAAATATTTCTAGTGCAGTGCTTCAAACCTTGTTACCTGTGGCACCTTTGTTCTGCCTCAAGTGGGAATTAGCCCATTCGTCCTTGGTTCAGTAGACCATTCACTCCTTAACCCTCAAGTTTTCTCTCCTGTCTTTGTGAAAGAACACTTTGCACCTTTTTAAAGCATTACAAGAACTGAAGTGTTGCGTATCTACAGCTTTAAATGCATCAGTAATTTGAGGAATACATGGTTCCATCTGTTTTCAAACCAAACTCCAAATATTTTCACACATTACAGAGACCAAATTCAAAGTCTCTATTCAAATATAATGCAAAGTAGGACATAATATATATTTCAACTCAATATCTTGTATTCCCCAATGTTAAATTGTACATCACACTGAGCTCAACTCAGATATTACACTTTGTTATGGACAAAACTTCATATTGAGGTTTGTGGTTACATCAAGTGTTCAGACAGCTGCTAAAATCAGGAATCTTCAAACTAGAGGGGACTGGAAATGTTGCTTGGACATATGGTCCTGCACTTTCCACTAAAAAAAGACTTACGGGCTTCTCCTCATAGCGGAAAGATGTAGTGGGTACACAATAATGATTAATGAGAAAAAAAGACGAAGAAAAAAAAAATTAGAAATGTAAGTTGCACTTCATGGTTTTACAGGGATTACAGTAACAAAGTAACAAGTCATTCTTGAAGTATGCCACTTTAAATCTTCATTAGATGATGCGAGACCAAAGATGTAATCTGTGCTTATAGCCACATGTCCTGCACTAGCAATCACACGTGAAAGTCATTGGTGTTCATCAACCAACTAGTTTTAACATAGCTTTACTGAATTTGCTGCCACTACTTGCATGGCCAATGGTACTGAGATGCTACCTGTAATGCTGAAAATCTGTGTGCAAACTAACTAATCCAGACAACATAGCAATCGGAATGCAAGGAAACTTCAGTATCTAAAAGAGACATGTTGACTGCAGTGCCTATGACACAGTGGTTCTTATCGGTGAAGTGCAAGGTCCATATTATATGGCAATGAGATCTTAACACAAAACACGTAACCCTCATCTTCTACAAAACGTTTCAGCCCATCCCCACTTGTATCTCGGATAAGGTGGGTACAACCTTTAGCTGCTGCACAACTGTTTCCACCCTTGCCATACTTCTGAACCCAAGCAACTGAATTGGAAAATTGTCCATAGTGCATGAAGTCAGTTTTTTTTCTGGCACAAAAATTCTACTGCAATCAGCATCCTCTATCCCAAACATACCTTGGCATCTCATTTCCTGCATGCAGTGTTTCCCCACCGTAGGTATAGTTTCCCCTCCGCTCACTACAAAATATGCAGCATTGCTATAGTGACTGGCTAGTTTTGGTCAGTGCTATACTATTGAGGCAGCAATTTAGAAGATCTCCCTCCCATTAGCAAAACCCAAATCCAAAACCTAGTGCATTCTGCGACACTGCCACAGTTCTGTTAGAGAAAATTCAGAAACATCATGCACCAAAAGAACAAAAACTAAAAGCAACTGCTCAATACAGCTTGTCCTTCCAAGACTGTCACCAGGCAAAGTCAAGGTCCAATACTAATGGGGTTAGTTCTGTAACAGTAGTATCCTATGCCAAACAGCTGAGCAGCAGTCTGAAAAAAATCAAGACTTAATGCACATTTGTGTTAAAAATTCCACACAATATTAATGGCCAACAGATGCAGAAAGGTAGATCCTGGAATATGGGTGCCATGGATATAACATAATAGGCGTATGGCACCTTGCTTGGTATGGTAAACACTCCCAAGATCTGCCACTACTTTCAATGAGAAACAATTAAATTACAAAATCGGTAAAGGAAAAAAATGTACATCATGCACAAAATCTTGGCAAGGTTCTAAAATATAAAAAGCCATACATTTAGCTGTGTGAAAAGAACTGCCCAGAGACAGACCGTATACTAAGTTCAGAGATGTGTTGATCGTGGTATTCCAGCAAGAAAGGTCACTTCAGTTCAAGGGTCAGACTGTCATTTGGACACTGCATTCCCTATTAGTCACAGTACAATGGATCCAGCCTCAGAAAAATCTTGAGACCATGATATTTAGACAGTCTTAAGAAGGAGTCTCAGTCCAGTGAATCTGCACAAGAATTCCTCCTTGAAATATTGGCAAATGGGTCTTTACAAATGAGATGCTATTGATGACAACAGCTAAATAAGTAAGTGGGTTTCTTCTTCTCAGCCAGGTTCACAGCTTCACCTTCTAAATACAAAGAGAAAATAGTGCATAAGACCAGAGATAGTAACACAGCGAATATCCAGACCCGCTATTAACTCAGACACCCGCAAATGTGTAGAACCGGTCATATACTGACATTCACACAGCAAATATCCTAGACCCTGTCATATAGTAATACTCAAAACCCTAGAACCTGTCATATACTAATTTTCATTCACAACAATACCCTAGACCCTGTCATATACTAATGCTGATAGGATCTGGGGCATTCACTATCACATACTAAAACTCAGCCAGCCTGCCCCCCAGATGCTACCATAACCTAACACTCACACATTGAATGCCCCAGATCCTGACATTCACACATATACAGTAAATGACCCAGACCATGGGATGTGCAAACATGCATAGCAAATACCCAAGATCCTGATATTCACACACACGATGCAGTGGTGAGTGCCCAGATTCTGCCACTTAGTAAACATATAGACTCTGTTTCTGTTGGTATCTGATAATGCCCCAATTTCCATCTATTTACCTGTCATCACCTGGAAGGCTGTTACATTCACATAATCTTCTGCTACTATCTGAAAGAGTTCATCTGAAACAAGAAAAAAAAGGATTTTTGTTCATTACATTCAAGCTCCTCTAGATCTCATGACACCCCCTCTTCTTTGTGGCCTGATTACAAAATCCTCCAATCTTCATCAAGACTTCATTACAAAACCTTCCACTCCAGTTCAAGACCCCACTACGCCTCCTCTGCTCATCAAAACTTTATTACCCCCCTCCCTCCATGAAATATCGTATGAGAGAGACAGTGAGTGATACAGAAAACAAACTTACCAACATTCTGGCCAGTCTTACTGGAGGTTTCAAACAGCCTGGCTTTGATCTCTGAAAGATAAACATTGCAAGTGACTCACAGCGATGAAGATCCAAACAAAGCAGAGATCAGTAAGAAAACACAATCACACAACACTCTTGACTTTGTGGTATATTCACTAAATGTCTGAAAACACCATTAAGATAAAACATATCTGTGATAACGGGATTATGCAATACTGTGTTACATTTTTGGACTTTTACTTCAAGATTCTTTCCTTGTGCTTACTATCAAAGACCAATCCAATAAGCAACCCCTCAATCCCAACAAACTAGCATGCTTATACATAGTATCTGGGTAACAGAAACTAGTTATTAGATTTGGCTTACTGTATTTATCACAGGGCCTTATGGAATCTTCCCAACTTCAAGAAGTGATGTTAAACACACAGATTGTGGATTAAGCTATAAACTACCTAACAGATTTATTGATTATAGATAGTTACAAAAGTGCCTCTGTGTTTTGATAAATATATTTTTTGAGGATTCATTTTTGAAAGATTGAAGAAATGTTAAACTTTGGGGTTTTCAAAGTGGGTCATGTAAAGACCACTTGACTTTGAAAAAGAGTCCCTGGAAATGTTTTTTTAAAAAAGGGTACGGAGGGGTCTCGAGGACAACAAGCCTTTTCGGGAAACCACCTGACCTCCAGCTCAATAAACAGAGAACTTTAGACACCTGGAGAAGTTGTTTGCAAAAAAGTGACGTCAAGTTTGATGGCAGTCAAAAGTTGACCTCCTGTAGTTGGTTTCACTTTTGAATTGTTTTGAGTTGGGGTTGAACTGTATAAAAAGGAAGAAAACTTCCAAGAAGAGATTTCCCAAGGAAGGAGAGAAGACCACAACCCAGCTCAGCTTTCAAGCACCTCTCTAAAAGACCCTGAGAAGTCCACTGTGTCAACTAATCTGGTCTCCTATTTTTGAAAAGCCTGCTAAATTAATTCTCAACATCGCCTGAAAAGAACTGTTCTAAAAGATCCCAGTGACCCGTCTACGTGTACTCAGAGGCCAGACTGTATGCCAGTTTTGGAACACAACATATCTTATCTGCTGTTTCTTCAAGAATGAGAAAGTATTCAGCCCTTGTTTTTTCATCTGTAATAGAGCTCTAAAAACAAAATTCCCATTATTGTTCCAGTTAACCAGTGTATACGTGTGAGAGAGTATGAGGGGCTAAGGTAAAAAGGGAACTTTAATATTTCAATCTGTGTGTTTATTCTTTACTTCATTACTGGTTAAGACTTGTTTTATAGTATACTGCTAATTTTGTTGTTCATTAAAGGAAACTGGTTGGTATGTTTTATTTTGGGATAAATATAGAGTCTATGATTGACCATATCGGTACGTGGGAACAAAATTTAAATATATGTTGTGACCCATGGAGAAGTGGAACTGGAACAGTGCAATCCTCCTGCCTCGGTCGTAACAATAGGTAAACAGTAACAAAGACCAACAATAGTCTTACAGTAATCTATAGGACATTCTCCCTGGCTGTAATATATGTCATATCACCTGTGCTAATAAAATATAGTAATGCTGCTCCTGATAAGGTCCCTGACCATTGCTTTTGCTGTTATCCTTCCATATAATCCTCTCGCACACAATTAGAAATAGTTTCAGAACGACTGCTGAACTGGGACAAGTCCGGCGTACTACCCAGGAACAAAGTAATAATGAAAGACACATTTCTGAATTCCAGCAGACAGTCCAACATTCACAGTTTAGCCAAATACATGCACCCCTCAAATTCTGATATACAGGGTACCAATATCTATGCAGATAGATATCAGGGACATTTTTAGGCTGAACAATGCGAATTGTTCTGCACTCAACATGTGCTAGGGTAACACCTGTGCCGGTGAAGGGGTGCCGCACTGTTGTATATGCAGTCTTTCAGAAGGAGATATTATACTGAGGTCCCGTCTGCCCTCTCAGGTAGATATAATTCTCCTAGCCAATATTTCTCCCTCAACAAACAGCACCAAAACAGCTTAACTGATCATACATCTGACTGCTGGTTGTGGGAGCTTGCTCTGGATGAATTGGTTGTTGCATTTACTACATCACAACAGTGATGACATTTCATAATTAATTGGCTGCAAAACATTTTGGAACACTCTCATGATGTCAAAGGTGCTATGTAATTGCAATTATTTTTGCATCTACTGTAACCAGATAGAAGCAAATAAAAATACACAGTACAAACTTCTCCAGATGCTCCTGTGCTTCCAGCAATTATCAGGTCAGATTCATGAGACATTCAATGGTCTGTGTCAGCAGTGATCAAAATGTGAGGAAAATGAAACATCTGGTTCATGGGTGCAGTTTTTATTTTCTATAGATAAACACAGGATTGGAGCAAATATGATTGAGGTTTTAAAATGGTTAAAGGATTAGATTCTGCCCAGTTGGGTAGGTTATTTAGAATCAGAGAAGGGTTACAACACAGGAGGCCACCATTTGGTCCATTATGTCTGTGCCAGCTCTCTGCAAGAGTAACTCACCTAGTCCCACTCTCCTGCCTTTCCCCGTAGCCCTGCAAATTTTTTTCTTCAGGTAATTATCCAGTTCTCTTTTGAAGGCCTCGATTGAATCTGCCTCCACCACATTCTCAGGCAGTGCATTCCAGATCCTAACCACTCAATGCGTAAAAACGTTTTTCCTCAGGTCACTGTTGCTTCTTTTGCCAATCACCTTAAATCGGTATCCTCTGATTCTGGATCCTTCTGCCAATGGAAACCGTTTCTCCCGATTTACTCTGTCCAAATCCCTCATGATTTTGAACACCTCTATCAAATCTCTTCTCAAGGTTCTCTTCAAGGAGAACAGACCCAACTTTTCCAATCTATCAACATACTGAAGTTCCTCATCCCTGGAACCATTCTTGTGAATCTTTTCTGCACCCTCTCTAAAGCCTTAACATCCTTCTGAAAATGTGCTGCCCAGAACTGGACATAATCCTCCAATTGAAGCCGAAGCAGTGTTTTAAACAGGTTTATCACAACTTCCTTTTTTTGTACTTTATGCCTCTATTTACAAAGCCCAGGATCCCATATGCTTTATTAACCGCTTTCTCAACCTGCCCTGCAACCTTCAATGATTTGTGCACATATCCCCAACAGGTTGCTCTGCTCCTGCACCCCCTTCAGAATTGTATCCTTTAATTTATATTGCCTTGCTTTGTTCTTCTAACCAAAATGAATCACTTCTCACTTGGTTGAATTAAATTTCGTCTGCCACTTGTCCACCCATTCGACCAGCCTATCTCGAAGTTTATTAATATCCTCTTCGCAGTTCACGATACTTTCAAATTTTGTCATCCACAAATTTTGAAATTGTGCCTCGTAAACAAATCTAGGTCATTAATATATAATCAAGAAAAGCAGGGGTCCCAACACTGACCCCTGGGGAAGCCAACTATATACCTTCCTCCAGACCAAAAAACAGTTCACAACTATTCTCTGTTGAGATGGATAATGATGGTACTGTAGAACATGCATATACAATATTTGCCAGTGCAGAAAGTGTTTGCCCTCTGTGGGAGGCCAGCCAGGAGTGCATTGGAATAGTCAAGTAAAAGGCATGAATGAGGGTTTCAGCAGATGAACTGAGACGGGGTGATGTTACAGAGGAGAAAATAAGTGAGCTGAGTGATAGTATGAATATGAGGTCGGAAGCACATCCCAGCATCAGATGTGACCCCAAGGTTGCAAACAGACTGGTTTAGTCTCAGACTGTCACCAGGGAGGGGGATGGAGGCAGTAGCTAGGGAACAGAGTTTGGAGCAGGAACCAAGAACAACAGCTTTAGTCTTCCTAATATTTAATTGGAGGAAATTCCTGCTCATCCAGCGGTGGATATCAGATAAGCAGTCTGATAAATAGCAACAGTGGAGGAGCTGAGAGATGTGGTGGTGAGGTAGAATTGGGTGTCGTCAGTTTACGTATGAAAACTAACGCTGTGCTTTCGGATGTTGTTGTAAAGGGGCAGCATGTACATGAGAAATAGGAGGCGACTAAGGATAGATCCTTGGGGTGCACCGGAGGTAACATTGCAGGAGCAATAAGAGAAGCCATTGCAGGTGAAACTCTGGCTACGATTAGATAGATAAGAATGGAACCAGGTAACAACAGCCTCACCCAGCTGGACGACAGTGGAGAAGTGTTGCAGGAGGATGGTGTGGTCAGTGTCAAAAGCTACAGACAGGTCGAGAAGGATGAGGAGGTAAAGTCTACCTTTGTCACAGTCACTTAGGATCTCATTTATGACTTTGGTATGAGCCGTTCCAGTACTGTGGCAGGGGCGGAAACCTGATTGGAGGGATTCAAACATGGAGTTCCGGAAAAGATGAGAATGGATTTGGGAGGCGGCGACATGTTCAAGAACTTGAGAGGAAAGGAAGGTCGGAGATGGGGCAGTAGTTTTCAAGGACGGTGGGGAGTCAAAGGTGGTTTTTCTTTGAGAGGGGTGATGATGGCAGATTTAAAGGAGAGAGGGACAGCAACTGAAGAGAGAGAATTGTTAACAATATTGGCTAACATGGGGGATCAGGAGGGGATGTTTGATGGTCAGCAGTTTAATGGGAATAGGGTTGAGGGAGCAGGAGGTAGGTATCATGGGCAAGATGAACTGGGAAAAGGCATGAGAGGAGATAGGAGAGAATCTAAAGACAAATGAGAATTCAGGCGTAGAGCAGGAGGAGCTTTAGAGAAAGTTTAGCCCAGTGTAACTTCATTTGAATGCTTGCAAACAAGAGATGAGTTCCTGCCTGGGGGTTAAAATGTCACAGATTCATGGATGTGTGGGAATGTTCACATTAGTGCGATGCAACATACTTACAGCATTGAAATATACTTAGTGAGCCTCACACTGCTGGTACTGCGACTTAGTTTAAATATCACAGATACCAATCTTCACCCTACCTCATCGCAAATGTTGACTCAAAAATCTTACACCTGCTACAGAGATTTGTTGCCACTTGAACTAGCAGCCATCCTTTTTAAGGTTACGAAAATGCTCATTTAACTGCTCTCAGAATCTGACAGTAACTTGCTGTACCTCCAAAGTAAGAATGTTAGAATTCAAACTCAAGAATTCAGAAAATATACATACCTGTTTTAAGGGACAGAAAGGGCAAGAACTAAACTGAGCTGCTCCTATGATGGGTCCTATTTAAATGGAGTACAGACTGAAAGGTGCAGAAAGGATTGAAAAATCACCAACACATTCACCCACTCAACTGCAGGAAGGAGTTTTTTTTTAAAAATTTGTTCATGGGATGCGAGCGCCACTGGCAAGGTCAGCATTTATTGCCCATCCATAATTTCCGTTGAAAAGGTGATGACGAGGCACCTTCCGGAACCACTGCAGTCCACTACACTATTGGGCAATTTAACCCCTCCATCACTCAAAGCCCAGCCAGAGCAATTTTCACATCTCAAATATTTATTGTTTTCTTCTTTAAACCGATCCATTGAGAATTTAAGAAAAAACAGACCAGTACAGATTATTTTCACTCATTGAACCTGGCAAAGAAGGCGGCAAAGTAACAACGTATTAACTTGCTATGGTCAGTGTCTTCTACAGTATAGACTTTACCATCTGTGTAATCTTGAACATCGTGGTAATCCACTCCCCGTGCACTGCGATCATTCTGTACAAGATCACTCTTCGTTCCGCATAAATAGATTTTGCAATGCTGAAAGAGAGGGAACGCTGTAACCGAAGCTATAAATCAACAATCTAAACCCTAAAACACATGAGAACCTAGACCCACACTGCAAATCCACTACCCAAACCTCAAAACAGACCCATACTGCAAATAAATTTACCAAATCCTTAAGCAGACAAAACCCATGATACAAATCCAGCAACCTAACTGCAAAACAGGTTGGACCCATAATCCATACTGTAAAGCTGCAAAATCCCAAAGCATGCAGATGCCACAGCCTATACTGCATTTCCGCTACACAAGCATCAAAGTAGAGCAGAGTCTGTAATCCCCATTGAATGTGCAAGCTGTACTGCAAACCTCTAACTTCTGAACATCTAATACACACTGCATGTAACAGCTTCACCGACTGAATCCAAAGAATGAGAATAATAGTGAGGGAATTGTAGTCCACATTCCAAAGCAAAACCCTGACTCACTTCGGGAAACCCATAACACACAGAGCCCTTTCTATTCATCAGAGTAAGGAGTAAAACCAGTTCCTCAGCATTCTATCAAAACTCACCTCTTCACAGTTCCGGACTTCATTCACCCAGAATCTAGCCCTTGCATAGCTGCTACTGTCAGTCAGATCTGGAATACAGAAATGCCCTTCAACAGTTACACACAAAACCAGAGGGGTCAGAATTATAAAAGAGCTTTCAGAAATGTAGAAGATTCTACTAATTGCAATCTTTAGTGAAATTGTAAGCACGTTCTGAATACTTGTATTTGTGTATTGCTATTAACAGCACAATGGAAGTCTTCCCCCATCCCAATAGTTTAAGGGTCAGCAATATTTTTTTCAATTAATTTTGTTTCTTCCCCACCCTCTTAAAAGAAGCTGAATCAATATAACCTCACACTTCAAGGCCACACAAAAGTTTCTCTGGTGACTGTGGGGAGCATTTTTTAAACAAGCAACACTTAATATCTGATGCTCTATCCAGAAACATAAATCATTTCAAGGAACAATTCATGATATTCCCAAATGCTTTAGATGGTGGATGATTAGCCTGTGAAATGTCTTTGTGCATCTGATCCTAACATAATTTCGATGCCAAGTTGAAGTGAAGTGTGCTGTGAAACTGAGGCCCAGAATAATGATGCTCTACTATGCTATCTCTATCAATTAAATAAGCATACGAGTGAAAAGAATCATTTACATTGTACAGAATAATGATGCTAAATATGATAGGTCAGATGATTAGTTCCATTCAAAAGAACCAAAGAAATAACTGGTGTAGGCCATCTGACCCTTTGAGCCTGCTATGCTATTCAACAAGGTCATGGCTGATCATCTACCGCAACTCCACTTTCCCATACTATCCCCATATCCCTTAATTCAAATCAGCCTCCCATGCAATAGCTGTACACAGTTTACATTGCATCTTTCTTTAAATTCCTTTTTTTATGATTTTGAAAAAAAACCGGAACTGCTCAATTTACAGCCAGGTCTGTGGAGCTCACCAATTACCACTCTACAGGGAATTTGGAATTTAAGAAATGGAGAACAAACCATCTACACCAGCGTCAGGTTTTGATTCTGCAAAGTCTAAATTCACAATGTTTACTATCATGAACAGCAGCCAGATCACCAAATTTGTTACCTTTCTTCTGGTGAACAGTCCCTCATTGGCCACTACAAAGTATAACACTCTACACTTAAAAGCGCAAACACAAGCACAGCATAGTTTCAGATTTCTTACCAAAGCACACAACAGCTGCTCGGGCTCCTCTATAGTAGATTCTGCTCATGGACTCGTACCGTTCTGACCCTGCAGTGTCCTGACAGGGAGACAAAATATATCCACTACTTACAAAAAATATATACCAAACATTTATTTGGGCACCTTCCAATATCCTTCCTATCTTGCAATTACCTGGCAAGACTTGACGTCATGACATCAGGCTCCAGACCTCAGCCATGTTATCCAGCACAAAACAGGCCAAGCATTTCTATTTTGGGAAAGAAGTTGGAGAGAAAGGAAACCTGACATGCCAGGTAATCATTTCAGGGCTACTCCCCTTGCACCACTACAACTGGCAAGCAGCACAGTACAGTCAAGTTGGCCCCATATTTTTGCTCTCCTCCCCTTTCAAGTGTTCAATTAGCCCAGTAAATAGGGGACCATCATACTTTGTCGCAGAACAGTTGAATAGGAGGTGGAAAGATTAAATCACACATTCGCAAGGATTTCAAAACAAATGGTTAAACCAATCCAAGTGACTTCCTGTTGAAAGTGGGTTAAGGACAAAGTCTGTAACTCTAAACTTCAGACACAGAAACCACAACTTTAATAAGGAAGGAAACTAAATGACCAGAACAACAAATGGTGTAAATAATGGACATTAGTGAGAAACTACATCACAGAAATCTAATCAAAAAGTCCAGAAGGGTGGACACCTGCCTCATCAGCCTGGACCAGGAGAAGGCTTTTGACAGGATATCGCACACCTACATGATGGACGTGCTTTCCAAAATGGGGTTTGGGGAGGGAATCTGCAATTGGATCCAACTGCTCTACACAAACATCAGTAGCGCAGTGTCAATCAACGGGTGGGAATCTGAAAGTTTCCCGATCAAATCTGGAGTCAGACAGGGCTGTCCTCTGTCCCCGGTCTTGTTTGTTTGCTGTATTGAACCCTTTGCTGAGTCTATTAGGAAGGATGCGAGCATAAGAGGGGTGACAATCCCAGGCAGCGGAGGCACTCAGGTCAAAACCTCCCTGTACATGGATGACGTCGCCGTCTTCTGCTCGGATCCGCTGTCCGTGCGCAGACTGATGAGCATCTGCGACCAGTTCGAACTGGCCTCGGGAGCCAAAGTTAACCACGGCAAGAGCGAGGCCATGTTCTTTGGGAACTGGGCTGACCGATCCTTTGTCCCCTTCACCGTCAGGTCAGATTACCTGAAGGTGCTGGGGATATGGTTCGGAAGGGCCGGGGCGTGCACCAAAACATGGGAGGAGCGAGTAGCCAAGGTACGACAAAAGTTGGGCATGTGGGGGCAGCGATCTCTCTCCATTGTGGGTAAGAACCTGGTCATCAGGTGCGAGGCGCTCACGTTGTTGCTCTACGTGGCGCAGGTCTGGCCCATACCCCACTCCTGCGCCGTGGCAGTCACCCGAGCCATTTTCCGCTTTGTCTGGGGATCTAAAATGGACCGGGTCCGGAGGGACACGATGTTCAAATCTCTGGACATGGGCGGGAAAAATGTACCCAACGTGGCCCTCATCCTGATGACCACCTTCGTGTGCGGCTGCATCAAGCTATGTGTAGATCCCCAGTACGCAAACTCCAAGTGTCACTACGTGCTGAGGTTCTATCTGTCCCCGGTGTTGCGAAGGATGGGCCTGGTCACATTGCCGCGGAACGCTCCGTGCAGTTGGGCGGCGCCGTACCACCTATCCTTCGTGGAGCAGTTTCTGCGGAAAAACACCTTTGACCACCGGTCCATCAGGCAGTGGTCTGCACGGAATGTCCTCAAGGCCCTACGGGAAAAGGAAACGGTGGATCCTGTCGGATGGTTCCCCGAGCAGACCGTCAAAGTCATTTGGCAGAATGCCTCATCACCAGAACTTTCAAACAAGCACCAAGACGTAGCTTGGCTGGTGGTGAGAAGGGCCCTCCCCGTCAGATCCTTCATGCACACCCGAAGTCTCGCCCCCTCCGCACAGTGCCCCCGCGTTGGCTGTGGTGGGGAAGAGACGGTCGCCCACCTCCTCCTGGAATGTGCCTTTGCAAAGCAGGTATGGAAAGAGATGCAGTGGTTTTTGTCAAGGTTCATCCCAAGCAGCTCTGTAACACAGGAGTCTGTGCTCTACGGGCTGTTCCCAGGGACGCACACCGAGACAAACATCAACTGCTGCTGGAGGACTATCAATTCGGTGAAAGACGCCCTTTGGTCTGCCCGAAACTTGCTGGTCTTCCAGCGCAAAGAGTTGTCCACCACCGAATGTTGCAGACTGGCACATTCCAAGGTCCAGGACTACGTGCTGAGGGACGCACTAAAGCTTGGGGCAGCCGCAGCAAAGGCTCAATGGGGAAAGACCACAGTGTAAGGTTCCCCCACCAAGCTGGACTGAGGGGCTGGAACCATGGGAAGCCCCTCGAACTGTATCGTTAATATTCTCAATTGCTGTAAATGTAAAACTGTAATTGACATGACAATTGTGAAACGGAAGGGTTGGGAAGAAACTCATGACATTATTGAAAGAAACTGATCTCTTTTGCAATGTTTGTATTTTTTCGTGCTGTTTGGAAACTGTTTGGCAATGTAATTTTTACAGATTTTTGTGAATAAAGTATATTTTGGAAATAAATAAAAAAAAAATCAAAAAGTCCAGAAGAGAGCATAAGCCATGGGGGTGACACACAAGTTGATTGAACTCAGATTTAAGCCTTAAATCCAACCTTTTATCTAATTTAAATCTAACCTAGATAAACATGAAGGAGACAGGAATTGAATGTTATGCTGATAGGGTTCGATGAAGAAGGATGGGAGGAGGCTCATGTGGAGCATAAACATCAGTACAGACTAGTTGGGCCAAATGGTCTGTTTCTGTGCTGTACATTCTATGTAATTCTACGTTAAAAAAAAACTCAGTATGCTTCACTGCCAGAGGATGACTTATACACTCGATCAAGAACACTTGAGATTGTTGCAGGTACATCAATTTAACTGGTGTTCCCCTGCTAGCTAAGTAGCATATCCAAGGCACTGTGGAGTGCTAAACTCTATTGATGATTATCCCAGGTTCAATCCATGGTTTATGCAGCGTTATCCAATCCGTGGCACAGTGGTTAGCACCGCAGCCTCACAGCTCCAGCGACCCGGGTTCAATTCTGGGTACTGCCTGTGCGGAGTTTGCAAGTTCTCCCTGTGTTTGCGTGGGTTTCCTCCGGGTGCTCCGGTTTCCTCCCACATGCCAAAGACTTGCAGGTTGATAGGTAAATTGGCCATTAGCAATTGCCCCTAGTGTAGGTAGGTGGTCGGGAAATATAGGGACAGGTGGGGATGTGGTAGGAATATGGGATTAGTGTAGCATTAGTATAAATGGGTGGTTGATGGTCGGCACATACTCGGTGGGCCGAATGGGCCTGTTTCAGTGCTGTATCTCTAAACTAAACTAAACTCTGGTGCCAGTAAGAACATTAAAATTGGTCTCAACGTACCTGAGGAAGGAAATGGCTAAAAACTGAAACACAGGCAAAAGTCATGCTCCTGATCACTTCCAGTGGCATTTGCCAGAAAGTGCATACTTGAAAAAGATGGGCTTGGCTCGGATACCTTCCCACAATCAAATACACATTCACTCTCTAGGCTTAAACATGACAAATGGCCACTTGGGTGACCTAGAGGAAGCCTGCTGGTCCCTGCATAACTATACCCAATTGGAGTCACCATTTTCAGGCAAAAGGTGTACTGAGAGAACTGGAATAGTGGGAGGGGAGGGAGAGAGAAGAGAATAGTCATGCCCAGATATCTTTTACAATTCATGTCTTATTTCATCCTGTGTTTGCAAGACAGTTCTAGTCTCCATATTACAGAAAGGATATAGAGGCACTGCAGAAAGTGCAAAAAAGATTTACAAGGATGATACCAGAACTAAGAGGTTATACTTATTAGGAAAGACTGATCAGGCTTTGGCTCTTTTCTCTAGAAAACTGAAGACCTGATAGAGGTATTATGAAAACCCTATGTCAAATGGGAAATATTAATTTCATCGGTTGAAACCTTACATTAGACTTTTACTGGAAAATCTTACAAGTAACCTTGAAAAAAACCTGGCAGCCAAGATGGCCACTGCAATTTACATCTGAAACACCAAAAGATCAAACTGGAGATGACAAGTCTCCTTCAACCCAGCCAGAACAATGGGGTGCTCTCAGTGATTAAATTACCTAGAATGGCCTTATCAACAGTCATCAGGGCCATCTACACCCATCGACTTTGAAAGAGCCAATCCCCTCCAAGTGTGACGTCTTGAGGTGTAGCACCTTGAATCTCAGAAGATTACAGAAAAAAACAAAGGGGCTTGATGGAGTCATGTGATTGTCTGCTCAGCTCTGGAGAGACTGTAAGCTTTGTCACACTGAAAGCAGAGATTAATAACTGAAAAGCCATCAATGAAGCAGGTCTCTCTCTGTCCCTCTCTTTCCCCAGTAAATATCAAGAGAAGACCCGGCTGCAACTGGGAAACCCCCTCAAGCCTACAGACTGCCATAGCCAACAACCAGGGGACAAGAATCAAGCCCCTGTTCTGCTTTCAGGAGCTTTGAGAGAAGACCACAACCGTGCACGTGGCCCAGCGAGGACTTCAGGAATACAACTTCAATTTAGGACTATGGGATTAAAATACCGTTTTTAAATTCCATTTATTCCGGACATCAATCCAACCACCAAATCTGTTTTCTCTCTGTAATCTATTTGTGTGTGTGACTCTCGTGTGAATGTGTGCGTGAATGTGTCGCATATTTTTAATAATTTTAACCAGGTTAGAATGTTAAGAGTAATAAACTTACATCTTGTGTCATGGTCCTGTAGTTTTTTTTTCTCTGGGAATGTGTGGTTTGCCTTTACAGCTTGTAAAAGATTAGTATTGCTTTAAGAACCAGCAAGCCTCAGAAGTTATAGGAAGGTGCATTTTCATAGTCTTAGAAACAGCCATTTGGAGACTGCGATTCAAAGGGTGCATTCTCGTTACCATAGATACAGCCACTGGGAGCGAGTATCAAGCAATGCATTTGTTACAATTCAATTTTTGAACGGACTTTTTAGTTGAAGACAGTTTGTTCTAACAGAACACAGACACAGAGGACACACGGACAGTCAGCTGTGGTGTTTCGCACCTGAAAAAAAGAACTCTCAACCATGTAAACTGAAGGAATAGGATTTTAGTCTGTTTAATTATTATCTCTCAAAATTCTAAAAAAAAGTCAAGCCTAAACAGAGATCTCTGGTAATTTAAACAGAAGGAAGGGATGTTAGACTGTGACAATCTTTAATCCCTCAAAAACTCTAAAGTCAGATTGATTCTATTGAAAGTGTTCGCAAGTGTTAATTGGTGAAATCCATCGCGAAAGGAGGAAAGCATCACCTACTGCTGGCGGTAGGCTACGGACTGTTCTACTGTGGTAGAACCTTTTTTTCCCCGCTTCGGACGGCTGTGAGGACCTCAAGCAACACTGGACTGTAAACTTGCAAAGACTCTAATTTTTTCTATTTTAAATTCTTAAACACTATGAAGATATAAATGTTGCTTATATCTTCATAGTGTTTAAGAATTTAGTTCTTCTAATTAAAGAGTTAATTTATTGATTTAAAGACACCTGGTTTGGTTAGCCTCATTCGGGGGTTAATAGATGGTAAAATTTGGCTGCATCATTCTTTAATTTGGAAAGTTTTAAATGATATGTTAGGTGACCTGTGGAATGACGGGATTGAATTAACAGTGCGTTTCTCCCACCACAATCAGGATCGTACATTTTGATTGGGGGCTTTGATCGGAGCAGTCAGTCGTAACACATTTATTGGGGGTTCGTCCGCGATTTGAATAACATTAATTAGGGAGCTCGCTCAAGATTTGAATCACACATTAATTGGGTTTCTGGATTTGTATCATATTTAATTCGGTGGCTCGCATCTGGGATCAGAATCAGACTAATCTGGAGGGCTCACATTTGGAATAATAGTAATTACTCATCTCTGGGATAACATATTTAAATTGGGGCATTTGGCATCAGATTAATTGCTCTCGAGTCTGGGATCTTATCAATTGGAAACCTGATTGTTGGGATCTAAATCTGACACCAATTACAAAGAAATTAAAAGAACCAGGTCTCTTGTATAATAAGGTACAGTCTATACCATAGTTATGGCATTAGTGGTTGTAGCAGAGATTTTGGGAATCCATAATGTTTCCCTGAGTGGCTTGATAACTTTAACTAAGAACAAATTAAAAGAATTGGCAGTGAAATTGGGGTTGGAATTGAAATCAGGTGCAACAAAAGCAGGGATAATTGACATGATAGCCGAACATCTGGAATTGGTAGAACATAAGGATGATGATGATAATACAGATGAAGGACAATACGAGGAACAAAGAGGTAGTAGGTCCAAGAGTGATGCAGTGGTATTGGCGAGGATTCAGTTAGAAATAAGAAAACTTGAACTTCAGAGAGAGAGTGAAAGAGAAGAGAGGGAATTTAAGTTAAAAGAGATGGAACGAAGACAAAGACATGCCAAAGACTTGCAGGTTGAACGGTACTGTAAAAATTGCCCCTGGTGTAGGTAGGTGGTAGGAAAATTGAGGGAAGGTGGGGATGTGAGAGGGAAAATGGGATTAATGTAGGATTAGTATAAATGGGTGGTTGATGGTCGGCGCCGACTCGTTGGGCCAAAGGGCCTGTTTCAGTGCTGTATCTCTCAATAACTCTAAATCCAGGGAAAATTCGGGTCAGGAAGAATCTGAATTTATATCAGGTCCCAGCGAGTTGTTTAAATTTATGCAGGCTCTTCCTAATTTCGAGGAAAGGGATGTAGAAGCATTTTTCATATCTTTTGAAAAAATAGCCAAACAGATGAAATGGCTGAAAGAAAGCTGGACATTGCTCATGCAGGGCAGGCTGGTAGGCAGAGCTCATGAAGCTTATGCCATGCTTTCTGAAGAGGCTTCTGTAGATTATGAGATGGCAAAAAAGGCTATTCTCGCTGCGTATGAGTTAATCCCTGAAGCTTACCGTCAGATGTTTTGGAATTTACGGAGATTGACTGGGCAGACATATTTAGAATTTGAGAGGGTGAAGCAAATTAATTTTGACTGTCGGATACAGGCATTAAAATTAGAAAGCACATATGAGAACCTTCAAGAATTGATTCTCTTAGAAGAGTTTAAAAACTCCATTCCTTCAGTAGTGAGAACTCATATAGATAACCTGAAAGTTTTGAAAGCTAGGCAAGCAGCAGAGATTGCTGATGATTTTGAGCTTGTGAATAACCCAACCTATTTTTTCCGTCACCCCCACAAACCCGAGAAGGATAGAAAGTGGGACAGTGAAAGGAAGGCAAGTAGCCAGGGACTAGAAGGAACAGCTGGGATTGCCCCAGGATCATCTCCTCAGGTCAGAAAGGAAGGTGCTGAGGGTAGAAGTGAGGTTTGCAAGCCAAAGTGTTATTATTGCAACAAAATGGGTCATCATCGTTCAGAGTGCTGGAAATTGCGAGGTAAACACATAGGACTTGTTGGGGTGCGCAAAGTTGGTGCTGAGGAAAAGACTCTGACTGAGAGTATAGCAGACCAGGCTATAGCTTTAACGACAGCTGTGAATGTGAAACCAGATACTAAAACTAAGAGGAGTGTAGAGGTTAAGAATAAAATACCTGAGAGTTATAATGATTTTTTGTCAAAGGGGAGAGTAACTCCATATCCTGTAAGTGAGGCAGGAAAGCCTATCATTATACTGAGGGATACAGGAGCAACCCAAACACTCTTGCTGGGGAAAGATATGAGGTTTCCACCAGAGAGCACCTTGAACGCTAAAGTCTTAGTAAATGGAATTGGCCGGGAGTATATACCTTTGTATAAAGTATGCCTAGACAGTGACTTCATATCTGGGATAGTAACTGTAGGTGTTGTCCAGAGTTTACCAGTAAAGGGAATTGATCTAGTCCTGGGAAACGATTTGGCTGGATCAAAAGTATCAGTTTCTCCTATAGTTACAGAGGAACCAAGTGAAATTAAGGAAACGGAGCAATTACAGGAGCAAGTTCCGGGAATATTTCCTGGGTGTTCAGTTACCCGAGCAATGGCTAAACAGGATCCATTGTCGGAGGTAAAAGGGGCACCACAAATAGATAATCAGGCATCTGAAATCTTATTTGGGGATTTAGCTAATCCAAATGAGATGTTTAACAGATCGTCTATCATTGCAGCACAGCATGTTGATCCAGAGATATACAGAATAGCACAGATGGCTCTGTCAGAAGCTGAGGCGAAAGGAGTTCCAGAAGGCTATTATATGGCAAACGGGATTTTGAGGAAATGGAGACAGCCTCATTGACCTGCCAATGAAAACTGGACAGTTGTTGAACAGATAGTGGTACCACCTAAATATCGACTAGAATTATTAAGGTTAGCACACCACATTCCTTTTGCAGGACGTAGGGGAATTTGGAAGACCAAATCACACATAAGCAAACATTACTACTGGCCAGGTCTTACAAAGGATGTGAGAACTTTGTAGGGCATGCCATACCTGTCAAATGGTGGGGAAACCACAACCTACCATAAAACCAGGGGATGAGGTACTCGTGTTGTTACCGTCGCAGGGAGAACCAGTAAAAGCATGGTTCAGTGGCCCATATAGAGTGATCAAAAGAGTGGGTAAAGTAGATTACTTGACTGACACCCCTAATCACCAGATGAAGAACCGGTTATGTCACATTAATTTGCTCAAGCCATATTACCGCAGGGAGGATAAGCCAGTACAAGTATGTCAGGTAATCGGGACGGTGGAGAAGGAAAAGGATAGTGAGGATGAGGCAGAAGCAGGTCTAGGAAATTCTCAGATTGAACCTCCAACAATCCCATTAGCGAATGCAGAATGGCTAAGAAAATTAAACAATAGGCTTTTACACTTAGAGGCGGAACAGCATGAAGACCTAATCAAGGTTTTCACAACGTTTCAAAACGTTTGTAGGGATAAGCCAGGATGTATAACCTTAGCCACACATGATGTGGGTATAGGGGGAGCTATTCCATTAAAATGACATCCTCGTCGCTTAGGTCCAGATAGACAGACCCAAGTGGAAGCAGAGGTACAATGCACGCTGAAGGGCAGCTTAGATGAACCTAGTCAGGACAGCTGGAATTCGCAGATGGTCTTGATGACTAAACCTGGTGGGACGGCTCAAACTTGCATAGACTCTAGAAAAGTCACTGTGGTAAAGAAGGCAGACTCCAACCCCAATTCTCATTTAAAGGACTGTGTGGATAGAGTGGGCAACACAATGTGTCTTAAAAAGACAGATGTGTTGGAAGGATACTGTTAAATTCCAATGACACCCCAGGGTAAGACAAAATCAGCTTCTGTTACACCGGACATGGTTTTCCAGTGTCAAATGATGCCACATAGGTTAAGGGGTACCAGAGAAAATTCTCAGAGAATAGTAAACCCAGTAGTGGTCAGTGCCCCTAGCTGTACAGCTCACCTGACTGAGATGATGGACAACAGGGACATTTGGAAGGAAAATACGAAACAATTGGAAGACTATGCCTGGAAATTTGAAATGGGTTAATTGGAACAACCTTTTGAAAATTTAAAGACAAAATGTTCTGGTGGAACCTGTTGCTGTAGTCTAAACATTTTTTTTTAAAGAAATGCGTATATCTGTAAATGTGTGAAAAAAAAAGTTAGTTTTTAAAAATTAGTATAGTTTTTTTACCCATTGTAATGAAACGCATTTCAGGAATGGCGTTTCATTCGGCTAGGGGCGGAGGTGTCATGGTCCTGTAATTTTTTATTCCAGAAATATGTGGTTTGCCTTTACGGCTTGCAAAGGATCAGTATTGCTTTAAGAACCAGCAAGCCTCAGGAGTTATAGGAAGGTGCATTTTCATTGCCTTAGAAACAGCCATTTGGAGACTGCAATTCAAAGGGTGCATTCTCGTTACCACAGATACAGCCACTGGGAGTGAGTATCAAGCAATATATTTGTTACAATTCAACTTCTGAACTGGCTTTTTAAATTGAAGACAGTTTGTTCCGACAGAACACAGACGCAGAGGACACACAGACAGACAACTGTGGTGTTTAGCACCTGAAAAAAGAACTCTCAAACATTTAAACTGAAGGAATAGGATTTTAGTCGGTTTAATTATTATCTCTCAAAATTCTAAAGAAGTCAAGCTAAAACAGAGATCTCTGGTAATTTAAACAGAAGGAAGGGAAGTTAGACTGTGACAATCTTTTATCCCTCAAAAACTCTAAAGTCAGATTGATTCTATTGAAAGTGTTCACAAGTTGTGAATTGTTGAAATCCATCACGGAAGAAGGAAAGCATCACCTATTGCTGGATTAGACTACTGTTCTACTGTGGAAGAACCTTTTTTTCCGCTGCAACGGACGACTGTGCAGACTTCAAGCAACATTGGACTGTAAATTTGCAAGGACTCTAATTTTTTCTATTTTAAATGTTGTTTATATCTTCAGAGTGTTTAAGAATTTAGTTCTTCTAATTAAAGAGTTAATTTATTGATTTAAAGGCACCTGGTTTGGTTAGCCTCATTCAGGGGTTAATAGATGGTACAATTTGGCTGGGTCTTTCTTTAATTTGAAAAGTCTTAAATGATATGTTAGGCGATCTGTGGAGTGACGGGATTGAATTAACAGTGCATTTCTCCCACCACAATCAGAATCGTATATTTTGATTGAGGGTTTTGATTGGAGCGGTCGGTCTTAACTCTTGTTTAAACTCAAGAAAACCTGTCTGATTGGTTCTTTTGCAATTACATTAGAGAAACATGAGCAAGCGCTCATAGAGGTGTTAAGTTCAACCACTGTGTTAAAAAAGGATAAACCCTGTTGCGGTCAAACCAGAGAAGGGGCAAAAGGGGAGACCAAGACCCCTTCCTCACCTGGCTATAACAGAGGTCTTTAAAATTATGAAAGGATTTGATAGGATAGGCAGAGAAAATATTTCACTTGTGGGCGAGACCAGAACTAAGGCCCATCAATATAAGATAGTCACTTATAAATCCAATTGAGCAGGAATTTCTTTACCTGGACAGTGGTTAGAATATGGAACTCACAAACAAAAGTAGTTGAGGTGAATAGCATAGATGCAGTTAAGGGGAAGCTAGATAAATATGAGGGAAAAGGAAAAGATTATGCTGATAGTGTTCGAAGAGGAGGAATGGGAGGAGTCTCATGTGGGGCATAAACCAACTGGCCCGAATGGCCTGGTTTGGTGCTATACATACTTATGTAATTCTATGTAAAAACCCATCAGCACACTCCACTGCCAGAGGGTGACTTGTACACTTGAACAATAACAACTTGATATTGTTGCAGGTTCACCAATAAAAAAACCTTCAGGGAATTCCCTGTTATAGTTATCTTTACTGATGAGATAGACAAATACTCACTCCTGCATATTTGTGACTTGTGGGGTTACACAATCAGCCTCAGCCACATCAAATAGAGCTACACAAACATAAGCGCCCATTCAACAATGGTTTTAGTAATCAAATCAAATTAAGCCGCTTCTCCAAAATAAGTCACCCAATATGCTAACCACTCCAGAACTAAAAAACAACTTACCCAGATGCCAAGAGTAATTGCTTTTTCACCAACATGGATGAGTTTGGCTACAAACGCAGCCCCGATCGTCTGAAACAGAAACCAGTGAATTAAAAATAGGCCTGTTCCCTGAAAACCTTGTAACATAATTAACTTACATTCATTAGCCATTTGTTCAAATTGCCTGATGAATACTCTTGTGGTGGCTGCAATATTTCAGAGAGATGCTGTTGCAGAGAGAACCAACTGGGCTGAATGTTAACTTCCAAAAACACGTGGGAACATCAATACACAGCGGGAGAATGAGGGCAGAGATCATCATTTGCTGCTGATTCCTTCACACCTCATTAGTTCCCTGTACCAAGGTTGAAAAGGGTACAAAAATAAGGCACTTTATGGCTTCCCTGCAAGGTGTATTTGGGCTGTACAGTAAGAAACTCAATTTTGCCCTCTCCATTTCTCTTGCATTTCTTTACTCCCATGGCAACACCTAAAACCAGCAATGCTCAACCTGAGTGTGAATGTCAGACAAAACTGAGGTTTGCAGTTTTAAAGAGGTAAATGTTAAGCTGAAGTTTTTAATCTTTGATCAGACAATTCGGGAGAAACTAAACATTATGCGATAAGTTTCCACTTTGGGTGCAATTGGGAAATTACACCCAAAATAAGCTCGAAATTGGGCCGCTTGCAGTTGAAGTTGCCAGTAAAATGCATTTGCATAAATACAAATCTAAAATCTTCAGGGAACCAGCACGATCGAGCGGTGTAATAAAATGGAATGGGATGGGATTTTTCTCTTTCCCATTCCATTAAAAAGTATTCCTTGATGTATTTATGGTTGGTAAACTGGCACAATTTTAATACGGCTGAAAATGGTTGATCAGTAAAAATAAGCATTAGTCCTCCACCAATGAGCAATCTATTTAAAATCACTGGAAATTACTAAAAAGCAAAACTGAACCGTTTCATTGATGTACACTAGTCAGTTTCTTGGTGAATTTAAGTTTTGATGTGGAAAAACCTTTTAAGAAATGCCAACTAGCGCCTGTGTGCGAAATGAGCTCAATTTGAAGAGCTTTCCCAAACCAGCGCTGTCTCATGATTTTGGTCTGTGGGTGTGTCCAGTTTTATGGGCTAGGCCTCATCCAGACAAACAATCATAAACCAGTGCTAAGGATTGTGGAAAACACGAACACAGGTGGGTTTGGGCGTAGCTCAGTTACGTTTAAAATTCTCCAATTTTCTGCATTTCTTGTGCCGATTCAGCATAGATTGTGTTGCTATTACTGGCCGAAACAAGCAGAAACTCTACAACTGTAACAAAAACAAGAAATGCTGGATTCACTCAGCAGGTCTGGCAGCATCTGTGGAAAGAGAAGCAGAGTTAACGTTTCGGGTCAGTGACCCTTCTTCGGAACTCCAGCATCCGCAGTATTTTGCTTTTACTCTACAACTGTAACCCAGACTTCATTTAAATACAGCAACTGCAGCTCCCTATCTTCAAGAATATGAGGCCACACCAACTGCCCCCCAGATTTAAGGACTGGTAAAGTCTCCCATGATGGACGTCTCCAACGATGTGTTTAGGGGTAAAGGCATCCTGCTAAACAAACCCTGGAGCACCAGCAGTTTGAATTATACTCACATTCTGATATGGGCCATTGAGAAAACGATTGTGAACGTATCTCTCAACCAGACTAGTCTTTCCCACAAACTCCTTTCCCAGCATTACCACCTTTACATCAACCCGCTGTCCACTCATTCTGTGACCTCTGCTGCCCACAGTCTATGTTCAGGGAAAATAACAGAGGTTATTTTGACCATAAACAGCAACGCGGTTGTCAGCTAGAATGGCTTCACCTAGAGAAGAGAAAGAAAAGAGACAGTTAAAGGCATAAACGGAATTGCCTTTCAAGTATCTAGAAGAACACTAATAAAAAATTAACGAGCCCTTCAGCGCCCACGTTTACAAATCCGCATTCCAGATTTATCTTTACAGGTATCTGTTTCTTCACATGCTTTCAATTTCCAGTGCTAGTTACAGATTATTCGAACCAATTTGGAAGATGGGAAGTAAGAGCACAACACAGGAAATTGCAGTTCTCAGTTCCTCAAACCAAATAAGACATATTATTCCTTCAATACCAGTTTCCCCATTCTGCAAATAAATTGTAGCTTCTGAAATGGGTGTGGTTCATACTGTGGGGGGGGAGGGAGCAGGGGGTGCGGGGGAGGGAGGGGGGGGGACGGGGTGTTAGGGAAGTGGGTGGGGAGAGGGAGCGAGAGAGAAGGAGCCTTGGTGGGTGGGTGGGCGGGAGGGTGAAGCGAGAGAAGGGGCCGGGAGCTGGGGGAGTGGTGCGGGCGTAGCAAGAGAGTGAAGATGCCTTGGTGGGGGTGGGGGGTTAGAGGGAGGGGTCAAGTAGGGAGAGAAAGGGTGAGAGACACGTCATTGCCATCAGCTGGGCAGTGACAACTCTGTTGCAGTCACTGCACGCTCTTTGAATCTTCAGTACATTCACAATGTGAGAAAGAATACAGCTAAAATAACCCATAATATATAGTCATGTTTTAAGAGCATACATTTCACCGATGCTCCTCGTGAGTTATCTTCCAGTTACAAGATGGGACAAAGTCTAGTAGCCCATCCTGCACAGTCACAACTACACAATAGAGACTGCGATCCCGCTCTGCGCATCCAAGCCTGCAATCCCACCCTATTCAGTCACAGCTCAACAGCTTGAAGACTAGAATTCCACACTCTGCAATTAGTTACAATGCCGGACTAGAATTCGAACCCAAACCTTAGCTACAAAATATGACAGATCAGAAGCCCCTTGAGAGCTTCAATGCCTGACAATTCATAGCCCACCCTACACTATCACAGCTAGAGAGCCTGTGATTACAAACCTGTGCCTACATCACTAAAGTCTGACTGTAATTTGAAGCACCAATGATGCAATCACAGCGCAGAGCCTAACCAAAGTTAGGCACACATTTTACACAGCCATAGGGCTGATTCTACACTACAAGATAACTTAAGAACAATTTGACATGATCAAGTGTCTCGTTGATGTTAAACACTAATCTTTCTGATGTTAGTGGAAACAAACTAATAAACAAAAGATCAAATGCACCGAATAGATTTCCATTGACAGAAGTTGTTTTCAAAAGTGTAAAAGTACAGTGGCTGACCCAATTGTGTAACTTGTGTCACCTTTCACAGAACTTTACCCTTAACCATGCATATGAGCAGCCACAATCCACAACCAATGCACAATATTGTAACCTAAGTGAGGTTGGGAGAAAATGGACAGTTAGACAATATTCATGTTTTACAACATAGCCGCACATAATTTCAAAATCATCTTTCAGCCCTTCCCTCAAACTGTGGAAGCATCATGTTACTCATTCATATTGCACAACAAATGTCATAAGTAGCAAATCATATTAGCAGTGTTAGTAATTCCTATTAATATCCCCTGCTCTAAATAACAAACCCTTTCAGAAGGTACAGAATATAGCAATTTCAATCACTGCAAGCAGAGGATAGTACTTTGACTAAGTGCCTCACATTATCACAGAAAACTGTCCAAATGTTCACCTGCAATCATACAGTAAACAGGCCTGAACAAGGGGAAAATTGGGAGACACAATTAGATCCACCCACCCAAAATGGGAGATAGGAACTTGGAAGCTATACTGGGGAAGAAGCAACAGTAACGTAATGGAGTGAAGGTAAGGTGCAGGGTGAGGGAACTTTGAACGTAACCATATTATTTACTATTTGGGTCAGCCAGAAAATCTCAGCAATGCACTCTAGATCCAAAAACTACCCTGGATGTTAGAGACACTGAATAGGACTCTATTTAACAGACAGCTAATGAAGCAATATTTCAAGCCTTCTCCTCACTGCCATATTATATGCTATTTATTCGATTCAGTTCCTGCACAGTTCTATTCCCTGGTCATAAGCAGTGGAATCTCATCATGTCCCATGGAGAGTAAAACTGTCCCCTTTGTTTCAGCGGCAGACATTACACCATATAGCATAGCAATACCACATGGATCTGATCAGATTTGGCTGCTTGTTATAGCTCATTTGGTTGGTCGCTTGGTGGGGGGTAGAATTTTTGATCATAAGGGATAAGGGGAAAAAAATCAAAAATAAAAAAACAATTCTCATGTTCGCTATTGTCACATCTTACTTTAAAACATAAATCTCTCTATCCACCCCACCCCACAAAATCTGAGACTCATTAGTCTCCCTCATTACTGATACCAGGCTCTTCCCAATTCCTATATCCCATCACAAATTCCAAGTCCCCACTCTCTCATTTTCGACAGATGTCTCTAACTGTGACTCCTAGCTTTTCTTTTGATGCATTAATGGGATGTGGGCATCACTGGCATGGCCAACATTTATTGCCCATCACTAATTGCCCTCGAGGTGATTGTGAGCCACACCTTCTTGAGCTGTTTTAGTCTGTGTGGTGAAGGTACTGCCGCATTGCTGTTAAGTAGGAAGTTCCAGGATATGCTGAGGCCTGTTTACAGTTATTACTGCAAGTATACAACAGAAAACTTCCCAAATGTAAGACACTCAATTCAAGGAACAACTCTCTGTCAGGTCATTGAAACTGCTATGCTTCCTGAAAAGCACTGTTATTTAAGGCAGAGTTTACTAGGATTGTTGTTAACCCTATTCATGTCACCACAATACTTCTCTCCCACACCTCACCTCAAATCTCTCACGATTGGTAATGCAGTCTTTATTCATGGAACAAAAGTGCTTACTTCCTCACAGAAAGAACAACTTTCTGTTGCATGTGTACTGTTAATACATACATTAATTTTCATAATGAAAGCTGACTTGAATTTTGGCTTTCCTTCACCCCTGTGGGGAAAGCAACAAAGTACTAATTAACAACATTGTTTAATAATCTACAGCAGCAAGTTTGTTACCATAGTTAGGTTTCTCTTTCACTTGTATTGACAGCAGCATTTCAAACAACCCTTTGTAACCACCCCACTTGTCGAAAGCATACAGCCAATAGAACATAGGAACAGAAGGAGGCTATTTAGCCTCTCAAGCCTGTTCCATCATTCAATGAGATCATGGCTGATCTGTGACACAAGTCCACTTATCTGCCTTTGCCCCATATCACTTAATAACTTTGGTTAACAATAATCTACCAATCTCACATATAAAGTTAAAATTGACCTAGCATCAATTGCCATTTGCTGAACAGTTCCAAACTTCTACCACCCTTTGTGTGTAGGAGCGTTTCCTAATTTCACTCCTGAAAAGTCTGGCCCTAATTTTTAGACTATGCCCCCTAGTCCTAGACTAGGGTCCCCAACCAGGAGAAATAGTTTCTCGCTATCAATCCTATCAGTTCTCCTTAAACTCTTGAAAACTTCAATCAGATCGTCCCTTAACCTTCTAAATTTCAGGAAATACAACCTTAGTTGTGTAATCTCATAATATAACCCTTGGAGTCCAGGTATCATTCTGCTAAGTCTACGCTGCACTCCCTCCAAGGCCAACATATCCTTCCTATGGTATGGTACCCAGAACTGCTCACTATACTCTAGCTGTGGTCTGACCAGGGCTTCATATCGCTGAAGCATGATTTCTTCCCCCTTGTATTCTAGACCTCAAGATATGAAGGCCAGCATTCCATTAGCCTTTTCATTATTTTCTGTACCCATTCATGACATTTTAATGATCCATGTATCTGAACTGCCTCAAGTCCCTTTGTTTCTAACTTTTCACCATTTAGAAAGTACCCTGTTCTATCCTTTTTAGATCCAAAGTGAATCACCTCACACTTTCCTATAATTGAAATCGATTTGCTAGTTTTGCCCACTTAAACTATACATATCTTTGCAATTTTATGCTTCCATCTACACAGCTAACAATGCCATCTATCTTTTGTGTCATCAGCAAATTTGTATATGTAACTTTCTATCCCATCTAAGTTGTGAATAAATGCATCGAATAGTTGCAGCTCCAACACTGATCCTTGAGGGCCACCACTCCTGCCAATTAGAGTACCTGGCCAATGAGCAAGTACAACACCTGCCATATTCCACCTACATATCAAGTACTGAAGACCTTCTGCCGAGTTGGCTATTCCCATCGCAGGATCCATGGTTTGTGTTTCAGGAGTTGGAAAGGGGTAAAATTAGTCACAGCTGCCAATCACTATGCAGTAGATAGCAACTAGAAAGTGAGTACATTATAGCCTCTGAATGTCCTCAATTGTCAAGGTACCTGCCGCTGCTCCTGGCCATGGCTCACACAGAACGATAACACTTACGGTGAGGCAAATACCCAGGAGATCTGTCCCCCAACCACTTAGACCTCCTGATGTGTAAACTCCAAATCTACCGCTGCTGGGGAAGAGAAAAGGGCCTCGGCTCCGGATCGTGGCCCTTCTTCCCTGAAGGTGCTGGTCAATGCCACTCCTCCTACCGGGGCTCTACAGAATCGCTGAGGCTATCCTTTACCCGATGAAGCACCATCCAGCCGCCCCAACCCCCAAATGAACTTTCCCTGAAATCACCTGCAGAGATGTTCACCTTCCCTGCGCCAGAGACCGGGCCAAAATGCCGGAGCAGGCCGGCGATTGGTTGCAGAGACAGGACCTGGATACTGAAGTAGGCCGGGGATGGGGAGGAGAGACAGGGCCTGATGACGGTGAAAAAATACCTAGATTTTACTTTCTCTTCATCACGGTTTGCACAAAAACGGAACCAAAATTCCAGGTGCAGCAACGCCTTGCGCTGGGCGGAGCCAGTACCGGAAACTGCGCAACGACCCGGGATTCCCGGCAGGGACGTTCCTTGGGCGGGGCTATAAGGAGGTGGGCGGGGCTATGATTTGGGCGGGGTCATATGGCTGAGCGGGGCACAATGGGTGGGCGGGGGCGATGAGGATGTGGGCGATGGCGTTAAGTATGTAGGCGGAGCCCTGTGGGTGGGCGGCGAAAATAAGCATTGGGCATTGGTATTTGTGGGCGGGCGCGGTAAGGATGTGGGCGGGCCCTGCGGGTAGGCGGGGCGATAAGTGTGTGGGCAGGCTGTATAGGTGGGTGGGGCGATAAGGATGTGGGCGGGCCGTGTGGGTGGGCGAGGCCATGCTGCTGACAGGTAAACAAGTAAACCGAGGCACTGGTCCTGACGTCATCTGCGCCAACTGCCGAATCAGAAATTAAAATTTTAAAACAGTAAAGCCCTAAATCTGAAGCAAAAAGCGTGATAAAGCTGCGAATGCAGAGCAGGACAGGCAGTATCCGAAAGGGACAAGACAAGATGAGATTTCAAGTCTCGAATTGATCAGAGGTACTGATCCCAAACACTAATCTGCCATCCACAAAGTACCAAAAGGATATTTCAGCTATTGGAAGGACACAGGAGCGGGCGAGCTGATGGATAAAAAAACGTATTTATATCACGCCTTTCACGACCTCGGGACGTCCCAAAGTGCTTTACAGTCAGTGAAGTACTTTTTGAAGTACTGTTGTAAAAAATACAGCAGTCAATTTGCCCCCAACAAGCTCTCACAAACAGCAATGTGAAAAAAAAATGTGAACATAACCAGTTAATCTGTTTTTACTGATGGATAGATATTGGCCAGGACACTGAGGATAATTCCCTTACTCTTCTTCAAAATAGTACGATAGGAATTTTTACATCTGAAAGGCAGCAGCTCCAACAGTGCAGTAATCCTTCAGTACTGCACTACAGTATCAGCTTAGATCTTAGTGTTCAAGTCTCTGGAGTGGGACACAAATGCACAACCTTCTGGATCAGAGGAGAAAGTTCTACCCACTGAGCCAACGCTGACATACAAGGGGATGGAGCCCTTTTATTGTGAAGAACAATTGTGTAAATTGGTCATGTTCACTGGAAAAGAGAAGGTTGAGAAGTGATATGATTGCTGCTTTGAGCATTCTAAAGGGATATATAACATACACCATAACAAACTGTTTCAGCTGGTCTAGAACAGTAGAGCCAGTAGACAAGGCCTGCACTTGAAGGGGAGTAAATTCGAAACGAATCTGCAGAAACAATATTTCAGTGAGCGAGTGGGCAATGTATGGAACAGACTCCCTACGGAGTCAGTGGAAGCAGTTAGTATTGCAAATTAAATGCAAATTAGATAAATTTCTTTAAGAAAATATCATTTTGGGATACAGTATATGAGTAATTTGAGAAATTACATGTGATAAGTGTAGCAAGCTTGGGACGACTAGGTGACTATGGTTGCCAAAGCTTTCTATCACTGGATTTTCATCATGTCATTTCCAGATCTAGTCTAGACTAATTGATAAAGATTGGTTGGCATAGTCAATACCTTCAATAACATTGTACCATGTGACTACCAGAACGGTAAAAGGTGTACTAGGCCCAGGAGAGGGAGCAGGTGGTGTCCCCCAATACTTTTGAGACCTTTCACGTCCAGTGGGCAGCGGAGGGACTGGAATGCTTCATCAACATATGGAATAATATTCTGATTTGGTAAGTTTTCCTTTTGATTTAAATATACCTTATAATTTATTGTTTCTGCTCCTTTGAAAGGCGGCACATTGAATTGATTTCTAATTGATGATACAGTCATCTTAATTGGCACTTTAAGGAGTAAAAGGTGAACTAGATGTGTTATTTGTATATTAATTGTGTTTATTTGGTTGCAGGTGGTGGGCATTAACTGAGGATTCACTTGGGCTCCTATAAATAGGAACAGATTGAAACTGGGCTTAGAGTTTAAGAGGTGCAGGTTTTTAATGTGTATCTCTGAATAAATGCTTATAAAAGTGTGTAAAGATTGCTTCTGTTTTATCCTTCACCGCCCGGGCTTTCTGGAGAGTAACAATATGGACCTTTTTCATCTTGCAATTCCTAGGTTGCATTAGTAAATTTGCACATTTGTTGACTTTGCCTTTTTAAGTGTTATACAGTATATATTTAATTATTTTTATTTTAAAGAATTTATAAATTAAATAAAATTATTCGAAAAGTGTAACAGGTGGACATAACAAATCCCATGGCATTTTTGGAAGAAGAGTTCTCCCATTGTTCTTACCAATAGTTATTTCTCAACTAACACCACTAAAACAGATTATCTGGTCAATATCACAATGTGGTTTGTGGGATCTTGCTGTGCACAAATTGGTTGTTGCATGTAGTAGTGACAGTAGTGACTATACTTCAAAAGTACTTCATTACCTGTAAAATGCTTTGCGACATAAATGCAAGTTCTTTCCTTCTGAAAATTAACTTTTCAGATGGGTATGCAGGTGAAACACTGGGAGGTGAAAGAAAAAATAAAAACACGAGACCATTTTTAAAAATAGCTGGATAAATGTTTGGTTAGAAATAGGATCATCTAACTAATCTAATTGCATTTTTGATGAAGTAACAGAGAAGGTTGATGAAGGGACTGCAGTGGATGTTGTCTATATGGTTTTTTAAAAGCGCTTGATAAAGTACCACATAAAAGGCTGGTTAACCAAATTGAGGCTCGTGAAATAGGAGGGTCAGTGTTCAATTGGATAAAAAATTGGCTTGAGGACAGAAAACAGTATGTTGCAGTAAATGCTTGCTTTTCAGACTGGAAGATGGTAAATAGTGGTGTTCCCCAAGGGTCAGTGCTGGGACCACTGCTTTTGTTTTGTTATACATGAAAGGCTTGAATCTTGGAATACAGAGTAATATCTCAAAATTTTCCAATTACACCAAAATTGGAGGTGTGGCAAACAGTGAGGATGAAATGAATTGCCTGCAACAGGACATAGATAGGCTAACGGAGTGGGTGAACAGGTGGCAGATGGAATTTCATACAGAGAAATGTGTGGTGTTGCATTTTGGCAGAAAGAATAGGGAGGGAGAATATATACTTAATGGCACAATCCTGAAGAGTGTACAGGAACAGGGGGACCTGGGGATGCATGTGCATCAATCTTTGAAGGTGGCAGGACATATTGAGAGAGTGGTTAGTAAAGCAGATGGGATCTTGGACTTCCTAAATAGAGGCATTGAGTACAAAAGCAGGGAAGTTATGCTGAACATCTATAAACTCTGGTTAGGCCCCAACTGGAGTATTGCACCCAGTCCTGGTCACCATACTTCAGAAAGGACGTGAGAGTCCTTGAGAAGATACAGAGGAGATTTACCAGAATGGTTCCAGGGGGATTTTAGTCACAAGGTTAGATTGGAAAAGCTGGTTTGTCCTCCTTAGAACAAAGGAGATTGAGGGGAGATTTACTAGGTGTACACAATTATGACAGGCTTAGGTAAGTTGGACAAGGCAAAACTGTTCCCATTATCTAATGGTGCAAGGACTAGGGGACAGATTGGAAGTTTTGAGCAAAGGATTTCGGGGGAATATGAGGAAGTACCTTTTTACACAGAGGGTTGCAATGACCTAGAACCCACTGCCCACAAGGGTGGTGGACATGAAGACGATCAATGACTTCAAAAGGAAATTAGATGGCCACTTGAGGGAAATAGATGGAGCAGGGGAGTGGGACTGACTGGATAGCTACGTGGAGAGCTGGCAGGGACTCAATGGACTGAATGGCCTCCTATGCCTCTAAATGACTCTATGTAGTGAAGTTTAAGTAGTTCTAGAGATAATTAAAAACTCTATGGTTAGACAAATGGCACACTACATTTGGATTAGGAAACCGTTAAATTTACACTATGCATCTGGCTGCATTACAAGAACTTGTGAGTAGGACTGCTGAATTACGCTGCCTCCTCTACACAAAAATTGACATCCACTTGTCTCAAAATGTACCTCACCTCTCTTCCCCTCCCCTCCCCAACACTTTTGCTTTGCTTGGGGATTCAAGGTTACAAATGTCACTAAACATTTGCAAGACCTGGAGTTCATACCCACAATGTGCTGCAGAGTTGGAAACCTGAGCAAAGCAGCGCCAGCATCATCAGGTTGGAGTTGGGGACATTCGTGATAGGCAGTCTCAGTATTTCAACATTTTCAATGTTGTTATCTCTGCATGAGAGACCGCCAGTACCAAGGTCTTTACAGTACCTTCATGCAACAAGCATTTAAGTATAAATTTCTGTGTAGATCAGCAATGATCTACCAGATGTCACCCCCAGTCCTGATAGAGATTGAAATCCAGGCTAAGGGCAGAGCTGTCAGATTTTTCATGGCCTCTGATAATATGATGATTTTGTTGTATCACTGTGTACATTTTTGCTTTGACTGCAAACTTTCTTAGTAGGTAAGATAGTCTAAATCACTGCGCCCTGAATTACAAAAATGGCTACACTTCAAAAGTATTTCAGTAGCTGTTAAACCCTTTGGAACAGTCTGAGGTTGTCTAAGGTCATTATATAGTATAGTCATCACTGTCACTACTACATGCAACAACCAAATTTGTGCACAGCAAGATCCCACAAACCACATTGTGATATTGACCAGATAATCTGTTTTAGTGGTGTTAGTTGAGAAATAACTATTGGTAACCTCTAAATAACTAGAAATGTAAGTTTTTCTAGTCTCAGTTTCCCAATGGGACTGGCTTTCGTTACGGCGCCTGCGCGGCTCCGCGGCCTTTGCCCCGGAAGTGGATCTGTTGCGGGCCGGTGGGTGGGGGAAGATGATGGAGTGGCGGGAGCCTTGCTGATGTTGGGCGGCTCCAACTCGCAGAGGAACATGAGGCAGGTAGAGCGGCCGGGCGTTGAGGGTTAGTGCGACTCCGTTTCAGAGAATTAAGAGGGGAGGGAATTGCCATTGGATCTTGGAACCGCTGTGCAGATCCGGTTGCGACCTTGAACCCTGGAATGGACACCGAGAGGGGAAGGACGGAGAAACGATGGAGGGAGAGAAGGGCGGTCTGGTCCAGGAGGGGTGGTGCGGTTAACGGACATAGTTGTAAAATGTCCCTGGGCGCTGTTCATGAACGTTATGAAACACAATTTGACACTGAACCATATAAGGAGATGTTAGGGCTGTTGATGAAAAGCTTGGTCAAAGAGGAGCTTTGTGGAGCGTCTTAAAGGAGGAAAGAGAGGTTTGGGAAGGGAATTCCAGAACTTAGGGCCTTGGCAGCTGAAGGCACAGCCAGCAATAGTGGAGTAATTAAAATTGGGGATGCACAAATGAACTGAATTAGATGAGTGCCGATACCTTGCAGGGTTGTGGGGCTGGAGGAGATTACAGAGATACGGAGGGATGAGGTTGTGGAGGGATTCGAAAGGATGAGAATTTTAAAATCAAAATGCTGCTTAACTGTGTGCCATTGTAGGTCAGCGAGTGGGGAAGTGAGTGGCTGAATGGGAGTTGGGGCAAGTAACGACAAAGACAGCAGAGCTTTGGATGACTGACCTCAAGTTTGTGGAGGGTAGAATGTGAGAGACCAGCCAGGAGTATGTTGGGATAGTCAAGTCTAGAGGTAACAAAGGCATGAATGAGGGTTTCAGCAGCAGGTGAGCTGAGGCAAAGCATTCTGTGTGTGTGGGTGGCTGCCAGGAGAGCACTCGCATGCTTTCAGCAACTGTTTTTGCTCTGCTTTCTACTGTCCACCCACCCTCATGTCTCAGAAATGTTCACATTTATAATCATGGCAATGTATGTTTTGATGACAGATGCAGACTCCATCATTGACATTATGCAATTAACAAATAAATGAATTACCAGTTAATCCTGTTTTTAAGTGGTTAAATGCTTTATTTTAAAATAGGTTTGTGAAGTACCAGGAAAGTAATAGGTTGTAATCCTGGGATAAGATTGTATGAAAACATAGTGTGAGTGAAGATAGGGGAGGAAGCCCTCAATGGCTGACTTCTAATGTATTATGTCTATCAAAAACTCAGAGAACTTGGGATTTAAAACTTAACTCACCAGTCAGAAAATATGCTAGTTGCAGGTCACAGTGCCAATATTTATATCAGGAGGTTTTGGTGTAGCATTCTAAATATAACCTCATTTCCTGGCATCATTCTAGTGAATTGCTGCTGTACCATTCCATAGCTTTAATATCCTTCCTGTAATGTGGTATCCACAACTGCATGTAATATGCCAACTATGAAGAGCATTCAAGTTCAGGTAGTGAATTTCCCATGGTATGATTTCATACTAGATGTGATTGCTTTTGAATAAAACCAAGTATGTGTTGTAATCGTGATTGCGCAGTACAATTCTCGGAACCTCATAGCCACTTCTGCTTTTAAAAAGTTGGCATTAATTATATTTTTGCATGAACAATAGAGAGAGAGCTTTAAAAGAAAAAAAGGTTGAGGTTGGTACACTTCTATTCCCAACCTCCCTTTAACTAGAGAAATAGCCTGGAGAGGCTGGTGGTGGGAAAGGTGCAGTGCCTCAGGGAGGGATAGTTCTGAGACAGGTAGCATTTGCGGTCTCATAGGGAAATTGATGAGCAGGGGAATATAGCATTAGCTACTGGGAAGAGAGTGACAGGGAAATTGGATTTGAGAGAATTTATATAGTACTGCCATTAATCTGATGACAACAGTAACATGATGGTTAACTATTCTTAAAACAATCTAGGTAATCATCATCCAGGACTAATAATCTCTTCCCACTTGACCAAGGCACCCAGTTCCATTTTCATTGTTTCATTCCTATCCTCTGTGAACAATGGTGAAGTATTTCCTAGGTCTGAATGACCTGAAGAGCTCATGGGACCAAGTATTTGCTGCATTCTGGCAGCGCTATCCAAACCCATACAGGTGAGTGCAAATTAATTTTCAGGGTTTATGTATTAATTTGAATTGTGAGGAACAATGGGGACTGTTAGGAAGTTGGTTGCCACGTGTTTTTCATCTTTGGGATATGCGGTTTGAATCTATGACAGACAGTTGGATTAAATGCCTCTGCTGGTTGTAATGGTCCTGAGTGAAGTGAATTTCTGATGTTTTAACACAGTAGCTTGTGTACATGCAGTAACAGCACCAAATTTGGCACAAAACTGCCAGCTTTTCAGAGGCAATGGCTGGCACATGTGGGAAATGGAAAAATTCATATTGGCGCAGGCCTCTCTGTAGCAGCTTTCCATCTCATGAGCAGATGGTTTGCGCCTTGGTCAACTCTGTGTTCAGCGAAACTGGCGTGTCCTCTACAGGGCTCAAGCCTGGGCAAAATTTATGGAGACCCTGGGCTGCCCAAATATCAGGGTGCCCCTCTTGACCTCCCCAGTTGGGTCCAAAGGAATCTAGCGCACTACGTTTTGCTCCCTCTTGGTTGCAGGAGTTACCAGAAAGGTGACATAGTTGGCCATCAGTCCACTTTTGGGCTCCACTCTGGATTTTTTTGTTAGGTTTTACTCCCTTAGCCTTCATCCCTCCTGAGATATTCACAAGGTAGTAGGGCCATTTGCCCATAGTTGGAAGTTTGGTTTACGAGCACCTTGGCGTGTCCACATACAGTGGGCCTGCACACTGCAACTCTGGGGACTAAACCTCCTCCAAGCTCCTCAGAAGCTTTTGCCTGGGGCTACAAAGGACCCAGTTTCTGTGTGTCACCACATGGAGGCACAGCAGAGGACTTGCTGATGGAGACAGGGAAAGACTTGGCTCTCCTTTTCACATTGCTGCTAGCCAGTGTTGTAGGCTGAAAGTGAGAAGCATATTAGCATGCAAAAAGTGAGCAGCACACTAACTCTTTCCACCTACACATGAGGTGCATCACACTGACACACTATTGTTGCAGTAGAGTGTGCTATTCTGACTTGTGGTTAAGCCACATCTTTCAGACAGAGTGCTTTATTCCTCATCTGCCTCTGCTTGAAGTAGAAAAGGATTCCATTGCACAGCAGACATTCCGTATGTAACACTTGCATTATATAGCAGCGTACATTGAAATGTCTCAAGCACTTGAGAATTGATCATCTTTGAATTATATGGCACCTTTAACATAGGAAAGTGCTTCGTATATGTGACTATGAGCATGAGAGAAGATAAGACAGGTGACCAAAGATATGATTACAGATAGGTTTGGCATAGGCTTTTGAATGAGAGAATGGAAGTAGAAAGGAGAGGGTCTGAGGACCGTTCCAGAGTGTGTGACCAAGACAGCTGACTGCTACACCAGTGAAGGTGGAGCACAAGGAGGAGGGGATTAATAGAAGGCCTCATGGGTAAAGAAGGTAAAGGCTGTGGACTGGATTCTGAATGTCAAGGAATTTGATTCAGCGACAGAGAAAATGATTGTCATGTGGGAAAAAGTAGCAGTTATTCTGCATCATCAACATTCCACAACTAACAATGAAATGAATGACCAGTTAATCTAGTTATTTTTATGCTATTGTTTGTGGAAGGAATGCTGGTCAATGCTGTTGCTCTAAAATGAAATACTTTAACTGGTTTCTCGCTCGGGTTAAATAACACTACATTTCTATAATGAGTGAGTGGTTATTTGGAGTAATGGAAGATAAAAACATTTTGGCAATTTGAGCTAGAATTACTTCTAAGTTATACAGCCATGTTTGTTTTCCCTCAGCAAGCACGTTCTTACAGAGGATGTCATCCACCGTGAGGTAACTCCTGACAAGGTGCTTTCCCGACGACTGCTCACCAAGACAAGCATAGTGCCGCGGTGGGCAGAGAGATTGTTTCCTACCAACGTTGCCCACTCAGCCTTCGTTTTAGAAGATTCAGTAATGGACTTGAAACACAAAACTCTAACTACATTTACATGGAACATCAACCATTCACGGCTTATGGTATGTCATGACATTTGAATTTTTAAAAAAATTGAATTTTCTACCCCTGGTTTTAGTTCCTCAGTGGATGTATTGGGTAGGTGGATATTTTGCATACCTCTTGCAGTGTGGTTGTGTCATTGGATGGTAGGAGGCATAGGAACTCCCTATTGGGAAAATGACTAATCTCCACGTGCTTCCCCTGGAGAGCCTGGAGCTTGCTCTGGGGGGGAAGCGTAGTCCTGGAGCCCCTGAATACTCATCTACACTTGGTACACTAACACACTATGGTGTCAGGATATAGGGAAGATTTTTTAATATTTTTAGGTTAAGGTATAATATATATACCTGTGGTAGTGCTAGCTCTTCAATTAGAGCTAGCTAATCCCATTTCCTTGTGTCCTTTCGTTTCAAATGCTTTAATTTCCTTTCCAAATATATTCTCAGACTCATTAGTCACTTAGTGACCATTCCAAATATAACCTCTCACATTGGATATCGTCATTCTAGGAAATCTTCACTTACCTTATCCATAGCTTTAATATCCTTCCTATAATAGAGCATCTAGAGCTACATGCAGTACTCCAGTTGTGGCCTAACTCGTGTCTTTTACCTGAACTGCGGTACTTCCTGCCATCTTTTGTGCTCCTTTAGAACCATTCTGCATGAACTGTCTCTTCACAAATATTTCTGATAATGAAGTGTTAACTTTAGACAAGTACTGTCAGATTTCACAGACTTCAGTTTCTGAGCTTGTCTCAAAACTTCTACTTTAAAACATAACGAACCCCTATGTTCTCCAGTACTCCTCACCAGTCTCCATAGCTGCACCCTACATAAACCATAACTTGCCCAAACCTAGACTGCTCATCGTATCCTGCATTGTGTCTCATTCCCCAATCGTGTCTGCCTTCATCAACCTCTACTGGTTTTCTCTGTCGCTGAATCAAATTCCTTGACATTCAGAATCCAGTCCGCAGCCTTTACCTTCTTTACCCATGAGGCCTTCTATTAATCCCCTCCTCCTTGTGTTCCACCTTCATTGGTGTAGCAGTCAGCTGTCTTGGTCACACACTCTGGAATGCTCCTCAGACGCTCCTTTCTGCTTCTATTCTCTCATTCAAAAGCCTATGCCAAACCCATCTGTAATCATACCTTTGGTCACCTGTCATATCTTCTCTCATGCTCATCGTCACGTATACGAAGCATCTTGGAGCACTTTCCTATGTTAAAGGTGCCATAAAGGCCTGTGTCCTCAGTACCTTGCTCTACGGCAGCGAGGCCTGGACAACGTATGCCAGCCAAGAGCGACATCTCAATTCATTCCATCTTCGCTGCCTTCGGAGAATACTTGGCATCAGGTGGCAGGACTATATCTCCAACACAGAAGTCCTTGAAGCGGCCAACATCCCCAGCTTATACACACTACTGAGTCAGCGGCGCTTGAGATGGCTTGGCCATGTGAGCCGCATGGAAGATGGCAGGATCCCCAAAGACACATTGTACAGCGAGCTCGCCACTGGTATCAGACCCACCGGCCGTCCATGTCTCCGTTATAAAGACGTCTGCAAACGCGACATGAAATCGTGTGACATTGATCACAAGTCGTGGGAGTCAGTTGCCAGCATTCGCCAGAGCTGGCGGGCAGCCATAAAGACAGGGCTAAATTGTGGCGAGTCGAAGAGACTTAGTAGTTGGCAGGAAAAAAGACAGAGGCGCAAGGGGAGAGCCAACTGTGCAACAGCCCCAACAAACAAATTTCTCTGCAGCACCTGTGGAAGAGCCTGTCACTCCAGAATTGGCCTTTATAGCCACTCCAGGCGCTGCTTCACAAACCACTGACCACCTCCAGGCGCGTATCCATTGTCTCTCGAGATAAGGAGGCCCAAAAGGATAATTTCAAGTTGCATCTTTCAAAGATATACAGCTGCTAGTACTTTTTATTGCATAGAATATAGAACACATGAATGTGCCATTCAGCCCAATCAGTCCATGCCACCATTTATGCTTCCTCGAGCTTACTCATCTAACACGGTGAGCGTAACCCTCAATTCCCTTCCCCCTCATGGTAATCTAGCTTCCCCTTAAATGCATCTATGCTATTAGTCTCAACTACCTGTGATAGCAAGTTCCACTTTCTCACCACTCTGGGTAAAATAGTTTCTTCTGAATTCCCAATTTGATTCCTTGCAACTGTGCTGTGTTGTTGACCCTTAATTTTGCTCTTTCGCCACAAGTGGAAATACACTTTGTGTCTACCCTCTTAATCTTTCATCATTTTAAAGACCTCTATTAGGTCATCCCTCAGCCTTTTCAAAAGAAATGAGACCTAGCCTGTTCATCCTTTCCTGATGGGTTTAACCTTTGCAGTTCTGATATCACCCTTCTGAATTTTTTTTGCACCCTCTCCGGTGCTTCTACGTTCTTTTTATAATATGACGATCAGAACTGTACACAGTACTCCATGTGGTCTAATCAAGATTCGGTACAAGCTTAGCTTAACCTCTGTAATTGCAATTCTATCCCTCTAGAAATAAACCCCAGGACTTGGTTTGTTTTTGTTCTGGCTTTATTGACCTGTGTTGCAACAGTGTGATTTGTGTATTTGTACTCCAAGATCTTTCTGCTCTTCTACCCCATTTAGTATCTTATTTTCCAAGTAATGCAATTGTTGGATCCCATCAGTTACAAAGAGACGAAGTCCGACCGTAACTTTTAGAAACTTTATTGCAGTATATGTTTGTTACGTTGCAAGGTTACAAAAAGCAAAATAAAGAACATGCAAAAGAGCAAAACAAAAAGAAAGAAACTAACAAAACAAAAGAACATGTGTTCACTACAGCAAGCCTTTCTTATAGTTATTCAAACAAAACTAGTAACGCCCCCCACCCCCCCCCCCCCCTTGTTTGAGTGGTTTGCAGATTTCTGTTATCAGTGCATTTTATTTCACTAGTTTCACATCCCCCCCCCCCCCCCCTTGAACTTTAGGCTGATTATTAAACAATAGGTTACTATTAAGCTATCTGCAGCTGTCCTGTTAGCTTCTGCTTGTTTTTTTATAAATTGACTCTACAGCTTCACAGTTAGTCTGTTAGCTGATTAGTTTACTTTTAATCTGTTCCCACAGTATGTATCCCCACAGACTCCCCTTTGATTCCTCAAACTCCTTTAAGAATCATTCCATCAATCCCGCCTTGATGCCTTTAATGGTCTCTACTGGTCTAGAAACAGCCTTCAACACCTGGAGGGGGTTGCGCTTTATACATCGCCTGCTTGTGCCACAAGACGGGGCGGTGGGAGCTCTGTAAAGGCATAAGCTTAGCAGGGGCTTCAGTTACTTGTTTACAACAGCACTTAATAAGCAAAAACATAAAATACAAAGTTATGATTATAACAAAGAAGATCAAGCCCTGTACCATTGAGGTCCCTATTGAGCCCAACCACCCGGTCGCCCAACCCCATAAGGTGGGAGTTGGGGGTTGTTTGAGCTTTTCTATCTCCTTTCGGATGTGCTCCACCAGATTAGAGATCTCTTCGGAGCTGTCTGGAATGTAGGTGCAGCATTCGTGGCCTATCAAGGCGCAAGTACCCCCCTTTTCTGCAAGGATAAAATCTAGGGCCATTCGGTTCTGAAGGGCCACTGTTCGAGTGGCTACCATTTTGGCATTTATCTTAACCAGGGCTTCGGCGGTGTCATTGGCCACCTTTTCTAGAACAGAGGCCATGTTAATAGATTCCCTGGCCAGCTTAGCTGTCCCATACCAGGGAAACAAGATCGCAAAGAATCTTTCCGTCTCCGTGATAGCTAGCCACCGTGAGGTGGCACAGGCAGGGAGGTCAAGTGACGGATATAAGGTGTAACATAACCCAAATAACATGATCCCGTCCAAAGTTTCGGTAACCAGGGATAGGCCTTGTGGCTGCAAATAAAGTAAGTGCCATTATAGGAGGTGAATTTGGATGCATTTAGTGCCTTGGGCAGAAACGTGAGATTCCAATGGCTTTGACCTGTGTGATTAAAAAGGGAAATGGAGACGTTGTCGCCTGGGAGGGTCTATGAACACAGTATAGTTGCAAATGCTATTACCGATGGGGTAGCCATCGGTCAAATTACGGGACATGCACACTATTCCCATTGGCTGTCCCACTTCTGAGGTATTGGTCAATGCGAGATAAGGAACTGTACTCGAGCCATTAAAGGAAGGTGTATACGAGCCCCACATGCTATCGTTATACCCGGATGATATCAGGTTTTGGCGAATCCCGAACCTATACAAAGGGGGGTCGCAAACCCCCTGTCTCAACGTATGGGTTGTCAGCCACCATCCCATCTGGGATGTATTAAGAGGTATGGGCCGTAACGGAATACCTCCTCTGGAATGGATGGGCAAGTGTGCACATACCCAACAGCTAGGGGTATTAGCTGCCTTGGCATAGGTATAAAACATGTAAAGGAAAGTGTTAACGTGCAATTCCTTGGACACTCGATTAGTTCCCCAAAGTGGAAAGGTTTGGTTAGCCAAAAGTAAGCAGATACTTAAAATGCAGGCAAAGAGGATAATAAAAATTCTGAACGTGTTGGCAAATGGTAATTGTCCTGATAGGTCGGTGTTTAGTCACGGGTCGCTCGCTTGACGTGAGAGGCGTGTATCCAGGCTTTCTTCCCTTTGACTTTAACTGCTGCCTGAGTGGTCAGTAGCACCTGGAAAGGTCCCTCCCACTTGGCGCCCAATGGTTCTTTATGTATTTTCTTCACGTAGACCCAGACTCCCGGGACGATGTCATGCCCTCCTGGTTGGTCACCCCAAGCTGCCGATACCTGCGAGGAAGCAGAACTGATAGCATTTGTTAGGTTCTGACAATATTCTAGTAGAGCATCACTCATCAGGTGACAAACGGCTTTTCGCAAATCAATTGTTCCCGGCAGAGACATGGGTCTCCCTGTTATTATTTCAAATGGATTCAGGCCCGTAGTTCTGTTCGGAGTCGCCCTAATGCTGCACAGAACTATCGACAATGCCTGGGGCCATGGTATTCCTTCCTGGTGATGCTTGGATAGTTGTTGCTTTAGGGTCTGGTTCATTCGCTCCACTTGGCCTGAGGACTGTGGGTGGTGAGGACAGTGTAAATCCCACGTAATGTTCAGTAGCCGATAGACTTCCTGACAGACCGCGCCTGTAAAATGAGTCCCTTGGTCAGAATCATTGCTGAGAGGTACTCCCCATCTGGGGATGTAGTCCTTACACAAGACCTTAGCGGTGTGGTTGGCCGTGGCTGTTCTGGCTGGGACAGCCTCTACTCATCTGGAAAATCTGTCGACAATAATGAGAATGCTGGTGTATCCCTGGCAAGGTGGGAGAGTGATATAGTCGACTTGCAAGCACTGGAATGGGCCGGCTGGAGCAGGAGCTCTTAGTTGAGGCATTATCGTGGTGGGTCCTGGATTGTTTTTCTGACGGACCACACAGCGGTCAGCCACCAACTGGGCGTGTTTTTTGAACCTCCGACCCCACCAGCTTTTCTGGAAACGAGCCGTCATCTGTTGCGTGGCCAGGTGCCCCCAGGAGTGAATCTGTTGGGCTAAAAAGGGCATCAGCGCCTGTGGCGCGACTGGCTTAATCGTGTCCCTTTGTCTCCAGATGCCGTTTTCGCAAAGCTTGATCCCTGCCTCTATCCATGTCCATTTTTCGTCTCTGGAGCTCTCGCCCTGCATCATTTGTAGATCTTGTGCCAGACTTGGGTGCATCCAGTTTACATGTTTGCGTCCCTACATCCGGAGAATCACCCTGCGAGGCGGCTCCCTTGGCTGCCTGGTCAGCTAGGGCGTTCCCCTGCACCTCTATGATATTGTCCTTCGTATGGGCTTTACATTTCAGAATGGACACCTCTTGTGGTAATTGCATGGCCTCCAGCAAGTCTCTAACCTCTTTCCTGTTTCGGATAGGTGTACCAGCGGCAGTGAGAAATCCTATCTTGCGTCACAACTGACCAAAGTTGTGAGCAACTCCAAAGGCGTATCGTGAGTCCATATAGATATTTGCCATCTTTCCCTCCGCTATCCGACAGGGCCTGTAATTCGGCCTGTTGGGCTGACGTTCCCGAGGGCAGACATCCCGTTGCCACAACTTCGTGTAGGGTTGTAACTGCCTACCCTGCTTTCCGGGTACCGTTGTCAATAAAGGAGGAGCCATCTGTAAAAAGGATTAAATCTGGATTGTGCAATGCCTCCTCCGCCGCTAAGGTTACTTCCTCTGTCTCTCTCATAGTCTCCACGCAATCATGCTCTTCCCCCTCTTGCTCCCCAGGCAACGGGAGCATATTTGCTGGGTTTACCGGGCTGGCTCGGACTATATGGAAGTTGGGGGCCTCTAGGACCGTTGTCCATCGGGTCCATCTGGCTGCTGTCACTTGGGATACTCTATTCATGGATAGCAATGTGTGGACGGTGTGCAGACACTTGACTGTTAGCTTTTGATCCAATACCAGACCTGCAGTAGCCATCACAGCTTGGCATGTAGCTTCCATGGCCCTTAGGCAACTGCCCCATCCTAGGGCCACGGTGTCCAGTTTTCTCGAATAGTATCCAATAGGTCTCTGTTGGTCCCCATGCTCCTGTGTCAATATGGCAGTCACATATCCCTCTCTTTCATGTACAAACAGAGTAAACGATTTCCCGTTGTTGGGGATTCCCAGGGCTGGCGCCGAGCACAAGTCCCTCTTTAAGCTTTCGAAGGCTTCTTGTTCTTTGGTTAGAGTAACTGATTCTTTAGAGGCCCGCTTTCCCTTCAAGAGATCAGTTAATGGTTGGACCAGCTGTGTGTAGGAGTCGATCCAATTTCTGTTGAAGTTACACAAACCCAAAAAGGACCTAAACTCCTGGATAGTGGTGGGCTGTTTTGCAGTCCGAATGGCTGTGGTCCTGTCCTGGGTGAATTCCCTCTTTCCTTTCGAAATGTTTTGTCCCAAGTACACAACCTCTCCTTGGGCTATTTGCGCTTTGTCGATACTGGCCTTGTGTCCTCTCCGATGATGGTGGTCCAGCAGGGTACGTAGATCTTGTTCATGTTGTCCTTCTGTTTCAGAGGCTAGCAGGATGTCGTCCACGTACTGTATGACCATGGAGTGCATGGAAGGTAACTCCCTCAAATGGTTTTGTAGGGCCATATGAAATATCGTAGGGCTGTTGTGGAAACCCTGTGGCAGCCGGGTCCAGGTGTACTGTTGTTGTTGAATGGTAAAGGTGAACCACGGTTGGACCTCGGGTGCTAGTGGCACCGACCAAAATCCATTGGCCATGTCGATAACAGAGAGCCATTCATGTTCCGGCCTCAGGGCATTGAATATCGTGGAGGGGTCAGCTACCAGAGGAGCCTTTTGATCAAAACACTGGTTCGCCCTCTATAGTCAACAGTAAGCCGCCAGGTCCCATTTGGTTTCCGTACTGGCCACACAGGGCTGTTGGAGGTACTGTGTGTCTTAACCAGCATGCCTCGCTCCTCTAGCTGTCTAATTATGGGTAAGATTCCTGCAATAGATGTTGAACTAATGGGGTATTGTTTAGTACAGGGCGGAGCGGATCCCGTAAACGTTGCCGGTTCCATTTGAAGTTGCCCACAATCGTTCTTATCCCGAGCCCATATTGGTTGCTCCCTCAGCTCCTCCTCCTTTAGACTTCTGATAGACCATGTTACCTGGCGGCCTTCAAAATGCAACGAGGAGGTCAGCTGGGTAAGAAGGTCCATACCCAGAAGGGCCTGGTCCACCGGACCTATCCAGACTGATGTTATCAATTTGTGTGGCCCAAGACCAATGCGTATGGGCTGGGTTTTCCTGACTTACCAACCCATGGCCACCGACTCGGTGGGCAGTCTTAACTTTACCGTCCATCGGTATGGAGTTCCCGTATTGTTGAGGTAGGCACGTCAATTCGGCTCCAGTATCCAGTAGGCAGTCTATGTCTTGGTCGCCCACCCTCGCAGTTATATACAATCCATCTCTTCGTTGTTCTATTAGTGCCAGAAGGGGCGCCGAAAGGGCGAGGGGGGCCTCCCCTAGTTTTTTGTCACATCAGGTAACTCCTTCTATTGCTGGGGCGGCACAGTGGCGTAGTGGTTAGCACCGCAGCCTCACAGCTCCAGCGACCCGGGTTCAGTTCTGGGTACTGCCTGTGTGGAGTTTGCGAGTTCTCCCTGTGTCTGCGTGGGTTTCCGCCAGGTGCTCCGGTTTCCTCCCACCTCCAAAAGACTTGCAGGTTGATAGGTAAATTGGCCATTGTAAATTGCCCCTAGTGTAGGTAAATGGTAGGAGAATGGTGGGGATGTGGTGGAGAATATGGGATTAATGTAGGATTAGTATAAATGGGTGGTTGTTGGTCGGCACAGACTCGGTGGGCCGAAGGGCCTGTTACAGTGCTGTATCTCTAAATAAATAAATAAAAATAAATAAATAAATAAAACTGTTTGAACTTCTCTAGAAGGTCATTACCATCAGGGGATGGACCTGGTCTCGGTGCTGGATTGTATCCTTGCAGTCCTCTGCCCCATCCCTTTACTCTACACGTCATAGCCCAATGGCCTTCCTTTCCGCAGTCGTGGCATGCCCCGGGTTGCTTATCAGGGCCTTTGGGCATCCAACCCGCCTGCAGGGCTCGAAGCTTTGCTCCCATCTCCCTGTCCAGCTGACTGCATCGGTCAACTACTGTCGTGAAGGATATATCTGTGCCGTCCCAATTCGGTAGGGTTACCCTCAACATCTTTGATAGTTCTGGTTTTAATCCCGCGACAATTGCCGACTTCAGAGGTGGAAAGTGGGAGTCGTCTAGTGCCTCTGGGGCAAGGTCCGTTATCCCCGAGTATTCCGACCAAACACATCTAAACCTCTCTTCATACTCCCACACCTCTTCGGTACCGTGTTGGTGACAGGCTATAATTTTATTCCAATCCGCCTTTGCGGGACAGTACGCTCACAGCCACTGTCTAATCGCAGCCCATCTGGCATCTAGTTGTTGCTCGTCCTCGCCCAAAGCAGTTTGGACCTCTCTGTTCAGCTTTCGCCCCGCTTGCCCGGGCACCATGACGGTCAAAATCTGTACCCCGTCCCATGGGTGGAGGTGGTAAATTCCCTTCAGACGTTCCAATTTTTCCCATGTTTTCTGGCTCCCCTTTTTCGGGTCAGGCAATTTTTCAGACCATTTGTCAATTTTCTCAGAGTCCGCCGGGATGTGTACCCAGTGTGTCTGGTGCTCAGACGTGATCACCTCGTTACCGTCTGTAGTTGTCTTTTCCTGCTTGGCCGTAACACGTTTCTGTTTAAGGTGGGTGAGCCGCGCAAAAGGAAACCCATCATCCGAATCACTTTCTTCGCTGGAGGACTCAGATTCCCCTATACTGGCTTCGCGCCGTTGTGTTTTCTGTAATTTTTTTTGTAATGAGTCCAAGTTCAGATACAAGTGGGGTGGTGGTGGTCCCGGTCCCTTCGGTTAGGTCGCCTGTTCTTCCTGTAATTGTTTCTTAAGTTCTTTTAATTCGATTTCTCACTTTTCTGATTTTAAGTTTCTCCTTCCTCAGTTCGCAAACTGTCTTCAATTGCTCCTTCGCACTGGTCAGATCGCGGTCGTGTTGAGTTTGTTGGATAATTTCATTACGCTGTCGGATCTGTCCCATGACGGCTAAGGACCATTGGGTTCGTTCTTTATCTTTTAAACGGGTCGTTTTCCCCCAAGCCCTCTTTATATCTTCCAAGGACCACTGTCCCTTGGAGGCACCATGTTTCTGTTCAATTTCAGTTACAGGTTTTAGCCAAATTAAACTGTTGTTCTATATATCCTTTTAACTGCCGAAGAATTTCATCTTCGGAAACGCCCAGCGGGGCCCGCCCGCCTTTGACGGTAGTTGGTAACTGTTGGTTGCCTTCGTCGGTCATTGTATCGATTCGTTCAGGGAGGGAAGGGGGTCTCGAGCCATGAGGCTTTTCAGCCGATCCGGTGTGAGCACAGTCAAACACTGCCGAGTCAGACTTCTATGAAAGGGACCTCGAGCCTAAGAAAAGTTCGGGATCGCGTGGTGGTAAACCAAAATCAGACAACGGCCGAGGACTTTTTAATATAAAGAGGAGTCCTTACCTCCGGGGCGCCGATATAGGTCCGATATCTAGGGCTTCGGTTTTAATCCTCCAGTGATCCTGCCGACTACGCCAAGTTGTTGGATCCCATCAGTTACAAAGAGAGACGAAGTCCGACTGTAACTTTTAGAAACTTTATTGCAGTATATGGTTGTTACGTTGCAAGGTTACAAAGAGCAAAACAAAAAGAAAGAAACAAAAGAACATGTGCTCACTACAGCAAGCCTTCCTTGTAGTTAGTCAAACAAAACTAGTAACGGCCCCCTCCTTGTTTCTGAGTGGTTTGCAGACTTCTGTTATCAGTGCATGATTGGTTCATTCGACAGCATTTTATTCTTGCATTTTATTTCACTAGTATCACATCCCCCCTCCTTGAACTGTTAGGCTGATTATTAAACAATTTCTTTTGGGCCTCCTTATCTCGAGAGACAATGGATACGCGCCTGGAGGTGGTCAGTGGTTTGTGAAGCAGCGCCTGGAGTGGCTATAAAGGCCAATTCTGGAGTGACAGGCTCTTCCACAGGTGCTGCAGAGAAATTTGTTTGTTGGGGCTGTTGCACAGTTGGCTCTCCCCTTGCGCCTCTGTCTTTTTTCCTGCCAACTACTAAGTCTCTTCGACTCGCCACAATTTAGCCCTGTCTTTATGGCTGCCCGCCAGCTCTGGCGAATGCTGGCAACTGACTCCCACGACTTGTGATCAATGTCACACGATTTCATGTCGCGTTTGCAGACGTCTTTATAACGGAGACATGGACGGCCGGTGGGTCTGATACCAGTGGCGAGCTCGCTGTACAATGTGTCTTTGGGGATCCTGCCATCTTCCATGCGGCTCACGTGGCCAAGCCATCTCAAGCGCCGCTGACTCAGTAGTGTGTATAAGCTGGGGGTGTTGGCCGCTTCAAGGACTTCTGTGTTGGAGATATAGTCCTGCCACCTGATGCCAAGTATTCTCCGAAGGCAGCGAAGATGGAATGAATTGAGACGTCGCTCTTGGCTGGCATACGTTGTCCAGGCCTCGCTGCCGTAGAGCAAGGTACTGAGGACACAGGCCTGATACACTCGGACTTTTGTGTTCCGTGTCAGTGCGCCATTTTCCCACACTCTCTTGGCCAGTCTGGACATAGCAGTGGAAGCCTTACCCATGCGCTTGTTGATTTCTGCATCTAGAGACAGGTTACAGGTGATAGTTGAGCCTAGGTAGGTGAACTCTTGAACCACTTCCAGAGCGTGGTCGCCAATATTGATGGATGGAGCATTTCTGACATCCTGCCCCATGATGTTCGTTTTCTTGAGGCTGATGGTTAGGCCAAATTCATTGCAGGCAGACGCAAACCTGTCGATGAGACTCTGCAGGCATTCTTCAGTGTGAGATGTTAAAGCAGCATCGTCAGCAAAGAGGAGTTCTCTGATGAGGACTTTCCGTACTTTGGACTTCGCTCTTAGACGGGCAAGGTTGAACAACCTGCCCCCTGATCTTGTGTGGAGGAAAATTCCTTCTTCAGAGGATTTGAACGCATGTGAAAGCAGCAGGGAGAAGAAAATCCCAAAAAGTGTGGGTGCGAGAACACAGCCCTGTTTCACACCACTCAGGATAGGAAAGGGCTCTGATGAGGAGCCACCATGTTGAATTGTGCCTTTCATATTGTCATGGAATGAGGTGATGATACTTAGTAGCTTTGGTGGACATCCGATCTTTTCTAGTAGTCTGAAGAGACCACGTCTGCTAACGAGGTCAAAGGCTTTGGTGAGATCAATGAAAGCAATGTAGAGGGGCATCTGTTGTTCACGGCATTTCTCCTGTATCTGACGAAGGGAGAACAGCATGTCAATAGTCGATCTCTCTGCACGAAAGCCACACTGTGCCTCAGGGTAGACGCGCTCGGCCAGCTTCTGGAGCCTGTTCAGAGCGACTCGAGCAAAGACTCCCCACTATGCTGAGCAGGGAGATTCCACGGTAGTTGTTGCAGTCACCGCGGTCACCTTTGTTTTTATAGAGGGTGATGATGTTGGCATCGCGCATGTCCTGGGGTACTGCTCCCTCGTCCCAGCACAGGCATAGCAGTTCATGTAGTGCTGAGAGTATAGCAGGCTTGGCACTCTTGATTATTTCAGGGGTAATGCTGTCCTTCCCAGGGGCTTTTCCGCTGGCTAGGGAATCAATGGCATCACTGAGTTCCGATTTGGTTGGCTGTATATCCAGCTCATCCATGACTGGTAGAGGCTGGGCTGCATTGAGGGCAGTCTCAGTGACAGCATTCTCCCTGGAGTACAGTTCTAGGTAGTGCTCAACCCAGCGGTCCATCTGTTTGAGTTGGTCAGTGATTATGTCCCCCGATTTAGATTTGAGGGGGGTGATCTTCTTGATGGTTGGCCCAAGAGCTCTCTTCATGCCATCATACATTCCTCTGATGTTTCCGGTGTCTGAGGCCAGCTGAATATGGCTGCATAGGTGTTGCCAGTAGTCGTTTGCGCAACGCCTAGCTGTTCTTTGTGCAGTACTTCTGGCTGCTTTAAGTGCTGCGGATGTTAAATCGCTGGGGGCTTTCTTGTAGTTCAAAAGTGCAATGCGCTTAGCGGCTATGACAGGTTCCAGCTCTTCATTATGAGATTGAAACCAGTCTGCATTTCTCTTCGCACTTTTGCCGTAGGTGGTCAAAGCTGACTCATAGATGGCGTCTCTGATGTGGGCCCACTTGGTCTCAGCATCCCCTGTGGGAGTGTTTTGAAGGGCTGTTACAAGTGAATTTAGAAATTTTTGTAACAGCTGTGGGTGAGAAATTCTGCTCGTGTTGATGCGCGGGTGGCCCTTCTGCTTGGAATGATGCAACTTCTTTGGTCTGAGTCTAACCTTGCTGCACACCAGGGAGTGGTCGGTGTCGCAGTCCGCACTGTGGAAGCTGCGTGTGATTTGAACACTGTTTAAGGCGGCTCGCCTTGTGACAATGAGGTCTAGCTGGTGCCAACGACGTGATCTTGGGTGCCTCCATGAAACCTGGTGACAGGGTTTAGTGTGAAAGAGCGAGTTGGTGATGCAGAGGTTATGATAGGTACACAACTCAAGCAGTCTCTGCCCGTTCTCATTCATCCTTCCAACGCCATAGCGCCCAAGGCAGGAGGGCCATGAGTCATGGTCGGCCCCAACCCTGGCATTAAAGTCCCCCAGCAGGAATAGGTGTTCGGTGTTGGGGATGCTGCTAATGATGTTATGGAGTTGTTCATAGAACTGGTCTTTAGCTTCAGGTGCGGAGCAGAGTGTTGGAGCATAGATGCTGAGTAGGTGTACTGGACCAGAGGTGGTGAGCAGTCGGATGGACAGTATGCGTTCCGAGCCATTTGAGGGAGGCTCTATCATGCTGAGCAAGGAGTTTCTGATGGCGAAGCCCACTCCATGCTGTCTTGGTTCTTCAGGATCCCTGCCCTGCCAGAAGAAGGTGTAGTCTTGCTCTGCTAGAGAGCCACTCGCGGGGAGGCGAGTCTCCTGAAGTGCTGCAATGTCCACATTGAATCTACTGAGCTCGTTGTTAATGATGGCGGTCTTCCGAGAATCGTTGATTTGTGTAAGGTCTTCCGACAGGCCAGGACACATAGTTCTGACGTTCCAGCTTGCAAAGCGAAGGGCTGGTACCTTCTTTCCTTTTTTCATGTTGTTTGGTGCGGTGTATCAGTCCACCTTTCGGGCAATGACCCTGAGCTCCAAGCACCCATTGAAGCAGGCAGACTGTGGTGGGACAGAACCTTATTGACCGGGGGCTGCCCGGTTTGAGGCGGGCGGTAGCTGTCCAGTGAGGTGCAATGACCTCTCCCACCGACAAAGGCAACCCGTGGCGCCCAGTTTCTACGCCAATTTATCTGGACTTATAACCCGTAACTGCTGCCTTCCGTGTTGTTTTAGTCGCTGTGAGGCAACTATGGAGTGACCTCTCCATGGCGCATGCCTGGGCAAATTTATGGAGGTTGAGAGTTGCCCAGTCGTCAAAACCCCCCTCTCGGCCTTTCTGGTGGGGTCCAAAGGAGTGCAGGACACGACGTTTGGCACCAGTATGGCTGCAGGAACTGCCGGAAACATGCCAAAGGTGACACATGACCGCCTACGGGGTTCCGCTCCGAATTTTCTGTTAGGGTTTACTCCCTTAGCCTTGGTCTCTCCCGAGACGCCCACAAGGCAGTGGGGTTGTTGGGGCCCCTGCACAGGTGTAGGATGGTGCCGGTGGGAGGAGGGGATGCAAGGGGGAGGGGTAGGGGGGGGGTGCAGGGGAAGGGGGTGCGGGGTGAAGATGGTGCGAGGGGGGGGCGGGCTGGGACGGGGTTGTGAGGGGGTGAGCTGAGAGGGTGGAGCAGGGAAGGGGACGGGGGTGGGGGGGGTGGAAGGGGGGGGGGGAGGGGGGGTGGAATCTGGTGCAGGTAATAAGCCATTTCCTCAGTGCCCACCATCGACGTCCGGAAAGCTCATCCACGTCCTTCGGGAGGTGAAGCATCATTTGGCAGACTTAGAGGTGATTACATTTGCTAAGGGTTTTTTTTTTTGCAGTGGTTTAAATAAAGGCATGCAGCATTGCCGACAGTGCGCTGCAGATGCTCTCCGAGCCATCTCCCGTGGGCGCTTTGAAGTTGCGGCCGGGGGTGCCGTTCGTGGATGTTTTGGGTGTTCGGGGCACCTTTTCACAGGACTTCTCTCGGGTCCCGCAGCTCCTTCTTCACCTCAATGGACTTACCGCATGCCGTGGCTGCAGGCACTCTGGACTGTGAAGACAGCAGGATCGGAGATTGAAGTATTGGCAGCTGTGCTCGTCAGTTTCATCCGGATCAATTTCATTGAGAAAACAAAGAGCAGGTGTGGCCTGGGGGAGGGCAGTGGGCCCAGGTAACATACACTAAACTAACTGTTAACTTTTAGATAGGGCTAAAATGAACTGATTTAAAGAGCCAGGGGAATTTAAACAGTTTAAGAGGGCAGATTGGGGGAGAAAACGTTAGGGATGGGAGCAGATGGCCATGGATAGAGTTGAACAGCAAGGGAGCTTCCTAGGGAGCTTCCAGCCCAGGAGCCATCTTGAACCATATATTTAAACCATTATTAAACAATAGGCTGCTATTAAGCTATCTGCAGCTGTCCTGTTAGCTTCTGCTTGTTTTTTATAAATTGGCTCCACAGCTTCACAGTTTGTTAGCTGATTAGTTTACTTTTAATCTGTTCCCACAGTATGTATCCCCACAGCAATCTCATTTTTCTTATCGAAATTTTATTACTTTACACTTATCTATGTTCATTCATTTGCCAATTATATGCTCATTTGCAAGGTTATTAATGTCTTGTATTTTATTGTCCTCCCAACTTGGTGTCTTCCTCAAATTTAGTAGTTTTTGATTCCAAAGTTTAAATCATTAATATGAATTGTGAATAATTGTGGTCTTTGCAATGATCCTTGTGGGAACCCATTTCCCATCTTATGCCACCCTTTATCCCTACTGTCTGCTTCCCATCTTTCAGCCAGCAAGCTATCCATTCTGCTACTTGTCCCCAGACTCCGCATGCTGTGACCTTATTTATTAGTCTATTCTCTTATTGAAGGCCTCTTGGAAATCTAGTTAAATTGTGTCTACTACATTACCCTTGTCTACTCTCTCTGATACCTCTTCAAAGAACTCAATGAGGTTGGTCAAGCAAGACTTTGCTTTTTGAAATCCTTTCTGACTTGTATTTTTCTATTTTCTCCTTTAGTAGGGATTCCATTGTTTTTCCTACTAAAGATATTAAGCTGACTGGTCAGTACCCTGGATGTGTTTAATATAGATATAATGTTAGCTGTCCACCAGTCCTTTGGCATTACACCATTTTTGAATGGATTATTACATTTGTGTAATAGTGGCTCTGTAATCCCTTCTCTAGAATCTTAGAATGCACAGATGTAATCTGTCCGTACCACTGGTTTTATCCTCTTTTGAGTTTGATTAGTTTATTTAATATTTTGCCCCTTTTTATTTCAAATGCGGTTATATCATTTCTAATCTCATCTTCTGATGTCATGTCTACTTGATCTGTCTCGCTGGTAAATACTGAATTAAAATATTTAATATTCCTGTCATTTCACTATTGCCTGTGATTTTATGGTCTCTTTATTGGGCCTATTCCCATCTCAACTTTTTTTTGCTTTGTGCCTATAGAATATTTTACTATTTTATTTTATGTTCCTTGATAATTTGCTTTCAGGTTCCTCTTAGCCTTTCTAGTTTTTTTTTTACCTTTCTCCTCATATCTTTTCTCACTTGTCTAGTTCTCCTCTGCTGTCCACGTATTTGGTATATGCCTGTTTCCATACCCTCTATTTTCCCTCATGTCTTTATTCATCGAAGATGCCTTGTAGGGCCCTCCCAGATTCATGGCCGTGAAAAATGCATCATGGACCATGAAATCTCAGTTCCTCCGAGAATTGAGCCATTTTCCAAACTGCATGCGTTTTATTTATTGACACAAGGCTCCCCTCGCTGATTGCTTGGCATGTTGGAAACATCGTGCATTGTAGTGACTGACACAAAGCTCAGCTCGCTGATTGGTAGGCGTGTTGCGAACATTGCGCGTTTTAGTAATTGGCACAAGGCTAAACCCACTCATTGGTAGATGAGGGAGGGCTTCCAGTGTAATTTTGAGAGAAGTGGTCTCGAGTATTAGACAGGTGAGAATGCCAGAATGAGCAAATAAACGTTCGCATTATGCAGCACATTCAGTGAAAGAATTTGGCTTCCAAATTCTGCATGCTGCTGGTGGAATATTATTTTGTACAAGCTGCAGTGTATTGTTGGATCACAAACAGCAGGCAACGATTCATTGCCACTTGAAAGCCATTGCAGCAGAAAGAGAGCATCCAACAGCACACTGTTGGGAAATGAACATGCAAAACAAGCAACAAATTCATTTCTTTTTAAGAAGTTGACAGAGCTCAGAAAATCATTAGTTGGTTGCAATAGAACGAGTGGATGCTTTTGCAAGGGCCAACATACCATTGGGTAAATCTGATCGCCCGAATCTTCATTCAAGATAATGTGCAAAATGGTGGTTGCTTGCAGTGGTTAGCACCGCATCCTCACAGCTCCAGCGACTCAGGTTCAATTCTGGGTACTGCCTGTGTGGAGTTTGCAAGCTCTCCCTGTGTCTGTGTGGGTTTCCTCCCACATGCCAAAGACTTGCAGGTTGATAGGTAAATTGGCCATTATAAATTACCCCTAGTATAGGTAGGTGGTAGGGAAATATAGGGACAGGTGGGGATGTGGTAGGAATATGGAATTAGTGTAGGATTAGTATAAATGGGTGGTTGATGGTCGGCACAGACTCGGTGGGCCGAAGGGCCTGTTTCAGTGCTGTATCTCTAAATCTAAACTAAAGAACTACCTACCGTAGTTTTTTGCTACGCATGTGAGCTGAATGTTCAGATTAACGCATGTGATTCTTTTCCATCAATTTGTAATGAGTCTACCGATGAGCAAGGCAACTATGTGCTGCATGTTTTGTTTGATTTTATGTCTGGTAAAGCCGAAGATGTAGAGTCAGGAAAGCTAACAGCAGTGCTTACAAACTGCATCCGCTTAGAAGCTGTTAATTACGCCACGCTTATCCAAGCGACAATCAAAACCGTTGCAGAATATGGTGCAGATTTCAACAGTGTCTGATTTCATTAGTGACAATGCAACTTGCATGACCAAATCTTTCAAATCTGCTCCAAGGTGTAATGCCTAATGCTGTCCGTATTACATGTATGCATATATGATTTTTCTTGTCAGTGAGCTGTGGAAAAGCGAGTTTGGTTAAGTCAACAAACTGGTCAGCTACATTAAAAAGATCTTCCAACTTTGCCCTAGCCACAAGATTTGATAAAGGCAAACGTTGCAAATGCGGCTGAAATTAGGGAACTAAACATTGCCCTTCCTCCAGAGCTAGTAATTACTTGTTGGAATTCTTGGTTTTTGGCAGTATCATGCAGCCCACCTGCAATACTGCTCAGACTTTGTCTCAGCAGAGCTCTTACTGACACAGAAAACACAGGTTTTAACAGACATTGTAACCCTTCTAAACGATGCTCAGCTTAATGAGGAGGGTCAGTTTGTTGCCAAGAAAGCTACACGACTGATGGATTTAATCACGGTTTGAATCTCGACATGTCAAAATTCACAAAGCTTACAATAAAGTAATGGATATATTGTTCTAGGCTGAAACACGCTCAAACGAATAACATTCCGATGCTGAATTAAATGCCTGCACTGAACAGGTATTTTCTTGGATGGCAAGAAACTCAAACAATATTACAGCTGCGGGGAAGAGTCAAGCGGTGAAGGAAAAGCAGCTCAGAGGTTTCAAGAAACATCTGTGGCATTCCTGAAAGCTGTGTGTATCTTTGCCCCTGCACAAATTTGCGATTCCAGGCTTTGACAAGAAATGTAGGCTGGAGATTCCTGCTTAGAAAAGCATTGCAAAAGAAGCAAATTGTACTTTGCCTGTGCTGCAGTTTTGGAGCTCTGTGGAATGCAGTATCCCCCACCTTGCAAGGCTAGCATGGCACAGTCCAACAATTCAACAAACTTTGGATGCGGAGAGAGCTGTATCTAAACGCAGATAGGTCTTCACAGAGACAGGTATTGAAGAAAGAAACAGTTGCAGGTTTCTCCATGCTCACATCCAACCACTAATTACAGTGAGTAAATAATGTGACCTGTTAGTCAGCGTTTTACAATAGTTCTTCAGTATATGAGAAATGCTATTTGAAACCAAAAATCTCGTCTTTTTTGTTTTAAATAAATCATTTTCATGATTTGTTGTGACACTGTGAAATTCTCGATTTAAATATGTGAAATCGTGAAATTCGCAATTTTTAAAATGCTGTGACTGTGAAATTGGTAAAATTTGACTGTGAATTTGGTAGGGCCCTACTCTTTAGTTTGTTTTTCAGCCGAATGTATTTTTCCTGGCACTGTTGAGCACCATTTTAAATGTTTTCCATTGCTGTTCTAAATCATCTTTGGCCTCCTTGTCACGAGAGACAATGGGTAAGCGCCTAGCAATGGTCAGTGGTTTGTGAAGCAGCACCTGGAGTGGCTATAAAGGCCAATTCTAGAGTGACAGACTCTTCCATAGGCACTGCAGATAAAATTGGTTGTTGGGGCTGTTACACAGTTGGCTCTTTCCTTGCACTTCTGTCTTTTTTCCTGTCAACAGCTAAGTCTCTTCGATTCGCCACTGTTTAGCCCCGCCTTTATGGCTGTCCGCCAGCTCTGGCGATCACTGGCAACTGACTCCCACGACGTGTGGTCATTGTCACAGGACTTCATGTCATGTTTGCAGATGTCTTTAAAGCAGAGACATGGGCGGCCGGTGGGTCTGATACCAGTGACGAGCTCACTGTACAATGCATCTTTGGGGATCCTGCCATTTTCCATGCGGATCACGTGGCCAAGCCATCTCAAGCGCCGCTGGCTCAGTAGGGTGTATATGCTGGGGATGTTGGCGGCCTCAAGGACTTCTGCATTGGAAATACGGTCCTGCCACCTGATGCCAAGGATTCTCTGGAGACAGTGAAAATGGAATGAATTGAGATGTCGCTCTTGGCTGACATACTTTGTCCAGGCCTCGCTACCGTAGAGCAAGGTACTGAGGACACAGGTTTGATACACTCGGACTTTTGTGTTCCATGTCAGTGTGCCATTTTCCCACACTCTCTTGGCCAGTCTGGACATAGCAGCAGACACCTTTCCCATGCGCTTGTTGATTTCTGCATCTAGAGACAGGTTACTGGTGATAGTTGAGCCTAGGTAGTTGAACTCTTGACCCACTTCCAGAGCGTGGTCTCCGATATTGATGGATGGAGCATTTCTGACGTCCTGCCCCATGATGTTCGTTTTCTTGAGGCTGATGGTTAGGCCAAATTCGTTGCAGGCAGCCGCAATCCTGTCGATGAGTCTCTGCAGACACTCTTCTGTGTGGGATGTTAATGCAGTATCGTCAGCAAAGAGGAGTTCCTTGATGAGGACCATCCGTACTTTGGTCTTCGCTCTTAGACAGGCAAAGTTGAACATCCTGCCATCTGATCTTGTGTAGAGGAAAATTCCTTCTTAAGACCTGAACGCATGTGAGAGCAGCAGGGAGAAGAAGATCCCAAATAGTGTAGGTGCGAGAACACAGCCCTGTTTCACGCCACTCAGGATAGGAAAGAGGTCTGATGAGGCACCGCTATGCTGAATTGTGCCTTTCATATTGTCATGGAATAAGGTGATGATACTTAGCTTTGGTGGACATCCAATCTTTGCTGGTAGTCTGAAGAGACCACGTCTGCTGACGAGGGCAAAGGCTTTGGTGAGATATATGAAAGCAACGTAGAGGCTCAGCATAGTGGGGAAAGTCTTCTCTCGAGTCATTTTTAAACAGACTCCAGAAGCTGGCTGAGCTTGTCTACCCTGAGGCACAGTGTGGCTTTCGAGCAGAGAGATCCACCATTGACATGCTGTTCTCCCTTCGCCAGCTACAGGAGAAATGAACAGATGCCCCTGTTCTGAATCTTTGTTTACCAATATTGTTTTCCACTTTATTTTTCTAAGTTCTGTTCTCAGACCCTCAGTCAGCTTTTCTTTAATCTATTGCCCTGGTCCTTATCATGCTTATGTCCTTCTCCGTTATTATCCTAAACTGCATTAGGTTATGGTCATGACTGCCTAGCTATTCCCTTAATTTTACTTTTCATATCTGTTATGATTCATTCCCCAGATCCAGTAGCAGATCCTCCCTTGTTGGGACTCAGTTCCCTCATCCCCATTACTGACCTCTTCTGGCCAATTAATTTTGAGATAGTTGAAATCCCCTATGATTATTCTAGTTTTTTAAACAAATTTGCCCAATTTGCATATTTCTTCCTTCATCTGCCTTCCATTATTAGATGATCTGTAGACTGCCCCTATTATTGTCAGTGATCATTTTTTATCACCTTTCTATCCACGTGGATTCTATTTCTTTCTTTCTTGATGGCTGCATTACTTTTCTCAACTGCCATTCTGTTATCTCCAACTACAGGTACTCCACTACCCCCCTTTCCCCACTCTATCTTTTCTAAATGCTATACTCTGCTGTGTTTAATTCCCAGTCCTGATTTTTCTGTAGTTGTTTCTCAGTCACTATCCCAACGGTATCTGGTTCCTCACAATTTATTATTGCCTGCAGTTCCCCTCTTTTTTTTTACAGACACTGCATTGCTGCACAGACAGTTTAACTACTTTTTAGAGCAATTCCTCTCGCTTTGTTTTGAACCATCTTTTTACACTCCTGTTCTATAACTCTAGTGATTCCCTAGTCATTTATGTCTCTTTGTTTAGTCTGTTCCAGGCTCTCGTAGAGTTATTTATGGCATAGAAGGAGGCTATTCAGCCCATCAGTCCATGCCAGCTCAACACAGAGTTCCAGGTCATTACCACCTGCTGCATAAAAAAAAAGTTCTTCCTCGTATTCCCCTGCATCTCTTGCCTAAGAGTGTCCCCTAGTCCTTGTACCATTTAGTTTTCCTTGTCTAACTTATCTAAGCCTGCTATAATCTTGTACACTTCTGTTAAATCTCCCTACAATCTCCTTTGTTCTAAGGAGGGCAAACCCAGCTTTTCCAACCTGGCTCTGTAACTAAAGTCCTCCATCTCTAGAATCATTCTGGTAAGTCTCCTCTGCACCCTTCCAAGGACCCTCACCTCCTTCCTAAATGTGGTGACCAGAACTGGGCACTATACTCCAGTTGGGGCCTAACAAGAGTTTTATAAAGGTTCAGCATAACTTCCCTGCTGTTGTGCTCAATTTCTCTATTTATGAAGCCCAAGATCCCATATGTTTTGCTAACCGCTCTCTCGACATGTCCAGCCACCTTCAAAGATCAATGCACATGCACCCCCAGTTACCTCTGTTTGTGCACACTCTTTAGAACTGTGCCATTAAGTATATTCCTTCTGCCAAAATGCATCCACTCACACTTCTCTGTATGAAATTCCACCTGCCAGCCAATCTATGCCCTGTTGCAGGTGGTTCATATCGTCCTCACTGCCACACCTCCAAGTTGGATGTCGTCAGAAAATTTTGAGATTCTATCCGTAAGCAATTTTTTTATCCAGTTGGACACTGGCCCTCCTATTCCATGAGCCTCAGTTCTGTTAACCAGCCTTTTTTGTGGTAATTTATCGGACGCTTTCTTAAAATCCATATAAATCCTCTGTATTCCCTTCATCAACCTTCTCTGTTACTTCATCAAACAATTCAATTAGATTCATCACCTCTCCCAAGTGTCAGTTGATTTTGTCCCTAATTATTGTTTCTAAAACTTTACCCACCATTGATAAACTAACTGGCCTGTAGTTGCCAGGACTGTCCTTACACCCTTTTTTGAATAAGGATGTTACATTTGCCACTCACAATCCTCTGGCACCTCCCTCGTATCCGGGGAAAATTGGCAGATTGTGGCAGGCCCTGCACCTACTTTAGCAACATGGGATACGAGCTGACCGGACCATGTAACTTATCTACCTAAGCATAGCCAGCCGTTTTAGTACTACCCCCCACCTCCCCACCCCCAACTACCTCAATTTTTACCCTATCCGTTGCCTCTACACTCTCTCTGCTTCTACCGATATTTTGTCAGATTCCACTTCCTTAGTAAACACTACAAAGTACTCATTAAGTATAGTAGCCCTGCCCTGCGCCTCTAAGCAGATATTACTGTCTTTGTCCTGAATAGGCCCCACTCCTCCTCTTACTACCTACTTACTATTTACATGCCGGTAGAAGATTTTGGGTTCCCTTTTATGTTGACTGCCATTCTATTTTTACATTCTCTCTTTGCCAGTCTTATTTTCCTCTTCACCTCCCTCCTCAAGTTATTGTATTGGGCCTAGTTCTCACTTGAAGAATTCACCTGACATGCATCATACACCCTCTCTTATTGTTTCAGTGTAATTTCTATCTCCCTTGTCATCCAAGGAGCCCTGTTTTTGGTTCCTTTACCTTTCGCCCTTGTTGGAATGTACCTAGCCTGTACCTGAAGCATCTCTTCCTTTAAAGATAACCCATTGTTCCGATACAGCTCTTCCTGTCAGTTTGGTTCCAATTTGCCCCAGATAGATTTCTTCTCATCGTGTTGAAATTAGCCCCCTTCCAATCTAGACGGTCTACCTTATTTTGTTCCATGCTTTTCTGCATTACTAGTCTAAACCTTATGATGCATTGATCTCTCTTACCTAAGTTCTTCTTGACAGACACTTGGCCCACCTCATTTCCTAGCACCAAATCCAGCAAAGCCTCCTTTCTAGTTGGGCTGAGAACATATTGATCAAGGAAGTTATGAACACATTTCAGAAATTCCTCCCCCTCCTTACCCTTTGCTCTAGAATTATCCCAATCAATATTTGGGTAATTAAAGTCCCCCAATATCACCACACTATAGTTCCTGCACATCCCTGTGATTTCCCTGTAGATTTGCTCCTCTCTATCTCACTATTTGGAGGCCTATAGAATACCCCCAGTAGCATGGTCATGGCCTTTTTGCTTCTTAATTCTAACCAAATGATTCAGTCCTTGCCCACTCCAGGACATCCTTCCTTTCCAACACTACATTGTCTTCCCTAATCAGTACTGCCACCCCACCTCCCTCCTTTCCTTTTTGTTTTATAACTTGTTTCATTTTTTATAGCTGCCTGTTAGGTACAGAACAGCAGTAATCTGACTCGGGCTAGGGGGAGACTGCATATCTTGGTGTTTGTAACATATTCAAATTTGCAGACAATACTAAAGTAAGAGGGATAGTAAATCAGAAGACCAAAAGAAACCAAGCAGATGTTGATCAGATAGTGAAATGGGCAAACAAGTAGCAATTGAAATTCAGTGTCAGTAAATGCATGTACATTTCAATGATGACGGTAATAATTATACTTTGACTAAGAAAAGTTTAAGTGGGATGGAAGAGCCAAGGTATTTGGGGATTAATGTTCACAAATAGGTATGGTCATGTGGCCCAGTACTAGCAGTTTTGCCTGAGTCAAAAGTTTGTGGGTTCAAGCCCCACGCCAGAGACTCGAGCATAAATCTCAGCTAACAATTCAGTGCAAGACCCTATTTGCCCTCTCGAGTGGATGTAGCAGTTCCTGTGGCACTATTCGAAGAAGAGTAAGGGAGTTCTGGTGTTCGAGCCAACACTTATCCCTCAAACAACACTTAACAGATGTTCTGGTCATTTATCTCCTTGCTGTTTGTGGAATCTTGTATTGTGCAAGTTGGTTGCTGTTTCCCTACATTACAATAGTTGCTAGACTTAAGGTTCTTAATTGGCTGTAAAGTACAGTGAGATTTCCTATAGTTGTGAAAAAAGCTATAATAGTGCAAATTCCTTTTATTCTATAAAGCTAATCGAATACTGGGTTTTATGGTGAGAGATATACAAGAAAATGGAAAACGTTTGTAAAATTAGTTAGATCATAGTTGGAATACTGTGCATTTTTGTGTTTCTCTGTTACAGGAAGGATGTTGAGACAATAGAAAGGATGCAGCACAGATTCACTAGGATGCTTTGAGAAAAGAAATACCAAGAAACACTTGAAAAATTGGGGCTCCTTTTGTTAGAATGGAGGAAATTATAGGATAATTTGAGAGGTGGGGGGAAGGATTCAAGTGAGGGGAAATTTAGAAAGTTAAAGAGAAAGGACAAGGCAACGATGTAGGAAGGCAATATGGGTAATGATAACCAGAGTGTAACAAGAAGGGCAGAACGTACAAACATAAGAGTGCACCAGCAAATGGGGTCAGAGTATGGAAAAATGGTAAAAAGACATCTGCATGCAGCATTCATAATAAAATCGATGCATTGATGGCACAAATAAAAATAAATGGATGTGGTCTGAGCTATAACAGAGATGTGGTTGAAGGTGATCAAAGCTGGGAACTGAATATACGGGGATACTTAACATTTCTGAAGGACAGGTAGAAAGGACAAGGAGGTGGGGTATCTCCTTTGTTAAAGGATGAGATCAGGCAAGCTCTATTATCTGGAATTTCCAAAATGTGCCAAAGCTGTCCCAGGCTGAGTTTTCCCGAGTGTCATCGATTGTTCTCGGCATTAGTTAGCGATGCTCGTTGGAAAGGCTGGCACGCATAATACAGGTATATTGGTGCACTGACCCTGAAGGATTAAGGGAAAGTTAAAAATTGGCTTTCCCAATGCTGGGCCCTGGGTATACTTTGGTTTTCTGGCGATAACTCTGGAATGGAACAGATTGTCCGATATCCACATGCCTTGATAAGTACAACTCTTGATTAACCAGAATTTTTGATTATCTGGCACTCTCAGGATAACAAAGCCTTTAATGTAGTGAGAAATAATTTTAGCTTGGAAGATCAAAATGTAGAATCAGTTTGGGTGTGGATAAGAAATAGCAAAGGAATGAAGTCACTGGTGAGAATAGTCTATAGGCCTCCTAACAGTAGCTACACCTGAAGAACAGAGTATAAATCAAGAAATAATGGAGCTTGTAAGAAAGGTACTGCAATAGCAAGGGCAACTTTAATCTTATAAGATTGGACAGACCAAACTGGCAAAGGTAGCCTTTTGGACGAGTTCATAAAGTGTATTTGGGGCAGTTTCTTCGAACGATACATTGTGCAGCCAGCCAGGGAAGAGGCTATTTTAGATCTGGTAATGTGTAATGAGACAAGATTAATTAATTGTCTTGTAGTAAAGGATCCTCTAGGGAGGAGTGAACATAACATGATTAAATTTCACATTCAGTTTGAGGTTGAGAAACCTGGGTCTGAAACTAGTGTATAAACTTAAATAAAGGCAGTTACAAAGGGATGAAGACAGAGTTTGATTGGGAAAAATAGATTAAAAGGCAAGATGGTAAATAAGCAATGGCAGACATTTAAGGAGCTGTATTTCATTGAGAGCGAAAGAGTCAACGAGAAGGATAAACCATCTGTGGCTAACTAAGGAAGTTAAGGATTGTATCAAATTGAAAGAAAAGACATACAATATTGTGAAGATTAGTGGTAGGCCAAAAGATTAGGAAAATTTTAAGAACCCAGCAAGGATGACTTAAAAAGCTGAGGGAGAAAATAAATTGAGAGTAATGTAGCAAGAAGTATAAAAACAGACAGTAACAGCTTGTACAAGTATATAAAAAAGGAAGAAAGTAGCTAAAGTAGTTAGGGGCGGCGCAGTGGTTAGCACCGCAGCCTCACAGCTCCAGGGACCCGGGTTCGATTCTGGGTACTGCCTGTGCGGAGTTTGCAAGTTCTCCCTGTGTCTGCGTGGGTTTCCTCCGGGTGCTCCGGTTTCCTCCCACATGCCAAAGACGTGCAGGTTGATAGGTTAATTGGCCATTATAAATTGCCCCTAGTATAGGTAGGTGGTAGGGAAATATATAGGGACAGGTGGGGATGTGATAGGAATATGGGATTAGTGTAGGATTAGTATAAATGGGTGGTTGATGGTCGGCACAGACTCGGTGGGCCGAAGGGCCTGTTTCAGTGCTTGTATCTCTAAAAGATGTTGCTCCCTTAGAGGATGAGACTGGGGAATTAATAGTGGGAAACAAGGAAATGGCAGAGACTTTGAACAAATATTTTGTATCCGTCTTCACGGTAGAAGATATGAAAAGCATCCCAATAATAGTAGAAAATCAGGGGGCAAAAGGGAGGGAGGAACTGAAAAACAATTACTAGAGAAAAATTACGAGGTAAACTTAGGTGACTAAAGGATGATATCTCCCCTAGGCCTAATTGCCTGCATCCAAGGGTCTTCAAAGAAGTGATTAAAAGATATTGGATGCATTGGTTGTAATCTCCCAGAATTCCCTAGGTTCTGGAAAGATCCCAGCATGTTGGAAAACGGCTAATATAATGCCCCATTCAAGAAAGGAAGGAGATGGAAAGCAGGAAACTATAGGCCTGTTAGCCTAACATCTGTCATTCGAAAAATCTTGGAATCCATTCTAAGGAAAAGTAGTAGCAGGACATTTAGAAAATGTAATCAAGCAGAGTCAACATGGTTTTATGAAAGGGAAATTATGTTTGACAAATTTAATAAAGTTCTTTCAGAATGTAATGAGCATGGTCGATAAAGGGGAACCAGTAGATTTAGTGTATTTGGATTTCCAAAAGGCATTCGATAAGTTCCCACAAAAAAGGATACTGCACAAAATAAGAGTCCATGGTGTTGGGGGTAATATATTGGCATGGATTGAGGGCTGGGCTACCTAACAGAAAGCTGAGAGTCAAGATAAATGGGTTATTTTCAGGTTGGCAAACTGTTAGCTACTGCGGTTCCACAGGGATCAGTGCTGGGGTTTCAACTATTTACAATCTATGTTAATGACTTGGATGAAGGGACCAAGTGTATTGTAGCCAAATTTGCTGACAATATAAAGATATGTTTGCAAAGGGATGTAGATAGGTTGTGAGTAGCCAAAAATTTGGCAAATAGAATATAATGTGGAAAATTTGAGGTTATCCACTTTGGTAGGAAGAATAGGCAAGCAAAATATTTAAATAGAGATTACAGAATGCTGCAGTACAGAGGGATCTAGGTGTCCTCTTACATGAAACACAAACTTAGTATGCAGGTACAGGAAGTAATTAGGAAGGCAAATGGATTGTTAGCCTTTATTGCAAGGGGAACGGAGTATAAAAGTGGAGACCACACCTATACTGTGTATAGTTTTGGTCTCCTTATTCAAGGAGGGATATACTTGCAATTGAGGCAGTTCAAAGAATGTTAACTAGATTGATTCCTCGGTTGAAGGTATTGTCTTATGAGGAAAGGTTGAGCAGGTTAGGGCTATACTCATTTAAATTTAGGAGAATTAGAGATGATTTATTGAAACATACAAGTTTCTGAGGAGGCTTGACATGGTAGATGCTGAAAGGATGTTTCCCCTCATGGGGGGACCTAGAAATAAGGGGCATAATTTCAGAATGAGGGTTTGCCCATTTAAGACAGAGGTGAGGAGGAATTTCTTCTCTAGAGGGTTATGAATCCTTGGAATTCTCTACCCCAGACAGCTGTGTCATTGAATATATTCAAGGCTGACATAGACAGGTTTTTGAACTATAGGGGAGTCGAGTGTTATGGTGGACAGGCAGGAAAGTGGAGTTGAGGCCAAGCTCAGATCAACCGTGATCTTATTGAATGGTGGAGCAGGCTCGAGGGGTCATATGGCCCACTCCAGCTATTATTTTTTGTGTTCTTATCGCGTGAGACAGGGTTTATAGAAAGGGACTCTCTCCAGTAATTGAAGGGTCTAGATTGAGAGGACATGGATCTAAGATTAATTGGAAAAGATATTGGTCAGAGCATAGAGGGTTGTGAAGCTGTGGGATGCACTTCTGGATTTAGTGATTGAGACAGAGCCCCTGTCAACATTTAGGAATAGATTAAATGGGTGGTTGAAAGAAAGGCAGACAGGCATATCGGAACAGGGCAGGCACCTGCAATTTGGACTACTGCTCAAGTGGAGGAGAAACACCAACATTGACTGAATAGGACAAATTGCCTATTTCCGTGTTTAATTTCTGTGTAATTCTATGTATGACGACATGAAAATTTAAGAACACGTGAAATGAGGGAAAGGTCATTTGGCCCCTCAGCCTGCTCTTCAAAAGAAGACTAAGATGCTATTGGGTCATTTGTCCATTTGTTTTACCTAAATTCGTAACATAATGTCAGCTTTGGTACAATCTGACTTGCATTTATTGATGTCTATTACATAGTGCAAGTGGAAAGAGACCAAAGATATTTTTCCAGATGAGAGATGAGTGTTGTAAAATTCCTCTGCCACTAATGTCTATGTATATTTGTTTATCTTGTATCAGGTAGTACAGGAGTGGTGTGTATATGGAATACATCCTGAAAATAAAAACTGGACTCAAATCAAACGTGAGGTCTGGATTTCTTCAAACTTGTACGGCCTCTCTCTAGCCATTCAGGTTGGTGTAGAGTTTTCACTTTTCATTTCTTTCTCAAAAATGATTTTGTTTCTGCTTGCCTTATTGTGAGTTGAAAATGAATTAAACTGCAGGCCTTCCTGTGGCATTGTTCTTTGCTCAAGAATCACACGTATGATATTTCATTTGCATACCAACTGTCTTTGCACTTCATCAGTTGTGAATGTAGGCGGTGGCGTAGTGGTATTATCGCTGGACTAGTAACCCAGAGACCCAGGGTATTTCTCTGGGGACATTGGTTCGAATCCCACCACAGAAGAAGGTGGAATTTGAATTTAATAAATCTGGAATTAAAAACTAGTCTAATGATGGCCATGAAACCATTGTCGATTGTTGTAAAAACCTATCTGGTTCACTAATGTCCTTTAGGGAAGGAAATCTGCTGTCCTTACCTGGTCTGGCCTACATGTGACTCCTGACCCACAGCAATGTGGTTAACTCTTATATGCCCTCTGAAATGGGCTAGCAAGCCACTCAGTTGTACCTAACCGCTACAAAGTCAATAAAAATGAATGAAACCGGACGGACCACCCGGCATCGACTTAGGGCTTGTGCCAAAGTTGGGAGAGCTGTCCCACAGACTAATGAAACAACAGCCTGACATAGTCATACTCACGGAATCATACCTTAATGACAATGTCCCAGACACTGCAATCACTATCCCTGGGTGTGTCCTGTCTCACCGACAGGACAGACCCACCAGAGGTGGTGGCACAGTGGTATACATTCGGGAGGGAGTTGCCCTGGGACTCCTCAACATCGACTCCGGACCCCATGAAGTCTCATGGCATCAGGTCAAACATGGGCAAGGTAACCTCCTACTGATTACCATCTACTGCCCTCCCTCAGCTGATGACTCAGTACTCCTCCATGTTGAACACCACTTGGAAGAAGCACTGAGGGTGGCAAGGGCACAAAATGTACTCTGGGTGGGGGACTTCAATGTCCATCACCAAGAGTGGCTCGGTAGCACCACTACTGACCGAGCTGCCGAGTCCTAAAGGACAGAGCTGCTAGACTGGGTCTGCGGCAGGTGGTGGGGGAACCAACAAGAGGGAAAAACATACTTGACCTCGTCCTCACCAATCTGCCTGCCGCAGATGCTTCTGTCCATGACAGTATTGGTAGGAGTGACCACCGCACAGTCCTTGTGGAGATGAAGTCCCGCCTTCACATTGAGGATACCGTCCATCGTGTTGTGTGGCACTATCACCGTGCTAAATGGGATAGATTTCGAACAGATCTAGCAATGCAAAACTGGGCATCCATGAGGCGCTGTGGGCCATCGGCAGCAGCAGAAGAATTGTACTCAACCACAATCTGTAACTTCATGGCCCAGCATATCCCCCACTCTACCATTACCATCAAGCCAGGAGACCAACCCTGGTTCAATGAAGAGTGCAGGAGGGCATGCCAGGAACAGCACCAGGCATACCTCAAAATGAGGTGTCAACCTGGTGAAGCGACAACCCAGGACTACTTGCATGCTAAACTGCGTAAGCAGCATGCGATAGACAGAGCTAAGCGATCCCATAACCAACGGATCAGATATAAGCTCTGCAGTCCTGCCACATCCAGCCGTGAATGGTGGTGGACAATTAAACAACTAACTGGAGGAGGTGGCTCCACAAATCCTCAATGATGGGGGAGCCCAGCACATCAGTGCGAAAGATAAGGCTGAAGCATTTGCAACAATCTTCAGCAGAAGTGCCAAGTTGATGATCCATCTCGGCCTCCTCCTGAAGTTCCCAGCATCACAGATGCCAGACTTCAGCCAATTCGATTCACTCCGAGTGATATCAAGAAACGACTGAAGGCACTGGATACTGCAAAAGCTATGGGCCCTGACAATATTCCGGCAATAGTACTGAAGACCTGTGCTCCATAACTTGCCGCGCCCCGAGCCAAGCTGTTCCAGTACAGCTACAACACTGGCATCTACCCTGCAATGTAGAAAATTGCCCAGGTATGTCCTGTACACAAAAAGCAGGACAAGTCCAACTGCGCCAATTACCGCCCCATCAGCCTACTCTCAATCATCAGTAAAGTGATGGAAGGTATCATCAACAGTGCCTTCAAGCGGCACTTGCTTAGCAATAACCTGCTCAGTGACGCTCAGTTTGGGTTCCGTCAGGGCCACTCAGCTCCTGACCTTATTACAGCCTTCGTTCAAGCTGAACTCGAGGTGAGGTGAGAGTGCCCTTGACATCAAGGCAGCATTTGACCAAGTATGGCATCAAGGAGCCCTAGCAAAACTGAAGTCAATGGGAATCAGGGGGAAAACCCTCCGCTGGCTGGAGTCATACCTAGCACAATGGAAGATGGTTGTGGTTGTTGGAGGTCAATCACCTGAGCTCCAGGACATCACTGCAGGAGTTCCTCAGGGTAGTCTCCCAGACCCAACCATCTTCAGCTGCTTCATCAATGACCTTCCTTCAATCATAAGGTCAGAACTGGGGATGTTCGCTGATGATTGCACAATGTTCAGCACCATTCGTGACTCCTCAGATACTGAAGCAGTCCATGTAGAAATGCAGCAAGACTGGACAATATCCAGACTTGGGCTGATAAGTGGCAAGTAACATTTGCGCCACACAAGTGCCAGGCAATGACCATCTCCAACAAGAGAGAATCTAACCATCTCCCGTTGACATTCAACGGCACTACCATCGCTGAATCCCCCACTATCAATATCCTCGGGATTACCATTGACCAGAAACTGAACTGGAGTAGCCATATAAATATTGTGGCTACAAGAGCAGATCAAAGGCTAGGAATCCTGAGGCGAGTAACTCACCTCCTGACTCCCCAAGCCTGTCCACCATCTACAAGGCACAAGTCAGGAGTGTGATGGAATACTCTCCACTTGCCTGGATGGGTGCAGCTCCAACAACACTCAAGAAGCTCAACACCATCCAGGACAAAGCAGCCCGCTTGATTGGCACCGCATCTACAAACATTCACACCCTCCACCACCGACGCACAGCGGCAGCATAGTGTACCATTTACAAGATACACTGCAGCAATGCACCAAGGCTCCTTAGACAGCACCTTCCAAACCCGCGACCTCTACTAACTAGAAGGACAAGGGCAGCAAATACATGGGAACACCATCATCTGCAAGTTCCCTTCCAAGTTTTATACCATCCTGACTTGGAACTATATTGCCGTTCCTTCACTGTCGCTGGGTCAAAATCCTGGAACTCCCTTCCTAACCGCACTGTGGGTGTACCTACCCCACATGGACTGCAGCGGTTCAAGAAGGCAGCTCACCACCACCTTCTCAAGGGCAAATAGGGATGGGCAATAAATGCTGGCCTGGCCAGTGACGTCCACATTGCATGAATGAATAATTTTAAAAAATGATTTGAAAGAACTGTAAATGCAAATGTTTGGTTTTGCATTATCTGCAGATTGAAAGGCTCCTAAGTAAAATGTTTGACTGTCTTAATCTAATTCCCACTCAGTTTGCAGTATGAATTTGTGCATTATTTTGTTTATTTCGCTTGTCTTTGCATGCCCTGGAAGTACTTGATGCTGCTGTTTAAGCGCCAAAAGCTGTTCCTTAAATTGAAGTTTATCACTTTGCAAAGCATCCACCAAAAATAATCAAATTTGAATGAAATACATCTGTCCTCTACAAGGGTGTCATTGTTCTTTTTCTTTTGCCTCCTTCAGGAATGCGGCCTTGCCAGCTTTAAGAGCAGCATAAACAAAACTATGAAAGGTTTTGAGTACGTTCTGGCTAGAATGCAAGGTACGTGTATAATCAAGGCGCATTTCTTTATTTCATTATTATCATAAACTGAGCTGAACCAATGTAATGCTGGTTTCACAAATAATTATACTAAGGAATCAGTACTGTTGAAACTGGTGACCTGGAATCAATAGTTTCAAATTGGAAGGTTATGTAAGAAACTGTGGCTAGGCACAATCAGATACAGTCTAATTCATGGAATATCTATGTAAATGGTATTTAGTTGGACCGAATTGAAGTCTAATGGTAGATCAGTACTGTTATACAACTGTATGCCCTGAGGAGTACTTGATTGAAGATTAACAACCAGAACTTTTCTCGAACTGATGCTGGATTAGGAAGTCAAATGGCTTTGTCTCTTGGTGAATGTGAAGATTCCTGCTTATGTTCCTTATGTCCTCCTAAAAAGGACTACCATGTCAGTATTTTTCTGTTGGTTTGCTATGTCACTATTGACATTCCTTTGCCCTCCTGCCACATTGGCTGCCGCCAGTAATTCTCTCCCTCTTCCTTTCCCTACGTAACCACCACCATTTGACCTGAGTGTTAGCAATGTTTACTGCCCTTGTTGACTGCCATGTCAGTCATTCTAATCTTCTGTATCCGTAAATCCTAATGTCCTGTCTTGTCTCCTTTCCTCTTGTCCCCTTGTAGGCGAGTTGAAACTTCAGCATTCTTTAGTCAGTTGCATGACACATTCCAATGGTTATAGTAAAACTCAACTGAGGAAATCGGAAATATACTTGTTCTTTTTTTAAAAAATGTTTTTTTTGATGACGGGACCACCACATGGTGTCCTTTGTTGAGAACTGACCCTTTTATGTATCTTCAGAGTCTTTTGAGGACAAATGATGGATAGTTCGCGGTAAGGTGATAAACCAATTGCTCCCAGTGTCAATAAAAAAAGAACAGAAAATGCTGGAAATACTTAGCAGGTCAGGCAGCATCTGTGGAAAAAGAAACAGTTAATGTTTCAGGTCAATGACCTTTCATCAGAACTGGGAGAAGTTAGAAATGTAATAGGTTTTAAACAAGTGAAGGGGGGGTGGGGGGGGGGGGGAAGAGTGGGGAAAAAGAACAAAAGGGAAGATCCATGATGAGGTAGAAGACAGGAGAGATTAAATGACAAAAGTTGATGGTACAAGGCCAAAGAGAGTGGTAATGAGACAGTTAAAGAAACAAAAGATGTGTTTGGAGAAGGTGTGAATGGCACAATGATAGACAGCTGCCATCCTAAAGCAAAAATGAGTAAAACCAAAGCCTGCAAAGGAAAAGGAAACAATGGGGATGGAGGCTCCCATCTGAAATTGTTGAACTCTGCATTGAGTCCAGAAGGCTGTAGAGTGCCTAATCAAAAGATGAGGTGCTGTTCCTCGAACTTGTTTTGAGTTTCATTGGAACGTTGCAGGAGGCCAAAGGTAGAGAGGTCAGCAGGAGAAGGTGAAGAATTAAAATGACAGACAATCAGAAGTATTTCCAGCATTTTCTGTTTTTATTTCAGACTTCTAGCATCTGCAGTATTTTGCTTCTGTCCCCTGTGTCAACTTTGTCACAGTTTACTCCAGTTTCAAAGTGTGTAATTAATTTCTGAGACAAAATTCCACTTAAAGGGAAATTTAAGTCCATCTGAATTGCCACATATTATAAACTGAGATACTTGTACTAATGATTCTCCTCTTTCTGCTTTAAACTGCTGTTCTGTTACAAATTTGCATCTGTTGTAGATATCATCTTTGAATGATGTTATTTGCTGCTGTAAACTGTTTCCATGCGTCTTATGTAACACAGTTGACTCAGACTGCTGAATATCAATTTAAACTATAGCATAACCTAGGGGATGTAACATTGCATCCACCTTGCTATACAAACTGGATAATGTGCTTTCCATATGTGCCCTGAGATGTGCTGCTTCAGCTATTCTGAAGACAAACCAGGAAAATATTCCGGAATGAGAGACCAGATATTAATAGTTGATCTGCTTTATTTCACAGCAAATGAATGTACAGTGCAACAGTTATGATCAGACTCATGTAATTCAATCAGTACGGTTCGTTTTCATAACAGTACAAAAATAATGAGCAAATTAGTGGGTTGTCTTGTTTCACTTAAAAGCAATAATTCTTAACTACCCTGGTACATTGCCTGAGCCTTGATAAAGCTTGCCCTTAAACCTGGTGAAAATCTGACTGACTCCGTGTTTCTATACTTTTCTCACGGTGCTCAGTTAGAAGAGAAGGCCTGCCAAATTACCCTGCTAAACACCAGGAACCAGAGGCTTGCCAACACAACGGGTGTGAGGTGCACAGCAATTACTGAGACTGGATAATTAGTTGCTTATTATTTCATTATCTTTGAGGAAGCAATGTTTAAAGCTTACTTATTAGTATTTTAATGACCTTTGCTCTCCTTTTTTAAAACTTGTGGTAGTGTGCTTTTATTTTAAATCCAACATTTAAAATTAACTTTTAAGTAAATCCTTTTTGTAGAAAGTCAAAAAAAATCCTGAAATGTAACATCTCTGTTCAGCAAAGTTTTGCTCCAGTGACTTACAAATGGTTAAAGATGGCAAAACAAAATGGTTTTACGCAAATAGGTGCTTTTCCCAGACTGCTTGTAACCATTAATTCCAAAACACAAAACACAGGAGCAAAGGATCTGAGAGATACTTAAATTTAGACATCTCTTTTATAACATTCATGCTTGTACGGTGATTCTCTTTTGACATCATGTTTAGCCAAAGTTTTAGCCATGGCTTCTGAAGATCATATTTTCAACTTCATGAGGCTGATGCTCCTGTTTTGAATAGTCTTTGTGGTTGCAAAAGAGACCCTTAATCTGTGAGCACTTAAAGACATTATCAGGATTCCTTTCCAAAATGACAATTATAACTCTGTGGCTCTGTTTAATTTTTAGAAGAGATTATGAGGATGAAACCCTTGCTTCATTTGGAAGACAAATAAATGCTGGGTATTGTACCAGCTTTTTAAAATAGGTTCCAAAGAAGGGTCACTGACCCGAAACGTTAACTCTGCTTCTCTTTCCACAGTTGCTGCCAGACCTGCTGAGTGAATCCAGCATTTCTTGTTTTTGTTTTAAAATAGCTTGGTATTTTACAACATTTGATCAGTGAATTTTCCTACAGGTTTCCCAATGGTCTACATAGTTGCAGAGATGCCCCAGCTGACTAGACTGTGTCTTCCCTCCCATTCCCCAGGTGAAACACCTGTGAAGACATTGAGAGAAACAGCTAAAGAAGCAACTGAGAAGGCGAAAGAAACAGCCCTGGCAGCTACGGAAAAAGCAAAGGATCTGGCCAGCAAAGCAGGACCGCAGAAAAAACAGCATTATGTCTAAGACCTCTACTTTCACCCTTCAACCTGGGAGATCTGTCTGTTCTTCTGTGCCTTTACTTAACACTCCTATACATGGGATATATGCATCATAACACAAAACTGAAATAGTGATATCTTCTGCTGTGCAGAGCAGTCAAGTATGACCATTAACCTTTAAACATAATTTTATTCAGTTATATTTTTCCAGAAATTGAGTCAAGAGCTACTGTTGCAGTCCCACAGACTTAACAGTGAATCCCAAGGAGGCTGCAACAGCATCAATGTTAAGTATTTATAATGAGCAGTGAAATGACTTTAAATCAGTATTTCTGAAATGGCAGTACATTTTAAGATGTTGCATTTTGAAGTATTTAAAGTAACAATGGAACTGCTATCCCTGGATAAACCCATCATTCTGTACTATTTGCAGAATCTTATTTTAAAAACCTGTGGAAAATTGCGAGGGGGGAAAAATAGTCAACAGTTTGAATACCTTGAAAGAGAAAATGGCCTTATTTCATCCTACTTCCTTTGCAACTTAGCATTGTTGGAACCCATTATAAATTGCCCCTTGCATAGGTAGGTGGTAGGGGAATATAGGAACAGGTGAGGATGGGAACAGGTACAGGTAGGAATATGGGGTTAGTGTAGGATTAGTATAAATGGGTGGTTAATGGTCGGCACAGACTCGGTGGGCCGAGGGGCCTGTTTCAGTGCTGTATCTCTAAATCAAATCAAACCCCTTTTTTCATTGCTGTGTGGGATTGCTACATGACACAAGTAGAGCCCTGATCATTCAACAAAAAACAGGTGCTTCTCATTAAGGAAAGCTGAGAAAGTAGGGTGGGTTGTGAAACAGCCATGGTTGACCTCATGCTCCACATAGATTGAGTTAGTTTGGAGGAGAGCAGGAGGGACAAGAAAAAAAAATGAAAAATTGATCATGTACTTGAAATGTCTGGTGAATCTTAACTGAAACTAGATAACCTAAAAATAAAAATCAATTTTAACTTAATTGTACAAGACAGGTTAGGGATTCAGGAATGGAAATACAATAAAAACTGCCTGAAAGACCCACCTCTATTGAGAAACCACTCTAATCTCTAATAAACGATGAGTTAGATGGTTCCTGCAATAGGTGACCATTTGAACTTTATCCCCAAGTTGGTTCCACTGTAATCACCTGTCTGGGATGGGACAAACATGCAGTGACAGATTCATTGTCAATTGTCTCTGCAACAAAGTATCAGAGTCCAGAATATTCAACATCACATAAAGCCTCAAAATATTACAGTGGAAGTTCTCAGTCTGTTTTGGGACCAATACTTTCTTTCCATTTAATTTTAACCCTTTTTGTTTCTCTTCATCTGCCATCTTTAGCACACCTTTATAAAGTTTAAGTTAACAGTCGACATACCTCAAGTTAAATTCACCAGGCTAACGTGCCCAGTGAATATGAAACACAAACATGGCATTTACTAACTACATCTTTGAGGGCAGCTTTTTTCGAAGTCAGTGGCAAGTGCCATCACTTTCCTGCTGACTGCAAAATCCAGGCTTATATGTTTTCTGTACGGTGGTGGTATGTTAACAGTACGACTGCGTAGTCTGCTTACTGAAGGGGCAAATGTTCTAATAATTGTATTTTCTTCAAGTGAGCTTTGACATTTAAGACTGTTACCAAAATATCCAAACAACTGAGTATCTTCAAAAGGTACTGGCAGTCCTAATCCCAGGATTATGTGTTTACTGTTTTCTTTTCATTTAGTTGGCCAGGAATGTGATTAGCAGCTACATGGTATTAAAATGCATAAATACAGTAAACACAAAAGGTTTTTAGTCACATTCGCCAATTGGTTAAAACAAACTGTGGAGTAAAGGCCAGCTCGGGTTTGCAAATGAAACCCGGCCCGAGTCCTTCCATTTTTTCCCGACCCAACCATCTGTTTTTCACTATGTTGCTTATCTGCACAAGCTTAAAATAATTAACAAAGCCACATTTCAAATCCAAAAAGTACATTAACAATGGAGCCACTTACCGGAGGTGGTTACAGAGCGTGTCCGACCCAGCCAGACACGACTCGAGCCCAAATGCCGGACCCGGAGGTGCGATCCGACCCCAACCCCACACATGTCTGGTCCCGTCAGGTTCGGGTCGGGTAGCCGTGCTCTACTGTGAAGAAAGTGGATGTATTAATGTTTACATTGCATAAACATGTACAGTTGTAATCTGCAATAAAGGCAACTGGTCCAGAATTCCACTACACTGACTTGAGTTTAGGTGCTATGTTTAGTCAACCAAAGCATCATGTTGTAGAAGTGGTTCCCTAGTTTTCTGGAATGTTTCATTCTATTCTTTTTAGTTTCTGTTCTCAATGCAAGATTTACAACATTGGACCCACCAACCTGCTGCTGGCAGCTCTTTTGCTTAATATATTTTTTTTAAAGCCTGGATAAAGGGAGTTACATTTTATTATAGTTTTCTAATCTCTGTGCCTTTACATCGATCAAGAATGGGCAGTTCAAAACACTCTTTTCCCCAGAAACCAATGCTTCTCTGTATCAACTATTTGAACATTCACTGGACTGGGATAGGTCTCTATGATTTCTTTTTGCTCACTTCCCTCCTCTTCCTTACAAAGTATTTTTGGCATTTCAGACAGAAACAACATGTTGTGGTGACATGGCTAGATCACACCAGTCGTGTAAGGGGACCCTTGCACATATTGACAGGCTTTTAGCTGACTCTCTGCAAGTGTTGATAGAGACTTGGGGTCCCTTCTGTCTTATGAAATCTAGCATCAGCTATCCAAAGATAAAAATGCTATAATTGCAGAAGAATGCTGGTAAGTCAATAGGTGAAGTGCTTATGGCTAACGAGACAGAATTCTGATTGAAAACACTGTGAGCACTTTGAGTTTGTTTGCTGACTTTAAAAACCAGAGAAATATATCCTGTGCTGAAGAAGTCGGCAAAAATGAGTTGAGATGTTGGAGGCAAACGGCCGCCAGCAGAAAAAGTCTTCAGATGAATTGGAGCCATTGAGCTGGGAAGTAGTGCCCCAGCAGTAGAAGTTGAGAAGGGGGGATAAATTAGATATTGTGGGAGAGAAAGGCCAAGAGTCCATGAGAACAAGTAATAGAGGAACAGGGAAGGTGTTCAGTTGAACAGGGAGAGCAGATTTATGGTTGGAATTAAGCAAAGGGAAACATATTGAAATTTTAAAAAATTGCTAGAAACTTTGCTAAAAATATACACTTTTGTAGGGAGTTTCAGGAAGCTCAATTTGTGAATGCAGCTGAGGCATGCAAATTTCAAACCGTGTCGCTTAAGGCTGAAGCAGTCAAATGTAAGTATAATAGTAAAGTGTTAGTGCAGACATTACTTTTAATGAGGAACATTGAGTTTCGCAACTGTGACAAAACAGGAAATCTGAAGAATTCTGAGAGATAAATAAAAAGCTTGTACTGTGGTAACATCTTCCATATTCTCAGGATTTCCCAAAAACTGACATGAATTAAAGCAGAGTCAATATTGCTACCTAGGCATTAATGGCAGTGAACTTTTCCACAGCATTTGAGATAAACAGGTAATCTGCTTTGTGTTACGTGACTTGAGTTTTAGGCAAATTGTGATTTGTAAGGTGCAGAACTCGGGAGGCAATGAGAGTATTGGAATAATTGAGCCTGGAGATGATATAGCAGTGTTTCTGTAGCAGTAGCAATGAGGGAGAGAGGAGGTAAGTTGCAGAAATGGAAAGAGGCAGCCATGACTGTTTTTGTATCTTCACATTTCTCTTGGAGAATATTGTGAAATAATGGAAGGATTTGCAGGCTAATTAATAGTCTGATAGGCTGCAATGTAAATGCTCCTTACCAGGCTGTAACCATCTTAATGCCAACTGATAGGATGATTAATCCTTTACTGCATGAGTGGGGGATATGAGCTCCCACAACTTGTACAATGAGGGGAGGACCATCCATGCTTATCAGGCGCGAGTATCCATTGCATGTCAACTGAGTTAAGAGTCGGAGTCTCTATTTGCCAGGACCGACTTGAGCAGGGCTCAAACCAAAGTTTCCTCTAACTTCTGTTTGCTGTGTACAGCCAGCTTTGCTGCACAGCGTGGTCCCTTTAAGATTGGCACGTGTGCCCGCATCTTAAAGGGAGTATTAGTGCAAAAGCAAAATAACATGGATGCTGAAAATCAGAAAATGATGGAAATACCCAGTAGGTCCAGCAGCATCTGTCGAGAGGACAAAAATTAACGTTTTAGGTCAATGGCCTTTCATCAGAACTGGAAAAGTTAGAAATGTAATAGGTTTTAAGATAATGAAGGTGTGGGAAGGTTGGAAAAAGAACAAAAGGGAAGATCTATGATAAGGTGGAAGAAAGGAGAGATTATGTTACGACCAGATGAGAAAGGTGTCTAGGGGTCCCTTTTAGTCTTCGCCTGGTCTTATTGTAACAGAGTTTAATTTTGAACATACTGTGTTTTGAGCTTCCCCTTGGTGAATCCTTGTTCACCACTTTCCAATTATAAGGCAAAGAAATGAGCATAAACAGGCTTTCTTAGGTTTAAAGAAGAAATGTGACATTTATTAAAACAAACTCTAATTTGGTTAACGCCTACGGATACATGTCACGCTAGCATGCATACGTGATGCACATGCAAATAGAGACAGAAAAGAGCAGAAGGGAAATAGAGGTTTGAGGTAATATCAGAAGAATTTCTTGTTACTGTGCTTTCACTAGTCCTTTTGTAAGTAGTCTTGCTTTTAGTTGGGGCCCAGTATTCTTCTTAAACCTTGTTCACTGTAGGAAACTTTTATCTGTTGGGGTTCATGTGCCTTCAGTTCCATGAGAAAATGATGGGAGCAGACAGGAGAGAGTTTCTTTCAGTCCAGAACCAAAGACTTTCTCCATTTTAAAACTCTGTGGCAAGTTCAAATTCAAAAAACTCCAACTGCTAGTTAGTCGTGACTAATCAAGTTTGACCAGGTCTTCAGTGTATTGGAGAAGCAGGGTCTGGGTCCTTTGTTCCAACACCGTCTGCTAGTATGCAAAAAGGGTCTTTCTGGCAAGGGGCCTGGCAATTCCTTGCGATAGGGCCTCATTCTTGGCAGGTGGGGGGCCTGCATGACACTTCCACACCCAGGGGAATGAAATGTGATTTGAAAAAAAAAAAGCACATTTCATTATAAGGTTTGAGAGAAATATAAGATAAAAAAAGGAAAACCATGCATTTCTCTCATTCGTTTCCATTCATTTATAAATCTTAAAGCCTATTAAAATGGTCTTTTCTGGGTGCCACTGTGCTTTAATTTCCCCTTTTTTTCAGGACAGTTAGTAGTGGGCGTGTCTATTGTGAACTCTGAGTCATGCAAAGACTTTGACTTCAGGGGATGGGTGATTCCCTTTTCCGCTGACTGGGGGAGGATTCTTTGTTAATCAACCCTTTGTTGTCTGGGACACTCCTTCCTGCAGGTATTTGTGCAGACTTGACTGTGCACTCCTGTGACACTTCAACTAGGTGAGGCATCACCCTTATGGTTTCTGTGCCCCCTAGAGGTCTCTTTGTCTCTGCAGGTTTCTGTAAATGCTGTTCGCAACTCTGGTGGGGTGCTTCCACGTCTGCATTTACATAGGAGGATATGGGGTCTAACTTTTCACATTTTTCAGGGTTGGCTGACCGGACAGTAGGGGTTTTCATCCAGGATTCCTCCCAGACTTCCTTTAACTTGCCCTCTTGGTCACTTATACCCCTTTTTCTAAAGTTTTGCCAGCTGTGTATCTACCTGTCCCCTTTTGTTCTCAGCGGGGGTCCCTTACAGTTCACCAGCCCACTGCTGGAGGGTCCTCCTAACACTGATACAGGACTTAGGGGTGCAGGTTTCACTGTAGGTTGGGGTTTCCCCTCAACCTGGCACAGCTGGCAACTCCTGCAATACTCCACCACATCTTTGTGGAGTTTTGGCCAGTCACACTGCTACCTTATGCAGGCGTTGGTCTTTCGTAAACCTGCATGTACAGCTACTGTTGTCTCATGGGTCCTTCTTAATATTTCTCCCTGGTACCTCTGTGGCACCACTAACTGGTGAACTTCTGTCCACTCCTGGCCCTCAGGTCTGTGAGGAGAACTCAATTTCCTCATCAGTACCTCATTCTTTAAATAGTAGCAATCAGGGACTCCCTCTGCTTCACTTTCAGACTGGGCAGCCTGTGCTAACTCTCACTACTGTCAGCTCGCTGAGCCTCAACTAGGGAAAATCCATTTAATTCATTCACTGGGTCTCTTAACTTTCCAAAGAAAGTCTCGGACAGGCAGACCTCATGGTTCTTTGCTTGCACTGCCAATGCAATCTCCTCTGGGGGAGCTGGTTAAATAATGGCCTGATCCAGAACACAGTCAGGGACTCTGCAGGGCACCATCTCCTGCCTCTGCCCTGTCTGAGCTCCTGCGGTCTTTCAATACTGGGGGAGCTACCACCTTCACCCCGCTGGATCATTACCTAGGAGCAGGTCAACCCCATCCACAGGCAAACTAGGGACAATCCCTACTGCCACTGGTCCTGAAACTAGGTTGCACTCCAGGTGTACAGGAACAGGCATACACTGGCTTCCAATACCATTCACCTGCATTTTGGTGTTCACTGTATTCTCTGGGGGAAAGGGTCAGGCCTTTTCCCAGTAAAAGGGAGCTGTCCCTGCGAATCACTATGGGCCCATTCGAGTGGTATCGGGTTACTTCCATTCAGACACAAAACCCTGATAACCTTCAGGAATCCTATTAACTTTTTCTGCAGTGGCTGTAGTAAGCTTCCTGGGTTGCACTCTTACTGCAGGTAAAGCCACAGCTTGTTCTGCTGTGCTTTGCATCAAGGTCCTGTCTTCACTGAGTGGGTGTCCCCTGATTAACCCTACCAGTTTTCCTTTTAGTTTCCAGCATTCAGCTTTTAAATGCCCTGCTTTATTGCAATGGAAGTACACAGGCCTCTGGGTCTCACTCTTGCTCACAGCACCTTCCTTTTTGGCGGGAGGAGGGCCCCCTATGTCTCCTGCTTTCATTTCTCTTCCAGGACTGCCTGGGCTTCGATCGCCTTCCCATCCTTTGTCCTTTTGGGATTTGTGGGGGTGATCAGGAAAGGTTCTCCCCTGGGAAACCGACTTATAAATTAAAGCAAACCCATCGGCCGAAACGGCTGCTTGCCGGGCTCCCTGAACATGCTGCTCCTCTACGTGGGTCTTTATTAAGAATGGGAGAGTTTTTAAATTCCTCTAACAAATTACTTCTCTGAGAGTCTCATAGCTGAGCTGTATTTTGAAAGCCCTCAGCCACTGGTCAAAAGCCAGCTGCTTACTTCTTTCAAACTCCAGATAAGTTTGATAGGCTTGCTTTTTGAGGGTTCTAAACTTTTGGCGATAGGCTTCGGGTACTAGTTCATATGCCCCGAGGATATCATTTTTGGTCAGTTCATAATTTGATGAACTCTCATCTGGCAGCAAGGAAGAAACCTCATGGACTTTTCCAGTTAGTTTGTTTTGCAGTAAAAGAGACCAGGTCTCAGCTGGCCATTTTAACTGCCTTGCCAGTTTCTCAAAAGGCACACAAAAAAAAAAACACTTCCACATCTTCCTCAATGACTTTTGGAATTAATTGAGTGAGTTTTAGCAATTTTGTACCCAGCCCTGAATTCTGCTCCTCCATATTGGCCGTGCTTTCATTGGGGTTACTCTGTCACCCCCTATTTAACTCAAGCCGTTTCAGCACTCTCCGAATTCTTTCTGGAATATTCTTTCTCTCTCTCTCTCACTCCTTCTCCAGTCTTTCATTTTCTTCACGCTCCTTTTGGAAGGCTCTCTTTCTCCCTCTCCTGCCTCTCTTTCTCTTTCCCTGTCTTCTAATTCAAGTTTCCTTTGTTCCAAGTGTATCTTTGCTAACAATACCCTGTCTGGGTCTGTTTCTAACACTGCCTCTGCTTCTTCAGATTCAAGGGAAAAATGGTTGGCCACTAGCCTTAGGAGTTCAGACTTCCTAGCCTTGCCACGTACAGTGATCCCACACTGCTCAGCCATTTTTATCAACTCCTCCATAGACAGTGCTTTTAACTGATCCCAAGTTACTTCACCCTGGCTTGGAGAGCTACTCGCTTCAGTTGCAGACATGTTAGTACTCAATCACACACAACCACAAGAAAACCTGTATTAATCTTTGCTCTTTTTGATTGGGAACAATTTGGCTTCCCACTTCCAATTTCACTCGTTCGTCTGTGGGTAAAATTCCAGACGTTAGCCCCCAAATTTCTGTTATGACCAGGTGAGAAAGGTGTCTAGGGGTCTCTTTTAGTCTTCCCCTGATCTTCTTGTAACAGGGTTTAATTTTAAGCACAGTGTTTCGAGCTTCCCCTTTGGTGAATCCTTGTTCATCACTTTCCAATTATGAGGCAAAGAAATGATCATACACAGACAGGCCTGCTTGGGTTTAAAGAAGAAAAGTGAAATGTTATTTAAACTTAAACTCTAATTCGGTTAATGCTTACCAATACACGCCATGCCCCATGCTATCATGCACACGCGATACGCACATGCAAATAGAGACAGAAAACAGTAGAAGAAAAATAAAGTAGAGAGGTTTGAGGCAATATCAGAAGAGCTTCTTGTTACTGTGCTTCGCTCACTGTTGTCCTTTTTTAAGTGGTCATGCTTTTCATTGGGGTCCAGTATTATTCTTAAACCTTGTTCACTGTAGGAGACTTTTCTCTTGGGGTTCATGTGTCTTCAATAAGACTTTTCTCCATTTTAAAACTCTGTGGGAAGTTCAAATTCAAAAACACTCCAACCGCCAGTTAGTCATGTGATTAAACTGGTCTGACCAGGTCTTCTGTGTATTAGGGAAGCAGGGACGGGGTCCTTTATACCAACACTCTGCTAGTGTGCAAAAAGGGTCTTTCTGGCAAGGGGCCTGGCAATACCTTGTGATGGGCCCTTTTTTCTTCCCAGCAGCAATTTTAAGTTTTAATGTTCATGTAGTGAAATAATGGAAGATCATGATAGGGTGGAAGACAGGAGAGATTAAATGACAAAAGGGTAGATGGTGCTTGGCCAAAGAGAGTGGTAATGGGACAAGTAAAGAAACGAAAGCTATGTCTAGAGGAGGTGTGAATGGCAGAAGGATGAGCAGCTGCCGCATGAAAGCGAAGAGAAAAGCAGGGCAGTAAAACCAAAACCTGCAAAGAAAAAGGAAACAAAATGGGGGCAGAGATTACGGTGTGAAATTTTTGAACTCAATGGTGAGTCCGGAAGGCTGTAATGTGCTCAATTGAAAGATGAGGTGTTGTTCCTTGAGCTTCATTGGAAGACTGCAGGAAGCCGAGAACAGTGCGAGGAGCAGCTTTGACAGAACGAGGTGCGGAGCGGACTTACAGCTGAGCGGTCAATTTCAGTAAATTACAAGTTAATCCCCTTTTGTTTAGGAGGACCAGGGGACTGCTGGGTAAGGGAAAACTATTTATTTGGGCAGTTTTAAAATCTTTATCTTTTTGCGAGGAGCAGCTTTGACAGAACGAGGTGCGGAGCGGACTTACAGCTGAGCGGTCAATTTCAGTAAATTACAAGTTAATCCCCTTTTGTTTAGGAGGACCAGGGGACTGCTGGGTAAGGGAAAACTATTTATTTGGGCAGTTTTAAAATCTTTATCTTTTTGCGAGGAGCAGCTTTGACAGAACGAGGTGCGGAGCGGACTTACAGCTGAGCGGTCAATTTCAGTAAGTTACAAGTTAATCCCCTTTTGTTTCGGAGGACCAGGGGACTGCTGGGTAAGGGAAAACTATTTATTTGGGCAGTGGCAGTACCCGAGACACTACACGTGTAGTGTCTCCCACCCACCACCCTCCTCTAACCAAAAAAAAAGGACTCTGGTGTGTTGATAAGGTAAGCTTTTTATTTAAAAAGTTCAGTCCGTCGGAGTGCTAAGCGAACAAGTTTTGACTTTTTTTTTCGTTTGGTTTTTCAGTAGATTTGTTGGGAATCTCGAATAGTGGGAATGGAGGTAAAGGCAGTTGTATGTTCCTCCTGCAGAATGTGGGAGGTAGGGGTCGCCAAGAGTGTCCCTGCTGACTGCATCTGCGGGAAGTGCACCCAACTCCAGCTCCTCGCAGACCGCGTTAGGGAACTGGAGCTGGATGAACTTCGGATCATTCGGGAGGCGGAGGGGATTATTGACAGGAGTTATAGGGAGGCAGTCACACCTCAGGTAAAAGAAGTAGGTAGATGGGTTACAGTCAGGGGAAGGAAAGGGAACCAGCAGGCAGTGCAGGGATCCCCTGTGGCCGTTTCCCTCAACAACAGGTATACCGTTTTGGATACTGTTGGGGGGGACGACTTACCAGGGGTAAGCAATGGGGTGCAGGTCTCTGGCACAGAGTCTGTCCCTGTTGCTCAGAAGGGAAAGGGGAAGAGGAGCAGAGCATTAGTCATTGGGGACTCCATAGTTAGGGGAACAACAGATAGGAGGTTCTGTGGGAACGAGAGAGACTCACGGTTGGTGTGTTGCCTCCCAGGTGCCAGGGTACGTGATGTCTCTGATCGTGTTTTTGGGATCCTTAAGGGGGAGGGGGAGCACCCCCAAGTCGTGGTCCACATAGGCACCAACGACATAGGTAGGAAGAGAGATGGGGATTTAAGGCAGAAATTCAGGGAGCTAGGGTGGAAGCTTAGAGCGAGAACAACCAGAGTTGTTATCTCTGGGTTGTTGCCCGTGCCACGTGCTAGCGAAGAGAGGAACAGGGAGAGAGAGGAGTTGAACACGTGGCTGCAGGGATGGTGTAGGAGGGAGGGTTTTGGTTTCCTGGATAATTGGGGCTCTTTCTGGGGTAGGTGGAACCTCTACAAACAGGATGGTCTTCACCTGAACCAGAGGGGTACCAATATCCTTGGGGGGAGATTTGTTAGTGCTCTTCGGGGGGGTTTAAACTAAATCAGCAGGGGAATGGGAACCTAAATTGTAGTTCCAGTGTACAGGCTGTTGAGAGTAGTGAGGTAGGGGATAAGGTTACAGGGACGCAAGAGGGCACTGGCAAGCAAGAACTTGGTTTAAAGTGTGTCTACTTCAACGCCAGGAGCATCCGGAATAAGGTGGGTGAGCTTGCAGCATGGGTTGGTACCTGGGATCCTGATGTTGTGGCCATTTCAGAGACATGGGTAGAGCAGGGGCAGGAATGGATGTTGCAGGTTCCGGGATTTAGATGTTTCAGTAAGAACAGAGAAGAGGGTAAAAGAGGGGGGGGGTGTGGCATTGTTAATCAAAGAAAGTATTACAGCGGCAGAAAGGACGTTTGAGGACTCGTCTACTGAGGTAGTATGGGCCGAGGTTAGAAACAGGAGAGGAGAGGTCACCCTGTTGGGAGTTTTCTATAGACCTCCGAATAGTTCCAGAGATGTAGAGGAAAGGATAGCAAAGATGATTCTCGACAGGAGCGAGAGTAACAGGGTAGTGGTTATGGGGGACTTTAACTTTCCAAATATTGACTGGAAATACTATAGTTCGAGTACTTTAGATGGGTCTGTTTTTGTCCAGTGTGTGCAGGAGGGTTTTCTGACACAGTATGTGGACAGGCCCACTAGGGGTGATGCCACATTGGATTTGGTACTGGGTAATGAACCCGGCCAGGTGTTCGATTTAGATGTAGGTGAGCACTTTGGCGATAGTGATCATAATTCGGTTAGGTTTACCTTAGCGATGGGCAGGGACAGGTATATACCGCAGGGCAAGAATTATAGCTGGGGGAAAGGAAATTATGACGCGATTACGCAAGATTTAGGATGTGTAGGATGGGGAAGGAAACTGCAGGGGATGGGCACAAACAAAATGTGGAGCTTATTCAAGGAGCAGCTAATGCGTGTCTTTGATAAGTATGTACCTGTCAGGCAGGGAGGAAGTTGTCGAGCGAGGGAGCCGTGGTTTACTCAAGAAGTTGAAGCGCTTGTCAAGAGGAAGAGGGCGGCTTATGTTAGGATGAGACGTGAAGGCTCAGTTAGGGCGCTTGAGAGTTACAAGCTAGCCAGGAAGGATCTAAAGGGAGGGCTAAGAAGAGCAAGGAGAGGACACGAGAAGTCATTGGCGGTTAGGATCAAAGAAAACCCTAAGGTTTTCTATAGGTATATCAGGAATAAAAGAATGATAAGAGTTAGAACAGGGCCAATCAAGGATAGTAGTGGGAAGTTGTGTGCGGAATCAGAGGAGATAGGGGAAGCGTTAAATGAATATTTTTCGTCAGTATTTACAGTAGAGAAAGAAAATGTTGCCGAGGAGATTACTGAGATACAGCCTACTAGGCTAGATGGGATTGAGATTCACAAGGAGGAGGTGTTAGCAATTTTGGAAAGAGTGAAAATAGATAAGTCCCCTGGGCCAGATGGGATTTATCCTAGGATTCTCTGGGAAGCCAGGGAGGAGATTGCAGAGCCGTTGTTGTTGATCTTTATATCGTCATTGTCGACAGGAGTTGTGCCGGAGGACTGGAGGATAGCAAATGTTGTCCCCTTGTTCAAGAAGGGGAGTAGAGACAGCCCTGGTAATTATAGACCTGTGAGCCTTACTTCGGTTGTGGGTAAAATGTTGGAAAGGGTTATAAGAGATAGGATTTATAATCATCTTGAAAAGAATAAGTTCATTTGCGATAGTCAGCACGGTTTTGTGAAAGGTAGGTCGTGCCTCACAAACCTTATTGAGTTTTTCAAGAAGGTGACCAAACAGGTGGATGAGGGTAAAGCCATGGATGTGGTGTATATGGATTTCAGTAAGGCGTTTGATAAGGTTCCCCACGGTAGGCTATTGCAGAAAATACAGAAGTATGGGGTTGAAGGTGATTTAGAGCTTTGGATCAGAAATTGGCTAGCTGAAAGAAGACAGAGGGTGGTGGTTGATGGCAAATGTTCATCCTGGAGTTTAGTTACTAGTGGTGTACCGCAAGGTTCTGTTTTGGGGCCACTGCTGTTTGTCATTTTTATAAATGACCTGGATGAGGGTGTAGAAGGGTGGGTTAGTAAATTTGCGGATGACACGAAGGTCGGTGGGGTTGTGGATAGTGTCGAAGGGTGTTGTAGGGTACAGAGGGACATAGATAGGCTGCAGAGCTGGGCTGAGAGATGGCAAATGGAGTTTAATGCGGAAAAGTGTGAGGTGATTCACTTTGGAAGGAGTAACAGGAATGCAGAGTACTGGGCTAATGGGAAGATTCTTGGTAGTGTAGATGAGCAGAGAGATCTTGGTGTCCAGGTACATAAATCCCTGAAAGTTGCTACCCAGGTTAATAGGGCTGTTAAGAAGGCATATGGTGTGTTAGCTTTTATTAGTAGGGGGATCGAGTTTCGGAGCCACGAGGTCATGATGCAGCTGTACAAAACTCTGGTGAGGCCGCACCTTGAGTATTGCGTGCAGTTCTGGTCACCGCATTATAGGAAGGATGTGGAAGCTTTGGAAAGGGTGCAGAGGAGATTTACTAGGATGTTGCCTGGTATGGAAGGAAGGTCTTACGAGGAAAGGCTGAGGGACTTGGGGTTGTTTTCGTTAGAGAGAAGGAGGAGGAGGGGTGACTTAATAGAGACATACAAGATAATCAGAGGGTTAGATAGGGTGGATAGTGAGAGTCTTTTTCCTCGGATGCTGGCGGCAAACACGAGGGGACATAGCTTTAAGTTGAGGGGTGAAAGATATAGGACAGATGTCAGAGGTAGTTTCTTTACGCAGAGAGTAATAGGGGCGTGGAACGCCCTGCCTGCAGCAGTAGTAGACTCGCCAACTTTAAGGGCATTTAAGTGGTCATTGGATAGACATATGGATGAAAATGGAATAGTGTAGGTCAGAGGTTCGGCGCAACATCGAGGGCCGAAGGGCCTGTACTGCGCTGTAAAAAAAAACAGAGATCAGGGAGCATGGTGGAGAATTAAACTGGCAGGTATCCGGAAGCAAGGGGTCATGCTTGTGAACTGAGGGGTTCTGAAAATGGTCACCCAATCTCCATTTGTTCTCCCAAATGAAACTAAAAACTAAAGCTGATTTTATAACTTATCATATTTAAATCAGTGCTCAATTAATTAGCTCAAGGAGATAAAGTTAAAAATTAAATAATAGGGAATAGAAACACTAATGAAGCTTGAATTTTTCATTAAATTAAAGTCTAAGGTTTTTCGATGAGTTAAGTAAAAACATTTTGGCTAACCTCTCTATAAAATAAAGTGACGTTAGCACAGGAAAAGCAGCTGATTGGTGAAAAGCTAGAGTTTTTATTTTATTTTAGTAAGTTTAATAGTCTAACAAATTCAGGCATAGCAGGGCAGCTCAGACTTGTGGAGTGCGCATCCTGTTCCATTTGGGAACTCCAGGACACTTCTCATGTCCTGGACAACCACATGCTCAGGAAGTGTCACCAGCTGCAGCAGCTTGAGCCCCTGGTTTCGGAGCTTGAGCAGCAACTGGCATCACTGCGGTGCAGCTGCAACGCTGATAGTTTCATGGATAGTACATTTATTGATGTGGCCACTCCGTAGCTTAAGGGTATGCAGGCAGAGAGGGAATGGGTGGCTGCCGGACAGTCGAGAAGGACTTGGCAGATAGTGCAGAAGTCCCCTGCATTCTGAATACTGGTGAGAGTGATGGTTCCTCTGGGAGGTGCAGCCAGAGTCTAGTCTACAGCACTCAGCTATACAGGGGAGCAGGAGGAAGATTGGAAAAGCAATAGTGATGGGGGATTCTATAGTTTGGGGAACAGACAGGAATTTCTATAGCTGCAGATGTGAATCCAGGGTGGTACGGGTCAAGAATGTCACTGAACAGCTGCAGAGCACTCAGGGATGAGAGTGATAGGCTATCGGTTGTGGTCCATTTTGTTAACGACATAGGTAGAAAAAAGGATGAGATTCTGCAGGCAGAGTTTAGGAAGCTTGGAAAGAAACTAGCATGTAGGATCTGAAATGTAGTAACTGGATTACTCCCCGTACCATGCACAACTGAGTATAGAAATAGGAGGATAGAGCAGATGAATGCATGGCTGGAGACATGGTGCAGAAGGGAGGGATTTAGATTCCGGGACATTGGGACCAGTTCTGGGGGAGATGGGACCTGTACAGGCTGGACGGGTTGCACCTGAACAGAGCTGGGACCAATGTCCTTGCAGGGTGATTTGCTAGTGCTATTGGGAAGGGTTTAAAATAACTTGGCACGGGTGTGGCAACCAGGAGGTAATATTGGAAAGGAAAACCAAGAGCACAGAGATTGGGAGACACAGGAAGCACTAGAGTAGGAAATAGTAAGGTATTTGGTGGGGTCAGAGTAAGATGAATGTGATAAGGTCTAAATTATGTTTACTGTGCATGTATATGAATGCATGGAGTGTGGTAAATAACTTGGTGAGCTGCAGGCACAGATAGTCATGTGGAAATATGATAATGAAGACCAGGCTCAAAAAAAGGCAGGACTGGGTGCTAAATATTCCTGGATACAAGGTGTTCAGTTAAGATAAGGAAGAAAGGAAAGGAGGAGGGGTAGCTGTATTGATTAAGGAGAACATTAAAGTGTTGGAGAGAGAGAGTAAGTCCTAGAGAGGTCAAGGACAGAATCTATTTGGTTAGAGCTAAGAAACTATAGAGGTACTATTACATTGCTGGGTGGATTCTACAGGCCACCAACTAGTGGGAAAGATGTGGAGGAACAAATTTGCAAGGAAATTAGAGAGGTGCAAGAATCATAGAGTAGTTATAATGGGGAACTTTAATTTTCTTAATATCGAGCAATAGTTTCTAGAGTGTGTTCAGGAGAATTTTCTACATCAGTACATTTCCAGCACAACATGGAAGGAGGCATTTCTGGGTCTCGTTCTGGGGAGTGAGGTGGATCAAGTGTCAGTAGATAAACAATTAGGGGCAGTGACCATAGCATCATCAGGTTAGGTGAGCTATAGAAAAGGACAATGAGCAATCCAGAGTAAAGATAATTAAATGGAGTGAGAATGGATCTGGCCCAAGTAAATTGGACTCAAAGATTGGCAGGCAAAACTGTAATTGAACAACGGGCTGCCTTTAAATAGGAGATAGTTTGGGTACGTCGAGATACATTCCCATGAGAAGGAAAGGTAAGGCAAATAGATCCAGAACTCCCTGGTTGTCAAAAGAAATAGAGATTAAGATGAAGCAGAAAAAGGGTGCATATGACAGATGTCAGGTGGATAATACAATTGAGAACCAGGCTGAGTATAGAAGGTTCAGAGGGGAAGTGTAAAAAGAAATGAGAAGCCGAGAAAGTATTGAAAGAGACTGGCAGCTAACATAAAGGGGAATCTAAAAATCTTCTATAAGCATATAACTAGTAAAAGAGTGGTAAAAGGAGGAGTGGGGCCAATTAGGGACCTAAAAGATTTATGCCTGGAGGCAGGGGCATGGCTGAGGTACTAAATGAATACTTTGCATCTGTCTTTACCAAGGAAGAAGGTGCTGCCCAATCATGGTGAAAGATGAGGTAGTTGAGACACTTGGGCTAAAAATTGATAGAGGAGGTATTGGATAGGCTAGCTGTACTTAAGGTTAATAAGTCACCATATAGGATAATGAGAGAAGTAAAGGTAGAAATTGCGGAGGCACTGGCCATAATCTTCCAATTCCCCATAGATACAGGGGTGGTGCTAGAAGTCTGAAGAATTGCAAATGTTACACCCTTGTTCAAAAAATGGTGTAAGGACAAGACCAGCAACTACAAGCCAGCCAGTTTAACCATGGTGGAGGGAAATCTTTTAGAAATCATAATTTGAGACAAAATTAATAGTAACTTGGACAAATGTGGATTAATTAAGGAAAGCCAGCACAGTTTTTTAAGGGCAAGTTGTGTTGCTAACTAACTTGCTTGAGTTTTTTGATGCGGTAACAGACAGAGTTGATGAGCATACTGCGGTTGATGTGTACATGGTGTAAGAAATGTGGATTCTGTCATTTTTACTGGCTTTTTTTGTATTATGAATTTTTTTTTATTTGTTCATGGGATATGGGTGTCACTGGCTAGGACAGCATTTATTGTTCCATCCCTAATTGCCCTTGAGAAGGTGATGGTAAGCCGCCTTCTTGAATCACTGCAGTCCATGTGGGGTATACCCACAGTGCTGTTAGGAAGGGAGTTCCAGGATTTTGACCCAATCCCAGTGAAGGAATGGCGATATAGTTCCAAGTCAGGATGGTATGCGGCTTGGAGGGGAGCTTGCAGGTGGTGGTGTTCCCATGCATCTGCTGCCCTTGTCCTTCTAGGTGGTAGAGGTTGCGGGTTTGGAAGGTGCTGTTGAAGGAGCCTTTGTGAATGAGGTGCCACTCAAGCAGGTTGTTTATCCTTGATGGTGTCGAGCTTCTTGAGTGTTGTTGGAGTTGCACCCATCCAGGCAAGTGGAGAGTATTCCATCACACTCCTGACTTGTGCCTTGTAGATGGTGGACAGGCTTTGGGGAGTCAGTAGCTGAGTTACTCGCCGCAGGATTCCTAGCCTCTGACCTGCTCTTATAGCCATGGTATATATATGGCTGCTCCAGTTCAGTTTCTGGTCAATGGTAACCCCCAGGATGTTGATAGTGGGGCCTTCAATGATCGCAATGCCATTGAATGTCATGGGGAGATGGTTAGATTTTCTCTTGTTTGAGAAAGTCATTGCCTGGCACTTGTGTGGCGTGAATATTACTTGCCACTTATCAGCCCAAGCCTGGATATTGTCCAGGTCTTGCTGCATTTCTACATGGACTGCTTCAGTATCTGAGGAGTCGTGAATGGTGCTGAACATTGTGCAATCATCAGCAAACATCCCCACTTCTGACCTTATGATTGAAGGAAGGTCATTGATGAAGCAGCTGAAGATGGTTGGGCCTAGGACACTACCCTGAGGAACTCCTGCAGTGATGTCCTGGAGTTGAGATGATTGACCTCCACCAACCAGTGGAGAGTTTTTCCCGATTCCCATGGACTCCAGTTTTGCTCGGGCTCCTTGATGCCATACTCAGTCAAATGCTGTCTTGATGTCAAGGGCAGTCACTCTCACCTCACCTCTTGAGTTCAGCACTTTTGTCCATGTTTGAACCAAGGCTGTAATGAGATCACTTTTATATGTACTTTCATATATAATATGTAGTTGAATGTTTTGTATAAGCTTTTGGTAAATGAAGAGTTAACTTTATCTGTGTATCTTACTGGAGAAAATGCTGCCTATACAGTTTGAGTCAACCACTTTGTGATTACTTTGGTAATCACAAGGAAAAGAACAAGTATTGAAAACTATGTAATAAGTTATGATCAAAATGTGACTGAAAAGCAGGATCAGTCTCGCTGGAAATGTATAATCTAATGGACCTCAAGGTTATAATGGATTGTTTGTAAACATTGTTTTGCGCATGTGATAATGATTAATGTACAAACACATCTCGGGTCCTTGTTCTCCAAATGGCTGTATCCCAGCAACGAGAAGTGCTGACAAATGAAATGGCAGGATCAATTAAAACAGTGATATGTATGAACCAACCAACCAATCAGTGCACAGGAGGAGCCACTGGCTACAAAGAATAAAGGAACAGACCTGGAGAGGTTCAGAGCACAGATTTGAAGATGACAAAGTGATATGATTCTGTAGTTTTTTTTTCCTGGGAAGAATGTGGTGTGCCTTTAAAGCTGGAAAGGGAGTAACAAGCTTTGGAGACTGAGTCAAAGAATGCATTCTCGTTGCCGGGATACAGCCATTTGGAGAACAAGGACCCGAGATGTGTTGTTTGAAACTGGCTTTTGAGGAAACAGACAGCTGTGTGTTAGCACCTGAAAGGAGCACTCTCAGAACATTTAAACTGAAGGAAGAGAATTTAGTCTGTTTATTTATTATTTTCTCTCAAAATTCTAAAAGTCAAGCCAAAACAGAGTTCTCTGGTAATTTAAACTGAAGGAAGGGAAGTTAGACTGTGACACTCTTCTTTCCCTCAAAAATTCTAAAGCCAAATAGATTCATTAAAAAGTGTTTGCAAGTTGTTAGTTGTTGAATTTCATCGCTGGAGAAGGAGCAACAATTTCAACTTCTGAATTCGGCTATGTAGTGTTCTCCTGTTGAAGAACCTTTTTTCCACATCGGATAGCTAATGAGGACTTCAAGCAACCTTCAACCACATCCGGCAGGAGCATAAATCTGCAATGACTCTAATTTTTGCTATTTTAAATGTTTATATCGTGATAGTGTTTAAGAATTAAATTTTTCTGATCAAACAGTTAATTTGTTGATATAAAGACACCTGGTTTGGTTCGCCTCATTCGGGGGTTAATAGATGGTACAATTTGGCTGGGTCTTTCTTTAATTTGGAAAGTTAAAAATGATATATTAGCCGATCTGTGGAGGGACGGGAATGAATTAACAGTGCGTTTCTCCCACCACAATCAGAATCATATCTTTTGATTCAGGGTTTTGACTGGAGCAACATATTAATTGTCGTAACATATTAATTGGATTTCTTGTCCGGGATTTGAATCATATCTTAATTGGGGGCTCGCTCAAGGTTGAATCATTTTTAATTCGGTGGCTTGCGTCTGGGATCAGAATCAGACTAATTTGGAGGGCTTGCGTTTGGAATCATATTAATTATTCATTTCTGAGATAACATTGAAATTGGGATCTTGCGTTTGGCATCATATTTAATTGCTCTCATGTCTGGGATCATAGCAATTGGAAACTCAATTGTTGGTATCTAAATCTAACGCCAATTACAAAGAAATTAAAAGAGACAGGTCTCTTGTATAATAAGGCACAGTCTATACCATTGTAATGATATTAGTGGTTGTAGCAGAGTTTTTGGGAAAGCAAAATGTTTTGCTGAGTGACTTGATAACTTTAACTAAGAACAAATTCAAAGAATTAGCAGCGAAATTGGGGTTGGAATTAAAATCAGGTGCCAAAAAAGCAGAGATAATTGACATAATAGCAAAACATCTGAAATTAGTAGAAGAAGATGATGATGATGATAAAGCAGAAGGGGAATATGAGGAACAAGAAAGGGAATATGAGAGACAAGAAAGTAGTAGGTCCAAGAATGATGCAGTGGTATCGGCTAGGATTCAGTTAGAAACGAAAAAACTTGAGGCGGAAAAAGAATTAAGAAAATTTGAATTGGAAAAAGAGGAAAGGGAAAAAGAAAAAGCAATAACAATAAGAAAACTTTAATTGGAGGAAAGGGAGAAAGAGAGAGCATTTCGGAGAGAAAGTGAAAGAGAAGAGAGGGAATTTAAGTTAAAAGAGATGGAACTAAGTCAAAAGGGTAGTCTTAAATCAGGAAAAATTCAGGTCAGGAAGAATCTGAATTTAGATCAGGACCCAGCGAAAAGTTGTTTAAATTTATACAGGTTCTTCCTAAATTTGAGGAAAGGGACGTAGAGGCATTTTTCATATCTTTTGAAAAATAGCTGAACAGATGAAATGGCTGAAAGATAGGTGGACATTGTTTATTCAGGGCAGGTTGGTAGGCAAAGCTTATGCCATGCTTCCTGAAGAGGCTTCTGCAGATTATGAGATGGCAAAAAAGGCTATTCTCTCTGCGTATGAGTTAGTCCCTGAAGCTTACCGCCAGAAGTTTAGCAACTTATGGAGATTGGCTGGGAAGACATATTTAGAATTTGAGAGGGTGAAGTAAATGAATTTTGTCCATTGGATACGAGCATTAAAGATGGAAAATACATATGAGAACCTTTGAGAATTGATTCTCTTGGAAGAGTTTAAAAACTCCATTCATTCAGTAGTGAGAACTCATATAGATAACCTGAAAGTTTTGAAAGCTGGGCAAGTAGCAGAAATTGCTGATGATTTTGAGCTTGTGAATAAGCCAACCTATTTTGACCGTCACCCCTATAAACCCGGGAAGGATAGAAAGTGGGAGAGTGAAAGGAAGGCAAGTAGCCGGAGACAAGAAAGAACAGCTGGGAATGCCCCAGGATCACCTCCTGACATCAGAAAGAAAGGTGCTGAAGGTAGAAGTGAGGTTCGCAAGCCAAAGTGCTATCATTGCAACAAACGGGTCATCTTCATTCAGAGTGCTGGAAATTGCAAGGTAAACCCACAGGACTTGTTGGAGTACGCAAAGTTAGTGCAGAGGAATAGACTCTGACTGCGAGTATAGAAGACCATGCTAGAGCTTTAATGACAACTGTGAATGTAAAACCAGATACTAAAACTAAAAGAACTGCTGAGGTTAAGAATAAAATACCTGAGAGTTATAATAAATTTTTGTCAAAGGGGTAACTCCATATCCTGTAAGTGAGGCAGGAAAATCTATCATTAAACTCAGGGACACAGGGGCAACCCAAACCCTTGCCGGGGAAAAATACAAGGTTTCCACCAGAGAGCACCTTGAAAGCTAAAGTTTTGGTTAATGGAATTGGCGGAGAGCATATACCCATAACTTTGTATAAAGTACGCCTAGAGAGTGACTTAATATCTGGGATAGTTACCGTAGGTGTTAGTCATAGAATCATACAGCACAGAAGTAGGCCCTTCGGCCCAACGCGCCTGCGCTGACCATCACACACCCATCCAATCTAATCCCATTTTCCAGCACTTGGCCTGTAGCTTTGTATGCTATGGCGTTTCAAGTGCTCATCTAGATACTTCTTAAATGTTGTGAGGGTTCCTGCCTCTACCACCCCTTCAGGCAGTGTGTTCCAGATTCCAACCACCTCTGGGTGAAATTTGTTTTCCTCAAATCCCCTCTAAACCCCCTGCCCCTTACCTTAAATCTATTCCCCCTGGTTATTGACCCCTCCGTTAAGGGAAAAAGTTTCTTCCCATCTATCCTATCAATGCCCCTCATAATTTTGTATACCTCAATCAGGTCCTCCCTCAGCCTTCTCTGCTCCAAGGAAAACAACCCCAGCCTATCTAGTCTCTCTTCATAACTGAAATGCTCCAGCCCAGGCAACATCCTGGTGAATCTCCTCTGCATCCTCTCCAGTGCAATCACATCCTTCCTATAGTGTGGTCACCAGAACTGTACACAGTACTCCAGCTGTGGCTTAACCAGTGTTTTATACAGCTCCAATATAACCTCCCTGCTCTTATATTCTATGCCTCAGCTAATAAAGGCAAGTATCCCATATGCCTTCCTAACCACCTTATCTACCTGTGCTGCTGCCTTCAGTGATATATGGGCCAGGGTCTTACCATCCATTGTATATTTCCTTGCCTTGTTAGTCCTCCAAAAGTGCATCACCTCACACCTCTCAGGATTATATTCCATCTGTCATTGCTCCGCCCTGTAATCTAAGGTTTTCCTCCTCACTATTTACGGCACCACCAATTTTCGTGTCATCTGCGAACTTACTGATCATACCTCCTATATTCACGTCTAAATCATTAATGTACACTACAAACAGCAAGGGTCCCAGCACCAATCCCTGTGGTACACCACTACAGGCTTCCACTCGCAAAAACAACCCTCGGCCATTACCCTCTGCTTCCTGCCACTAAGCCAATTTCGGATCCAATTTGCCAAATTGCCCTGGATCCCATGGGCTCTTACCTTCTTAACCAATCTCCCATGCGGGACCTTATCCAAAGCCTTACTGAACTCCATGTAGACTACATCAACTGCTTTACCCTCATCTACACATCTAGTCACTTCCTTGAAAGATTCAATCAAATTTGATAGACATGATCTCCCCCTGACAAAGCCATGCTGACCATCCCTGATCAATCCCTGCCTCTCCAAGTGGAGATTAATCCTGTCTCTCAGAATTTTTCCGATAATTTCCCTACTACTGACGTTAGACTCACAGGCCTATAATTACCTGGTTTATCTCTGCTACCCTTCTTGAATAATGGTACCACATTCGCTGTCCTCCAGTCCTCTGGTACCTCTCCTGTGGCCAGACAGGATTTGAAAATTAGTGTCAGAGCCCCTGTTATCTCCTCCCCTGCCTCACATAGCAGTCTGGGCTTCATCTCATCTGGGCCTGGGGATTTATCCACTTTTAAGCCCTCTAATACAACTAATACTTCCTCCTTTTCAATGCTAGTATGTTGAAGTATATCACAATCCCCTCCCTGATCATTACACCTACATCGTCCTTCTGCATAGTGAACACAGATGAAAAGTAATCATTCAAAACCTCACCTATGTCCTTCGGCTCCACACACAGATTACCTCTTTGATCCGTAATGGGCCCCACTCTTTCCCTGGTTATCCTTTTGTCCTTAATGTACTGATAAAAACGCCTTGGGATTTTCCTTTATCTTGTCCGCCAGTGTTTTATCATGCCCCCTCTTTGCTCTCCTAATTTTTTAATTATCCCCCCCTCCCGCCTACACTTTCTATACTCCTCTAGGGCCTCCGCTGTTTTCAGCGCTCTGAATCTGCCATAAGCCTCCTTTTTTTTCCCTTATCCAATCCTCTATATCCCTTGACATCCCTGGACTTGTTGGTCGTACTCTTCACCTTTACAGGAACATGTTGGACCTGAACCCTCACTATTTCCTTTCTGAATGACTCCCACTGGTCTGATGTAGACTTTCCTACAAGAAGCTGCTCCCAATCCACTTTGGCCAGATCCTGTTTTATCATATTGAAATCTGCCTTCCCGCAATGCAGTACCTTTATTTCCGGTCCCTCTATGTCCTTTTCCACAACTAACTTAAATCTTAGAGTTATGGTCACTATCCCCGAAATGCTCCCCCACTGCCACTTCTACCACCTGTCCGGCTTCATTCCCTAGAATTAAGTCCAGTACCGCTCCTCCTCTTGTCGGACTTTCTACGTACTGGCTCAAAAAGCTCTCCTGAATGCACTTTAAGAATTCCACCCCCTTTAAGCCTTTTACACTAATACTATGCCTTATATAGGGGAAGTTGAAATCCCCTACTATTATTACCCTATTGTTTTTGTACCTCTCTGAGATTTGCCTACATACCTACTCCTCTATCTCTCCCTGACTGTTTGGAGGCCTGTAGTACACTCCCAGCCAAGTGATTGCCCCCTTTTTGTTTTTAAGTTCTACCCATATGGTCTCATTAGAGGAACCTTCTAAGATATCATCCCTCCTTACTGCAATAATTGACTCTTTAATCAACAGTGCAATGCGACCTCCTCTTTTACCATCTCCCCTATCACATCTGAAGATTCTATACCCTGGGATATTAAGCTGCCAGTCCTGCCCTTCCCTCAACCATGTCTCAGTGATAGCAATAATAGCATATTCCCATGTGTTAATCAACACCCTCAATTCATCTGCCTTACTAGTAAGACTCCTTGCATTAAAATAGATACAATCCAGCCTTGCATTATTTGCTTGAGCCTTAACAGGTCTATATTTACTCTGCCCTCCAGACTGACTTAGCTTCTCTTCTATATTTCATTGTACATCATCCCTACTGTACCTCCACTCTGTATCCCATCCCCCTGCCAAATTAGTTTAAACCTCTCCTACAAAAGTGTTGTCCACTTTTTACCAGTAAAGAGAATTGATCTACTCCTGGAAAATGATTTGGCTGGATCAAAGGTGTCAGTTTCTCCTATAGCTACAGAGGAACCAAGTGAAATTAAGGAAACGGAGCAATTACAGGAGCAAGTTCCGGGAATATTTCCTGGGTGTGCAGTTACCCGAGCAATGGCTAAACAGGATCCATTGTCGGAGGTAAAAGGGGCACCACAAATGGATAATCAGGCATCTGAAACATTATTTGGGGATTTAGATAATCCAAATGAGATGTTTAACAGATCGTCTATCATTGCAGCACAGCATGTTGATCCAGAGATATACAGAATAGCACAGACGGCTCTGTCAGAAGCTGAGGCGAAAGGTGTTCCAGAAGGCTATTATTTGGCAAACGGGATTTTGAGGAAATGGAGACAGCCTCATAGACCTGCCAATGAAAACTGGACAGTTGTTGAACAGATAGTGGTACCACCTAAATATCGACAAGGATTATTAAGGTTAGCACACGACATTCCTTTTGCAGGACGTAGGGGAATTTGGAAGACCAAATCATGCATAAACAAACATTATTACTGGCCAGGTCTTACAAAGGATGTGAGACAATTTTGTAGGGCATGCCATACCTGTCAACTGGTGGGAAAACCACAACTTCCCATAAAACCAGGGGATGAAGTATTAGTGTTGTTGCCATTGAAGGGAGAACCAGTGAAAGCATAGTTCAGTGGCCCAATTAGAGTGATCAAAAGAGTGGGTAAGGTAGATTACTTGATTGACACCCCTGATCGCTGGATGAAGAACCGGTTGTGTCACATTAATTTGCTCAAACCATATTACCGCAGGGAGGAGGATAAGCCAGTACAGGTATGTCAGGTAATCGGGACTGTGGAGAAGGAAAAGAATAGTGAGGATGAGGCAGAAGCAGGCCCAGGAAATTCTCAGATTGAACATCCCACTATCCAATTAGTGAATGCAGAGTGGCTAGGAAAATTAAACAATAGGCTTTTACACTTAGAGGCAAAACTGCGTGAGGTCCTAACCACGGTTTTCACACCATTTCAAACCGTTTGTAGGGATAAGCCAGGATGTACAACCTTAGCCACACATGATGTGGGTATGGGGGAGCCAACCCTTTAAAACAACATCCTCGTCGCTTAGGTCCAGACAGACAGACCCAAGTGGAAGCAGAGGTGCAATGCACGCTGAAGGGCAGCTTAGATGAACCTAGTCAGGACAGCTGGAATTCGCAGATGATCTTGATGTCTAAACCTGGTGGGACGGCTCAAACCTGCATAGACTCGAGAAAAATCACTACGATAACGAAGGCAGATTCCTACCCAAATTTTCATTTAAAGGACTGTATGGACAGAGTGGGCAACATAATGTGTCTTAAAGAGACAGATGTGTTGGAAGGATACTGTCAAATTCCTTTGATACCCCAAGGTAATAAAAAATCAGCTTCTGTTACACCGGAAGGGGTTTTCCAGTATCAAGTGATGCCCCATAGGTTAAGGAGTACTCGAGAAACTTCTCAGACAATAGTAAACCCAATAGTGGTCAGTGCTCCTAGCTGTGCAGTTCACCAAGCTGAGGTGATGGACAATAGGGACACTTGGAAGGAAAACACAAAACAATTGGGAGACTATGCTTGTAAATTTGAAATGTGTTAATTAGGACAACCTTTTGAAAATTTAAAGCCCAAATGTTCTGGTGGAACTTGTTGCTGTAGACTTAACATTTTAGAAAAGTGTATGCCTGTAAATGGGAAAAAAAGTTAGCATTTGTTTTCCAAATTGTATTTTCTACTCATTCCCGGAATGTCATTTCATTCCGCCAGGGGTGGAGGTGTTATGATCTTGTAGGTTTTTTTCTGCGAAGAAAGCGGTGTGCCTTTATGACTGGAAAGGGAGCAGTACTGCTTTAAGGCAACAAGCTCCAGAGACTGAGTCAAAGAATGCATTCTCGTTGCCTTAGATACAGCCATTTGGAGAACAAGGACACGAGATACATTGTTGCCAATTGCCGTTTGAAACTGGTTGAAACGGGCTTTTAAGGAAACAGACAGCTGTGAGTTAGCACCTGAAAGGAGCACTCTCAGACCTAAACTGAAGGAAGAGAATTTTGTCTGTTTTTTTATTATTCTCTCTCAAACTTCTAAAAAGTCAAGCCAAAACAGAGATCTCTGATAATTTAAACTGAAGGAAGGGAAGTTAGACTGTGACAATCTTTTATCTCTCAAAAATTCTGAAGCCAAATCAATTCATTAAAAAGAGTTTGCAAGTTGTTAATTGTTGAAATTCATCGCTGGAGTAGGATCAACTATTTTGACTTCTGAATCAGACTACGGATTGTTCTACTGTTGAAGAACCTATTTTCCCCATCGGACGGCTGTGAGGACTTCAAGCAACCTTGAACTGTTCCACATCCAGCAGGAGCGTAAATCTGCAAGGACTCTAATTTTTTCTATTTTAAATGTTGTTTATATCTTAGTAGTGTTTAAGAATTAAGTTTTTCCAATTAAACAGTTAATTTGTTGACTTAAAGACACCTGGTTTGGTTAGCCACACTCGGGGGTTAATAGATGTTATAATTTGGCTGGGTTTTTCTTTAATTTAGAAAGTTAAAAATGATATGTTAGGTGATCTGTGGAGGGACGGGATTGAATTAACAGTGCTTTTCACCCACCACAATCAGAATCATATATTTTGATTGAGGGTTTTGACTGGAGCGGTCGGTCGGGAGAGACAAGAGAAGAGGAGTCACGAGCCGATGGGCCATTAGAGCTGGTGGAGAGGAAAGGCCATCTGGACTAGGATATTGACTGCCTTGGGTTTGTTAAGTATTGCTTTTAGCCCCAAATAAATCATCCTGACACCACTACATTAGGTGTCTCCTTGTCCAAATTCTTATTGTCTGGTTCAAGAACAAATTCGAAGTAAGGTTCTAAATCTTATATTGGCACCCCAGCTGGGACAAGACTAGGACTTGGAATATTTGGTGTTAATGGGTAGTGTTTGACCGGCCATTGTTCACGCAAAGGTCATCCACTAGTTAAAAAGCAATAAGGCTGCCGGCATAGTCGGAAATGCCGCCGAAATTTGAGGCAGTCTTGATACAAATACATGGTCTCATCTCCCTCATCTGGAAGGAGGACAGCATGCCAGGGGATATCCGAGACGCCGTAATTGTGACCATCTTTGAAAAATGCGACAAGACTGACTGCGGTAACTACAGAGGGGTATCCCTGCTGTCCACCACAAGGAAGGTCATCGCAAGAGTCATTCTCAACTGCCTCCACCCCATGGCTGAAGAGCTCCCACCGGAATCACAAGGTGGATTCCGTCCATGAAGAGGTATAGTGGACATGATGTTCACAGCAAGACAACTCCAAGAAAAATGTAGGGAGCAGCAGCAACCTTTATACAACTTTCTTTGACCTCACAAAGGCCTTTGACTCTATCAACTGGGAGGGATTATGGAACATCCTCCTCAAATTTGGCTGCCCGGAGAAATTCGTCACCATCCTCCACCTGCTGCATGACGACATGCAAGCTGTAATCCTTGCCAATGGAACTGCTATTGACCCAATTCGAGTGCAAACTGGGGTCAAGCAAGGCTGTGTCATTGCACCAACGCTGTTTTCCATCTTCCTCACCGTAACACTCCAACTCATCTCCTTGAAGCTCCCTGTGGGAGTAGATCTACTCTACAGGACGAGCGGCAAATTATTTAATCTACGCCGCCTCCAGTCCAGGACCAAGGCCACTCCAACCTGTGTCATCGAATTGCAGTACGCTGACGATGCTTGCATATGCGCACACTCAAAGGCTGAGCTTCAAACCCTCGTCGATGCTTTCACGGAGGCAAATGAAAGAATAGGCCTTAAGCTAAACATCCGGAAGACAAAGGTGCTCTACTAGTCTGCTCCTGCAATGCAACACTGCCCCCTGGCTATCAAGATCCACAGTGAACCACTGGACAATGTTGATCACTTCTCATACCTTGGGAGCCTCCACTCAACAAGGGCAGACATCGACGATGAAACTCAGCATTGCCTCCAGTGTCCCAGCGCAGCCTTCGATCATCTGAAGAAAAGAGTGTTTGATGACAAAGACCTCAAACCTGGCACCAGGCTCATGGTCTACAGGGCCACAGCCTTACCTGCCCTCCTGTATGTGTCAGAAACATGCACACTACAGCAGACATCTCAAAGCCCTGGACAATATCACCAGTGGTACCTCCGCAACATCCTGCAAATTCAGTGGTAGGACAGGGGCTCTAATATCAGTGTCCTCTCTCAGGCCAACATCCCCAGTATCGAGACACTGGTCACGGCTAGTCATTTACGTTGGGCGGGCCTCATTGTACACATGCCTGACACAAGACTCCCAAAACAAGCTTTCTACTCCGAGCTCCGTCACAGCAAAAGGTTACCAGGAGAGCAGAGGAAATGCTACAAGGATATCCTTAAAGCTTCCCTGAAAAAATGTGACATCTCCACCGATTCATGGGAATCTTTTGCTTGAGACCACCCAAAATGGAGAAGAAGCATCCACAAAGGTACCAGCCGGTTTGAACAACGTCGACATGCCCAGGCAGCGACCAACTGCAAACAGTGGAAGGAACGTTTGGAAATTCGAGCATCCCATCCACTCACCTCACCAAACACCACCTGCCCCACCTGTGGCAGAGTGTGCGGATCCAGAATTGGACTATTCAGTCACCTAAGGACCCACAACCCTGGAGTGGAAGAAAGTCATCCTCGTTCCCGAGGGACTGCCTAAGAAGAAGACGATCATTCAGGCCTGGGAAGGAAAGCTTCAGGGATGTGGGATTAATAGAAGCAGCCAGCCCATTAAATGTGAGTGAAAAGATGTCATGGAAGAATAAGAATAATGTTCTGTTGACATCCAAAGAGAAATTAGATATAGTATCAGATAGTGAGGTTCAGATTTTGTTGACAATGTTTAACAAAGGGAGAGAGAGTCCCTTCGACGAAGTAGTTGTGTTCATTCAAGGGAGAGTGGACAACAAAAAGCTGAAAGCAAAAAAGGCCAGAGACCTACTTGCCTATGATGCATTTCATTATGTTAATAAAAGTGACAATTGGGCACAACAAAAGCAAACTGAAATAGAGAATTTGAAACAACAATTACAATTACTGACCACAGAAAGATTAGGAGATTAGTCGGTTGGAAAAACAAGTCCAAAGTTTAGAAATAGACAAGTAGCAAAACGCAGTGCTGTTGCAACAGCCAAGCTTTACTTGCTTACAGGTTAATTCACTAATGGTTAAATGAGAGCAGCAGGAGGAAGAATTGAATACTTATGGTAGGGGAATGTAAAGCTTAGACAGGAATTAGGGCGTCCCGAGCATCCTTCTCAGAGAAGCTGTCAGACAGCCATATAAGGAAGCCGACCACTCCCAATGCCAACTTAAAATCCTGGAATTGGAGGAATGATTAGGGAAACAACAAGCCTTTGTCTCCGCGGAGACATTGACAGGCTAGGTGGGAGGTGATGTATATTGGAATAACCTATACGATAAGGCAGCCCAATACAGCCATCATGATGATTGGCCGAAACCAGTGACATTCGTTTGATGCCATGGCCCTCCGGTGGCGGTTGTAACAACCACAACTACGTCTGGCAGGGATGGTGATGTAATCCTTAGAGAACGATGCTTCACTTCATTGACCCGTACTGAATTGTAAGCCTGCGTACATGAGTTAGGTACCATCCAAGATGGGGACAATCCCCTTGAGGTTAACAGGCGCTGGGCAAATTTCCTACAGGGTCACTCTGAGTTAGAAACAGGAGATTGGAAACGCATCCTGCTTGTTGCATGTGACTCAAAATTGAAGTTCAACCAAGAGCATGCTGCCCATGACACTTTGACCAGCCCCCATGCCACCATGACCCATATCCTTAATGCCCTCGGTATAAGAACTATTAACATGGCCCAAGCATTGCATCGGACCAGACAAAACATTGAGGAGTCACCACAAGCTTTTGCTAAGCGGCTGTATAATGTGTACAGCCACTTTCAGAATGAGTCTGCCGATGATCCCGCCGATGGCACGGAGAATGAACAGTTTCTCATTTTCCTTAACAATCTGGCGCCCCTCATTAAACAGACAATGGGTGTAACTGTGAGTTCGGGACATCTGTTTCGTAGCATACTAGACTGTGCTGCCCAAGCCTGAGACCTCATAAAAGGGACTAAAAAGTCCCAATCCAAAGGGGTTTTGGGCAAGAAACCAGTTGCAGCAGTGGAGGGCCTCGGATATGCTCTCAACCGGGGCCCCCGCCCCACCAACATGTCCCAGGCCTGCTATAACTGTGGAAGACCTGGTCACTTGGCCCATGACTGTTGGAGCCATAAATCCCCTTCAAGCAACTATATCCACCCACAAATTATACCGCACTGCCTAAACCCAAGCCCTCAGGACCTGAGCGGGAGGTTGCACAACAATTAATGAAGACCCAAATAATTACTGTTGGCCCCCAACCCACCTGCCCATTCAATTCCATACGACCATCCGAATTAGGAGCAGAGGTAGGCCATTTGGCCCATCGAGCCTGCTCCGCCATTTAATAAGATCTTGGCTGATCTGTTTCCGTCTCAAATTCCACACTCCCATCTACCCCCGATAATCTTTGATTCCCTTGCCTAACAAGAATCTATCTACTTCCGCCTTAAAAATATTCAATGACCCTGCCTCCACCACTTTCTGAGGCAGAGTTCCAAAGTCGCACAAACCTCTGAGAGAAAAGATTTCTTTTAAAAGGGCGACCTCTAATTTTAAAACAGTGCCCCCTAGTTCTGGACTCCCCCACAAGAGGAAACATCCTTTCCACATCCACCTTATTAAGACTGTTCAGGATCTTATACACTTCAATCAAGTCTCTCCTCACTCTTCTAAACTCCAGTGAAAACAAGCCCAGTCTGTCCAACCTTTCCCCTAGCTCCTCCTCCCCCAGTCCCTCCTCCTCCTCCTGTTGAAGGATCATTGGGGTCTGGATGAAGGGGCCAGGCCCTCTCTTAGTCAGAAGTAGGATTCTGACATGACGGTAACAGATGACCGGTCATCTCAGTTGCTCTACCAGGGATCAGCAACAGACGATGCTAATTGACACTGGCTCCGTGTTACCGTCATCCGTACCCCACACTCTGAACGCTTTGCGGCGGTGGTTAAGGGTTGCTTATTGCTTTTGGGATTTGATGGAAAGGTCCCGCACTTTGACTGGGAAGTTTCACCTGCGTATTATCTTCACTTTTGCTAATGCCTATGCCTGATGTTGAGGTATTTTGGGAACTGATGTTTTCAATCAATGCGGAGCTGTCATTGACTGCAACCGAAACTACATTTGATTGGGGTCAGGCATGTGAAGTTTTATTGAAGTTTCTGATGCTCTTTCTGCCTTTGTTATTAAAAAGCCATGTCCCTACAATCCTCCCAAACATAGGGACCCTCAGGTGTGTTGGCTTGTTTAGCAGCACTTGGATGCTTTTGCTATGAACAAACATTACTATGGTAGGATGGAAAGAGAAGAGTCCGTGAATGAACCCCACACTCCTTTGTTAAACAGTACCCTACCCCCAAAGATAGTTATCCCTACATCAGGGACACAATTCAGTCCCTTGTTAAACAGGACATTGTTAGGCCCGGCACTTTCACGACCAATTCACCTATTTGGCCAGTTAAAAAAACAGATGGCAGCTGGAGGCTTACCATAGACGACCGTAATCCCAATTCTGTGACACCGGCATGCCGCCCAGTTGTGTGAGAAGCCCCTAACCTCTTGTTACAAGTGCCGATAGGATTGAAATATTTCTCCACCTTGAATATTTTACATGGGTTCTGGAGTATCCCTGTTGGAAGGGAAGAGTAGTACAAGTTCACTTTCTAATTTGAGGTCCAAAGCTGTACTTGGACTTGCTTAACCCAAGGGTTTCACAATGCTTCGACAATCTTCTACAGGTGAATGGCAGCAGCCCTGAAGGGTTTCTCTAAGCCTGAATGCCTTTCACAGTATGTGGACAATCTGCTCCTAGTAACAGCAACTGTGGATGAGCACCTGTTCCTGTTAGATGAAATGGTAACAATCCTGACACAGTCAGGACTTAAAGTAAATCCAAAGGAGGCCCAATTACTCCAAGAGAAGGTTACCTTTTTCAGAGTATTGATCTCCCACTACGGCACGATTCCAGACACTCACAAAGTTGGAATCATCCAAAGACTTCTGCTCCCTACCTCTTAAACCACCCTCTGATTGTTCCTAGGCCTTGTCAGCTATCAGAGAAATTTTATTCCCAGTGTTGCTGAGCTAGCAAAGCCCTTGTATGAACTTTTAAAAGACTCCAACGACGGAGTTCAATCCGGCTGGACAAAGGATCACACCATGGCTGTAACGAGTCTCAAACAGGCAGTTATGCAAGCGAACTGCTTGTGATGCCTGATCCCACTCGACCATTTCACCTGGAAGCAGGGGCTACAGAGCAGAGCCTGACTGTTGTGCTATGTCAGGAACACAACGGGAGATGACAACCGATAGCTTACGCCTCAAGGATTCTTCAAGGAGCGTAAACTATGTCCTCGGTATGTCAGCGCCACCTTCTAGCTATGTTTTGGGCTGTTCAACACTTCACATATATTATGGACCTTCAACTGCACATGCCAGTGAACTTGATAATGAAGCCTGGAGACTCACTGCTCTCCTCACAGAGACTGAGTAAATGGAATTTAGAATTACTGCAGCAGGACATTGACATCACCCCTAGGTTGACGACACTGCTCCCACAGCTCCTGGCATATGATGGCGACCTCCACAAATGTTCGCTGCCCCTTATTGATTTCAGTTCACACCCTGTTTTGAAAGAACGCCTTAAGGAGGCCTCGGATATCTATGTTGATGGTTCTTCGTATCACATGCAAGGAAAACTGCACCTTCAAATTGACTTTATTGGCCCCTTGCCCCCAACCCAGAGCAACTACACGTATGCCTTAAATAAAAGCAAAATACTGCAGATGTTGGAAATCTGAAATAAAAACAAGAAATGCTGGAAATACTCAGCAGGTCTTTGGAGAGAGAAGCAGAGTTAACATTTCAGGTCAGTGACCCATCATCAGAACTGGCAAAGGCTAGAAATGTAATAGGTTTTTTGGCTGCATTTGCTGACAACGCTACCGCTAGGTGGCGCTGCTGTGGCACATGCGCAAATGCAGAATGTGCCACTAAAACGTCACAGTCTGTGACTTTAGGCAGCTGCCAAGACTAAAGATGGCGCTGCTCAAATAATCACATGGAGGCAACCGAACAAACACATGGCAGCACACAATGGCCGGAGGGAGAGAGCGAACAAGCTGGCTGTGGCTGGGGCCGGGGCCAGGGCCGGGGCCGGGGGGGGGCAGAGCGGGCCGGGGGTGGGGGGGAGCGGAGCGGAGCGGGCCGGGGACGGGAGGGAGTGGAGCGTCTGGAGAGAGCAGCGAGGGGGCGGGGGGGAACGGAGCGGCCGGAGAGAGCAGCGAGGGGGCGGGGAGCGGAGCAGCCGGAGGGAGCAGCGAGGGGGGGGTGGGGAGGGGAGCGGAGCAGCCGGAGAGAGCAGCGAGGTGGGGTGGGGAGTGGAGCGGCCGGAGGGAGCAGCGAGGGGGGATGGGGAGGGGAGCGGAGCAGCCGGAGAGAGCAGCGAGGGGGTGGGGTGGAGCGGAGCGGCCGGAGAGAGCAGCGAGGGGGGGGGGGGAGCGGAGCAGCCAGAGGGAGCAGCGAGGGGGGGTGGGGAGGGGAGCGGAGCAGCCGGAGAGAGCAGCGAGGGGGTGGGGTGGAGCGGAGCGGCCGGAGAGAGCAGCGAGGGGGGGGGGGGAGGGGAGCGGAGCAGCCGGAGAGAGCAGCGAGGGGGTGGGGTGGAGCGGAGCGGCCGGAGAGAGCAGCGAGGGGGGGGGGGGAGCGGAGCAGCCAGAGGGAGCAGCGAGGGGGGGTGGGGAGGGGAGGGGAGCGGAGCAGCCGGAGAGAGCAGCGAGGGGGGGTGGGGAGGGGAGCGGAGCAGCCGGAGAGAGCAGCGAGGGGGGGTGGGGAGTGGAACGGCCGGGGAGAGCGGCGAGGGGGGGAGCGGAGCGGCCGGAGAGTGGGGGAGGGAGGAGGAGTGCGTTTTTCCGCGCATGCGCCGTAAACCCGGCGACACCAAAGTCTTCCGCCGCTCGCTCCCCGCGGCTCTGTACGGCCACTTGCTTCCGGCCCCCTCCATTCAGCCGTTCCCTCCAGCTGCAGATCCCCTGCTTTCTCCCCTACTTCTCAACTGTACTTCAGGCATTGCAGCTGTCTGGTCCCTGCCTTTTGCATCCCCCTCTTCAGGCACTTCTGAATTTAACTCCCACCCACTGCACCCCCTCCCACCACCCCCTCTCTACCTCCCACCCCTCTACCTACCCCTCCCCCACCCCCCTCTCCCCCAACCCCCCTCTACCCCCACCCCCCTCTACCCTCTACCCCCCCACCCCTACCCCCTCTACCTCCTTCATCCATAAATGCAAGGTTCCTTTCCACATCGTGACAAGCTCTGCAGCATGATCCAGTTGCCTTCGTTGCTTGAATGCTGACCTTAAGTCTTAAGGATTGTTTTCTCGACGGCATGTTTTACATAAAAAGAAATAAAGCAAATCAGTGTCAGAGCTTGCCTCCCTCCATCCACTGAAATTACTGTTGTGCACACCTTTTTAAGTTCTGCATGAAGGCACTAATTGATAACATCGCCAATGAAGCATTTATTACCCATGGAATGTGAATGCTCTTGCTGCAGGAATCAGCACATCCTTGCGTCCTCTCCTGCACTGCCTCATTTGCTTGAATGCCGTCCTTAAGTCTCGAGGATTGTTTTCTCGACGGCATGTTTTACATGAAAAGAAATAAGGAAAGAACATCAGTGTCAGAGCTTCCCTCCCTCCAATGAAATTACTGTTGAGCATGCTTTATGTTCTGCAGTAAAGGCATGTACTGATAACATCACCAATGAATCACTTAGTACCCACCTCAGCTGTAGGAGTCAGGATGATGTTACTGCCCCTATCTCAGGGAAAACATGAATGATGTGAGGGTGCTGGAAAAAGAAGTACATTTCTTTTGGACTATGAACATAAAGCAGGCTATTTAGCCCAGCTGTTCCCTGCTAGTGGTTATGCTACTTGTGCGCCTTCCCATCCACTCCCATTTAATCCTGCCTACTACTATCAGCATCACCTTCCATTTCTTTCGCTCTTTTCTACTTTTGCCTTAAAGCAACATTGAGGATGGAGAACGGTGTGGCTGCACTCCCACCTCACCAGTTGTGTACACAGCAAGAGCATTCACATTCGTGCTACCACTGGACACGGCATGCTTGTTTATTTCAGTGCTCAGTCTCTTCTTGCTGAATGTCCCCCAAGTGCTTGACCCCTTTGGACGTCCTCTCTGCTTGACAGGCAGCAGCTGGCAATTGCGGAGTCTCACAAGGCTCTGCATGGTTGTTTCAAGGGCGGATGGAGAAATAGGTGGCTGTGTGTCCATGTGCACTGCTCTGATGGGTGCAGGAACAGAGCAACTTACAACAGGGACTGGAACACATGTACTGCCTGCACACAGCCCCAGACAATGGAAAGGATTTTAGTGCAGTGCAGTGGACTGGAGCACATGCAGTGCTCCAGACAATGGAAATGTTTTCAGAGCAACTTACAACAGGGACTGGAGCACATGCAGTGCCCCAGACAATGGAAATGTTTTCAGAACAACTTACCTTGGAGCAATCTCCTCTTTCTAATAAAATTGAAGCAGACTGAAATCTCCAAAACGACTAAATAATTGCGATAAAATGCGAGAAAATGCCCGACGAAACCTCTCCTCCTTCCACTTTCAGAAACTCGCGTCGAAGCTTGACGCATGTGTGAATATCCGAAGGTTGACGCATGCGTGAATACACGTTGGCGCATGCGCAGAGGCCGATCAGGCGCGTTGCCCGAAGATGCACACGTCACGCGATGATGTCATCGGCACATGCGCTAACCAGTCCTGGCAAGCCGGAACGCAGCGCATGCGCAGAGAGCAGGAGACCGTCTGCGCATGTGAGCACCGTGGCGCAGCCTGATGACGTCAGTGGCGGCCAGCGTTGTCAGGAATCACTTTGTAGATTTTAAGCAAATGAAGCGGGTGTGGGGCAAGAGATAACCAAAGAGAAGGTGTTGATAGGACAAGGTCACAGAGAATAACTGACCAGAAGGTCATGTAGCAAAGGCAAACGGTATGTTAATGGTGTGCTGAAAGACAAAGCTTTAGTACAGAGAGGGTGTTAATTGGCAGAAAAATAGAACAGCCTGGCCCAAAGCAAAAACATGACAAAAAAAAGTGGGCAGGTACATGGTAAAAAAATGATGGAACAAAACAAAATAAAATGAACAAATAAAAAATATACACATATGCCTTGGTTGTCTCAGATCAATTTACCAAGTGGATTGAGGCCTTCTCCTGTAGATCTAACACTACACTCACTGCTGCCAGTATTTTATTAAGTGAGGTGATCTGTAGGTTGGGACTACCACTACAAGTGGATAGTGACCAAGGGTCCCATTTTACAGAAAAAATTCCCAATTGCAAGAATTGTTGGGCATCTACCATAAATTACACATCTCACACTATCTACAATCCTCAGGGATAGTGGAAAGGGGAAGTAAAATGCTGAAAACAATGCTTAAAAAGCTATATACAGATCACCCCTTTCAATGGGCTAACATACTGCCTATGTGTCTCATGGCCATACGGTCCACCCCTCACAAGACAATAAGAATCTCACCCTATCCGGTCCCTATGACCATCAAACCCTGTAGCTCCAAATGGTTAGAACAGATGATAGAACACACGGGAAAAGTTAACCGATGTGTTGCTAGAAACCTGGGAAAATCTAAGAAACAGATCAAAAGGTACTCTGACAAGAAGGTACAACCATTTGAGTACCAAGTTGGTGATACTGTCATGGTTTTAAATTATGGGAGGAGGGAAAGTGCATTTGAACTCAATGTAAGAGATTCTGTTCCCGTTCCCCCTGACATTAGTTCTTGGCCTCCAGGAATTACGAGAACAAAATGCACGCGACACAGGGTTTGGCTCAATCTCAGATTTATTTGTTTATTGAACTCACAAAATTCCAAGAATTCCAATGGTGAGGGATATCTGGCTCTAAGGTTGACTGGGGTGTGAATGCTCTTTTTATTCCTGGCTGGAACTAATTGTGCTATGTAATGGCAGTTGCTCTGTGCCATTGTCCATGATAATGGCTCTCAGTCTCTTGAGTCAGAGTTTCGGTTAGCTCACCCTTCTGTATGTTACAGTTAACCCCTTAGTGTCTGTACAGCTCACCTCTGTGTGTGGTTTTGAGCTATTTTATATTCTTACAGCTCGGGGGGTCATGTCCTTCATCAAATGGAATGGGCCATTTCCCATCATTGACAAACTCAATCCAGCTGTATGTTTGATTCAGTCCCCTAGGAAAAAAGGGAAAGATGGTGATAAAGAAAGGAAATGGTATCATATCAATCAGTTAAAAACTGTGAAAGAGTAAATCCTGCACTTGTATCATTTTAGATGGAGCTCCGAGACATTACTATGCTTTGTACGCTGGTAACAACGGTGCAGGGAGCTGGTGGCCGTATGATAAGAACAATCGTCCAAAAGGAAACAAGCAAAGATAAAGCAACAGACCTACCCAAGTTTGAAACTCTCTGCAATATGACATTTTTTATGACCAATGTAACAGGGCCATGAGCATTGACAAGCAGACCATACACGTAATTATAAAACCGGGTGAGGGACTGAGGATCAAATGCAAATGTGTGGCATACAGGGTGACAGAGAAAATAGTACCATGTCTGCAGGAGGGAGGGAAGCATGTGCTGGAGGGAGCCAGAAAAAGAATAGGGATTCGCTGTAGTAGCATTGACTTATAATCAATAAATTGTCTGAAGATAAGCCAGAGACACCAAGGGACAGAGCTGCTGTGCATCACCAAGAGTAGGATTTGACCCAGCGACAATGTCTAGTATCATCAAGAGTAGGATTATAGTAATGGAGAATGACAAACCCAAGTCCTCTGAAAGAAACAGCACAGGGATAGGAAAGGAAAGTGACACTGACCCTAATTCATGGTGTCCGCAGTTGAATAAAGGTCCAGCAAATGAGCTAATGGTTACTCAAGCATATAAACAGCTATATAACAATGTGAGGTATAAAATTGTGCCTGTTCTATTGCAGTTTGGAAACATATCCCTTCCACCAAGCCTGTGTCCACAAGAATACCAGGTCTTTTACGATTGGCTAGTAGAGAAAATAGTGAGGGATTTCTTGGCTAAAAACCTTGCTCAAAATAAGTGGGGATCCTGGGACTCGAACCAGAAGCCGGTCACAGTTCAAGGAACCAGCTTTGCCAATGGGATTGGAACACACTCTTGGAAAAGGAGAGGACTATGGGAAAGGATAGGTATTGGTGCAACTGCACGTACCGAAGCTTGGAACAGATTAGATATTGAAAACATGTGGGAACATGATGAGGCAATGAGGAGACAGCTGAAGGGAATTCTATCAGATGTAAACAAGGAAGACAGGGATATGTTTCGGGAGTTTAACCAAAATCTCCAAACTATCCGCAATGAGGTAACCCTCTTTCAGTAGATCCAAAAGACTGTAAATGCAATAATTAAGGATAAATAGGAGGCAGAGAAAAACATAGATAAAGCTGTCACCTGTGCTATTTTTGCAAGTTACATGTTGGATCAGCTGAGGACAGGACTCGATGACATAGAGAACAATTGTAGCCCAGTCTTTACAAACAGCAGTATGATAGGGAGATGGTTTGGAGATGGAAGTAACAAAAAGAGAGGGCGGTAACATGGAATAGCCTACTTAGAGAAGGGAGATAAGGACTACAGAAATGAGGCCGTGGTACCTGCGGGTCCTGTGGTTGCCTCATTTGCGGGAGGGTACAGTGTGGGAAATCTTCAGGGTGGAATCCATAGGGACCCTGGAACAAGATGCTCATGTGTCCTATGCATCCCACACAATCATCTTGATCCATCGAGATTACACTTGGGATAGCCCTAGCCTCGAGTGCTGCTCAGAAAGAGGAAGAATCTATATATGTCGATGCAATGTCAGGAACCCAGGGAAGGCAGCTCGCGAGTTCATTTTAGACCAGGAATCACCAAACTGTGATATGAATGTACAGAAGTGGGGAGAAGAGCATGATAGACGCACATGGGAATGTACTGCGTCACCACCACTGCTCGGAAAATGCACCATGGAACAACATCTCAGAGCCCACATTCTGCTTCAAACCCACCCAGATTACCTGGATAGGAAGTAGTGTTTTGCATCCTGTACCAGTCCACAGTATCACTGAACTAAGAATGAACCTTGGGTTGCAAGGGGAAGCATTAAAAGCAGTAGCTCAGTTTGGACATCCCATACCTCCTCTGTCTCTCAATCTGAAATCTATAATAGAAAGAATGACGACATCCCAGAAACATCTAATTAAGATGAGGCAGAACAATGAACAGAGAGACATAGTGATTAAAAGATTGGGAGAAAGTCACCGGTGGGAGACCACATCTAATGTAAGGCAACACCCTTTGGTGAGGATGTTGTCCCTGTTTGTTTTACTTGTGCAAGTAATATTGATTGTGTTTGTTATTCTCATATTGCTTCATTTAAAATGCGTTACTGTCACGCCCGAGGCAAGAGTAATGCGCTGTCAATTCAGTCTCAATACTCCACAGTCGGAGAATATTATTAAAGTTTTCCAACCTGCCAGAAATTAGCCAAATTAAACACTTTAGCAACCCCAGAATAAAACAGACCAAACCAGATATCTTTAAACAACAACAAATTAACAATTTATTAATAAACTAAATCTTAAACACTGTTAAGATAAACTTATGTTTAAAGACTTTATAACTTCTTATTTTCTCTTAAACCTAATGCACACACGCATAGATTCAAACATCAATGATTAACCAGTTTTAAAAATAGTATTTCTTAGGAATAAAATAAGTAGCTGGGTTGTAAGTCCTGGTGAGTTACATTTCTGGTTGGTGAGGTTTCCCAGATTAGATACAATAAGATGCCACTCGAGGTCTCCAGGCAAAATTCTTTTACTAGGTAGGCATTCAAAGCCCTTCAGTTGAGCAGGCGTCACACAATTCTTTTAACAAGTGTTATGACCGACTGCGCCTGTCAAAGCCCCCAATCAAATTATATATGATTCTGATTGTGGTGGGACCAATGCTCTGTTAATCCCGTCGCTCCACAGATCGGCTAACATATCATTTAAAACTTTCCAAATTAAAGAAAGACCGAACCAAATTGTACCATCTATTTACCCCTGAATGAGACTGACCAAACCAGGTGTCTTTAAATCAACAAATTAACTCTTTAATTAGAAGAACTAAATTCTTAAACACTATGAAGATATAAACAATGTTTAAAGTAGAAAAGATTAGCGTCCTTGCAAATTTACAGCCCAATGTTGTTTGAAGTCCTCACAGTCGTCTGATGCAAAAAAAAGGTTTTTCCACAGTAGAACAGTCCGTTGTCTAGCTTTAGCAGTCAGTGATGATGTCCTTCTCCAGTGAATTTCAACAATTAACAACTTGCAAAAGCTTTCTATAGAATCAATCTGATTTTAAAGTTTTTGAGGGATAAAAGATTGTCACTAACTTCCCTTTTTATCAATTTAAATTACCAGAGATCTCTGTTTTGGCTTGATGTTTTAGAATTTTGAGAGATAATAATTAAACATACTAAAATCCTCTTCCTTCAGTTTAAATGGTTGAGAGCCCTTTTTCCAGGTGCTGACACCACAGCTGTGTCTTCTGTCTGTGTTCTGTTAGAACAAACTGTCTTCAACTAACAGCCAGTTCAAACCTGAATTATAACAAATGTATCGCATGAGACTCACTCCCAGTTGCTGTTTCCATGGTATCGAGAATGCACCCTTTGAATCGCAGTCTCCAAATGGCTGTTTCTAAGGCAATGAAAATGCACTTTCCGATAACTCCTGAGGCTTGCTGGTTCTTAAAGCAATACGGATCCCTTGCAAGCCTTAAAGGCAAACCGCATATTCCGAATAAAAACTACAGGACCTTGACACCTCCGCCCCTAGCAGAATGAAACGCCATTCCTGAAATGCGTTTCATTACAATGGGTAAAAAAATACAAATTGAAAAAATGCTAACATTTTTTTTCACGCATTTACAGATATACACATTTCTAAAAAAAAATGTTTAGACCACAGCAACAAGTTCCACCAGAACATTTCAGCTTTAAATTTTCAAAAGGTTGTTCCAATTAACCCACTTTAAATTTCCAAGCATAGCCTTCCAATTATTTCGTGTTTTCCTTCCAAGTGTCCCTATTGTCCAGCACTTCAGCCAGGTGAACTGCACAGCTAGGAACACTGACCACAATTGGGTTCACTGTTCTTTGAGAAATTTCTCAAGTACCCCTTAACCTATGTGGCATCACTTGACACTGGAAAACCCTGTCCTGTGTAACAGAAGCTGATTTTTTCTTACCCTGGGGCGTCAAAGGAATTTGACAGTATCCTTCCAACACATCTGTCTCTTTAAGACACCTTGTGTTGCCCACTCTATCCATACAGTTCTTTAAATGAGAATTTGGGTAGGAGTCTGCCTTCTTTACTACAGTGACTTTTCTAGAGTCTATGCAAGTATGAGCTGACCCACCAGGTTTAGTCATCAAGACCATCTGCAAATTCTAGCTGTCCTGACTAGGTTCATCTAAGCTGCCCTTCAGCATGCATTATACCTCTGCTTCCACTTGGGTCTGTCTGTCTGGACCTAAGCAACAAGGATGTTGTTTTAAAGGAATGGCTGCCCCATACCCACATCATGTGAGGCTAAGGTTATACATGCTGGCTTAACCTTACAAACTTTTTGAAACATTGTGAAAACTTTGGTTTGGACTTCACGCAGTTTTGCCTGCCCTGCATGAGCAATGTCCAGCTTTCTTACAGCCATTTCATCTGTTTGGCTATTTTTTCAAAAGATATGAAAAATGCCTCTACGTTCCTTTCCTCGAATTTAGGAAGAACCTGTATAAATTTAACAACTTCTCGCTGGGTCTTGATCTAAAATCAGATTCTTCCTGACCTGAATTTTCCCTGGATATAAAACTTCCCCTTTGTCTTAGTTCCATCTCTTTTAGCCTAAATTCCCTCTCTTTTTATTTTTTTTTTACAGCACTGAAACAGGCCCTTCGGCCCACCGAGTCTGCGCCGACCAACAACCACCCATTTATACTAATCCTACATTAATCCCATATTCCCTACCACATCCCCACCATTCTCTTACCACCTACCTACACTAGGGACAATTTACAATGGCAAATTTACCTAACAACCTGCAAGTCTTTGGCTGTGGGAGGACACCGGAGCACCCGGCAGAAACCCACACGGTCACAGGGAGAACTTGCAAAGTCCGCACAGGCAGTACCCAGAACCGAACCCAGGTTGCTGGAGCTGTGAGGCTGCAATGCTAACCACTGCGCCACTGTGCCACCCTTCTCTTTCACTCTCCGAAGTTCAAGTTTTCTTATTGCTATTGCTTTTTCTTTTTCCTTTCCCTCTTTTTCCAATTCAAGTTTTCTTAATTCTTTTTCCTGCTGAAGTTCCAGTTTTTTCATTTCTAACTGAATCCTATCCAATTCCACTGCATCAGAGTCGGACCTATTACCTTCATGTCTCTTATATTCCTTTTCTTGTTCCTCATATTGCCCTTCATCTGTATCATCATCTTCTACCAATTCCAGATGTTCGGCTATCATGCCAATTATCCCTGCCTTTTTGGCACCTGATTTCAATCCCAACCCCAATTTCACTGCCAATTCTTTTAATTTGTTCTTAGTTAAAGTTATCTATTCACACAGGGAAACATTCTGCTTTCCCAAAAACTCTGCTACAACCACTAATGCCATAATTATGGTATAGACTGTACCTTATTATACAAGAGACCTTCTTCTTTTAATTTCTTTGTTTTTGGTGTCAGATTTAGATCCCAACAATCAAGTTTCCAATTGATAAGAACCCAGACTCGAGAGAAATTAATATGATGCCAAACGCAAGACCCCAATTTAAATATGTTATCTCAGAGACAAGTAATTACTATAGTTCCAAATGTGAGCCCTCCAGATTAGTCTGAATGTGATTCCAGACATGAGCCACCGAATTAAATATGATTCAACTGCGAGCGAGACCTCCAATTAAGATATGATTCAAATCCAGAAACCTAATTAATATTTGAGTGAGCCCCTAATTAATATATTATTCAAATCCCGGACGAGCACCCAGTAAATATGTTACGACCAACCGCTCCTGTCAAAGTCCCCAATCAAAATATATATAATTCTGATTGTGGTGGGACCACGCTCTGTTAATCCCATTGCTCCACAGATCGGCTAACATATCATTTAAAACTTTCCAAATTAAAGAAAGACTCAGCCATATTGTACCATCTATTTATCCCTGAATGAGACTAACCAAACCAGGTGTCTTTAAATCAACAACTTAACTCTTTAATTAGAAGAACTAAATTCTTAAACACTATGAAGATATAAACAACATTTAAAATAGAAAAAATTAGAGTCCTTGCAAATTTACAGTCCAATGTTGCTTGAAATCCTCACAGCCGTCCGATGCAAAAAAAAAGGTTCTTCCTCAGTGGAACAGTCCGTTGTCTAGCTTCAGCAGTCAGTGATGATTTCCTTCTCCAGCGAATTTCAACAATTAACAACTTGCAAACACTTTCTATAGAATCAATCTGACTTTAAAGTTTTTGAGGGATAAAAGATTGTCACAGTCTAACTTCCCTTTTTTCAATTTTAAATTACCAGAGATCTCTGTTTTGGCTTGATGTTTTAGAATTTTGAGAGATAATAATTAAACAGACTAAAATCCTCTTCCTTCAGTTTTAATGGTTGAGAGCTCTTTTTCCAGGTGCTGACACCACAGCTGTGTCTTCTGTCTGTGTTCTGTTAGAACAAACTGTCTTCAACTAACAGCCAGTTCAAACCTGAATTATAACAAATGTATCGCATGGGACTCACTCCCAGTGGCTGTTTCCATGGTATCGGGAATGCACCCTTTGAATCACAGTCTCCAAATGGCTGTCTCTAAGGCAATGAAAATGCACTTTCCGATAACTCCTGAGGCTTGCTGGTTCTTAAAGCAATACGGATCCCTTGCAAGCCTTAAAGGCAAACTGCATATTCTGAATAAAATCTACAGGACCATGACACAAGGAGAATCACCACAGGTCTATTTGGACTCTAAAATTGGTAGTTTTTCAGTAGAAACTTTACTGAGAATTCCAGCAAACACAAACAAATGACAGAGAGTCCTTCTTGATGACAAATGTTCTTTTTTTCCAGGTTTTTATTCTCTCCTTAGGCAATACAGAGCCTGAAGATAAGTGTAGATTTTCCTGCTAAGACAGAGGGATCATTCCTTTCAGTGAAGCATGCTTCACTGGTGTCCAGTTCAGATTGGTTGAAGCCAGTCTTTAACCACAGTTATAAGTTACAGTACATCATGTGACCTCTCTCCTGCTGTGGCCTAGCTGCCGTGCTCAGTCATAAAAGCACACTGTTTTTAAATAGTCTTAAAGGCGCACTGTTTTAAACAGAGAGAAAAAACAGTTCCATGACAGTTACCAAAAGACTTACCTTAGAGGCCGAATGCTTAATGAAATTACCTTATTACAGAAAAAAATAATTAATTGTGAAGAACGCTGCATTTCATCCTGAATGTGGGGACTGTAAGAAATGTGGATTCTGTCATTTTTACTGGCCTTACATATACATATATGTTTTGCATAAGCTTTTGGTAAATGAAGAGTTAATTTTAGCTGTGTATCTTACTGGAAAAACTGCTGCCTATACAGTTTGAGTCAACCAGAATTACTTTGTGATCACTTTGGTGATTACAAGGAAAAGAACAGATATTGAAAACTATGTAACAAGTTGTGATCAAAATGTAACTGAAAAGCAGGATGAGTCTCACCGGAAATGTGTAATCTACTGGACTTCAAGGTTACAATGGTTGTTTGTATACATTTTTTTGCGCATGTGATAATGATTAATGTACAGCAGGAGTACTGACAAATGAAATGGCAGGACCAATCAAAGCAGTGATATGTATGAACCAACCAATCAGTGCAAAGAAAAGAAGGACAGTCATGGAGCGGTTCAGTGCACAGATTTGAAGAAGACAAAGGTAGAGACAAGAGAAGAGGAATCACGAGCCGTCTGTGCCATTAGAGCCAGTGGAGAGTAAAGGCCTTCTGGATTAGGATATCGACAGCCTTGGATTTGTTAAGTGTTGCTTTTTGCCTTAATAAATCATCCTGATATCACTACATAAGGTGTCTTCTTGTCCAAATTCTTATTGTCTGGTCCAAGAATAAATTATAAGTAAGGTTCTAAATCTTACAGTGGACCTCCAAAAGGCATTTGATCAGGTTTCACGTAACAGGCTTGTCAGGAAAGTTAGACCTCCATGGAATAAAAGGGAGAGTAGCAACATGGATACAAAACTAGATCAGTGACAGGAAAGACAGAGTAGTCGTGAATGGTTGTTCTTTGGACTGGAGGATGGTATATAGTGGGGTGCCCCAGGGGTCGGTTTTAGAACCCTGCTTATCTTGATAAACATAAATAACCTAGGCTTGGCTGAACAGGGTGCAAAATTTGCTGATCACATAAATCTTGGAAGTATTGTGAACTGTGAAGAGGATAGTGATAAACTTCAAGAGGCCCTTGACGGGCTGGTCGAATGGGCAGACACGTGGCAGATAAAATTTAATGCAGAAAAGTGTGAAGTGATTCATTTTGGTAGGATGAATGAGGAAAGGCAATATAACTTAAAGGGTACAATTCTAAAGGGGGTGCAGGAACAGAAGGGACCTGGGGATATATGTGCACAAATCATTGAAGGTTGCAGGGCAGCTTGAGAAAGCAATTAATAATGCATACGGAATCTTGGGCTTTGCAAATAGGGGCATAGAGTACAAGAACAAGGAAGTTGTAATAAACCTGTATAAAAAACTGGTTCAGCCTCAGCTGGAGTATTGTGTCCACTCCTGGACACACTTTTGGAAGGATGTTAAGTCCTTAGAAAAGGTTCAGAAAAGATTCATGAGAATGGTTCCTGGATGAGGAACTTCAGTTATGTGGATAGTTTGGAGAAGCTGGGGTCTGTTCTCCTTGGGAAGAGAAGATTAAGAGGCGATTTGAGAGTTGTTTAAAATCAGGAGGGGGCTGGACAGGGTTGCCACCTCCATCCCCCGAACCCTCCAGCTAGTACACTCTCAGGTGGTCAATCTGAGATGACTGTAGGTTATTTAGGAATGATCTTGACTGGGATGTTCCTCTTGGTTCACCAAAACTCTTCCCGTCGATATGTACCATCTGCCTTTCTTGAGCACAGCCATGAGATCTAATTACTTAAAAATTAAGGTACATAAAAGCCTGATAGTAAATGGGAAAGAGAAACTAAATGCAGATAATAAGGAGAAGTCCAGAGTTTAAGCTAGAGGTCCCATGGTAGAATAATGATGGCGTAGGTAGTGAGGAGTCAGCATGGAGGATCATCGTGCTGTTGTCTGGATTCGGAGACAGGTGATGTCCAGAAGCTATGTGAGGGTAGTGTATTGGAGGATGCACTATATTTATCAGAAGGACAATCCAGGAGGTGTACAGAGTCAGTTGCAGGATAGAAAGATGATGGTGAAGTTGGTGAGCATGATAAAATCCAGAAGCAGCAGAGATTTGCTCTTCAGCATAGGTAAGCTCTACAATCTATCAAGGCTGAAAGTGAAGATAAAAACACATTGCATCCTGATCAGAGAACTCCTCTACACTGATGATGCTGCGCTAGTCGCTCACACGGAAACTCAGTTACAAAGACTCATGGCCTGTCTCTGCCATGCCTGTAACATGTTCTCCTTGACTATCAATATCAAGAAAACCATAGTCATGGGACAAGGTGTTGCATCTCTGCCCCTGATCTCACTAAATGACACCCCACTGGAAGTGGTTAGTAAATTCTGCTACCTTGGGTCCACGATGACAGACAATTTGTCCCTTGATGCAGCGCTCGACACACGCACAGGGAAAGCAGTTACCACCTTTGGGCCACTCGTGATACTCGTGACCCTTAGGACCAAGCTGATGGTTTATAAGGCCTGCTTTCTCAGCACCTTGCTGTTTGGCTGTGAGACCTGGGAGATTTACAGCTACCAGGAAAAAAAGCTCAATAATATCCATCTTCACTGTATGTGGTGCATTATAGATATATCCTAGCAGGTCAAAATCACAAATGCAGCAATCATCTCAAAGAGAGAGCGCCCAAGTGTGTTGACACTAATCAAACAGAGGCAGCTTTGGTAGATCAGACACGTCTGCAGGATGGAAGATGATTGCATACCCATGGACCTTCTGTATGGTGAGGTAGCCGGGGCCAGACGACCAGTGGCACCCAAAGTGCCATTTCAAGGACGCTTGCAAGCGTGACATGAAGGCCCTAAATGTCAACCATTGCACCTGGGAGTCACTAGCTGGCGAAAGAGGGAAATGGCAACACATCCTGTCGACTGGCTGTTGTGTGATTGCCTTTAAGAGTGATGACCCTTTAAGATCTTAGTATGCTAATGAACCAAGTAACAGGATGAAGTAATGTGATCCAGAGCCACTCTGCAACTGTAACACCCAGAGTAAGGTTCTGTAAATAGTTAGCTCTGTACTGTATATATTTGTTAGCTCTTAATAAACCTGTTAAGAGATCTTCAACCAACTGGAGTCCACACACCTCATTTATGTTGCATCAGACTCATTATATTGTGGCAGCTGTGGTGAGAAGACAATGCCTGAGGTTGAAGACTATGGTTAAAACAACTCTGAAAATGACCTTTCCTACAGCCAGTAGTGAGATAATTCAAGAAAAATACTGGCTCAAACAGTGAAAAAAGAAGAACTTACCTCAAGCTGTGGAAGACAGAGCACAGAACGACAGGTTGCAAGTAAATCAGGTGAGACATTGTGTCGACTGGTGAGGGACACATAAAAAAAAGTGAAGTCCTTCAAAAGATAGTTTTTTTTCCAAAAACTCTGTGTGGAAAAAAAAACGGGGATGACCCAACTCTTTCCCAAGCTGATCAAGGTTGGCGCCATTACAGAAGGCGTCCATTAGAAAAAAAACATGGAGAAACCCAAAGCACTGCAGAGCCTTCATCCACGCAGCCAAAGATTTTAAAAACTTGTTAAACTACTTGAGCATGAATAAGAGCTCCCATTCACAAAGTCACAGTAAAAAAATAACATTAAAACCATTTGTGTGAAGAATATAAAAAAACTTTAAAAATCCTATTGAACTGCCTGTGTAAACAGAACAGACTTAAGTGCTGGAAGCAAGATAAACACACAGCACTAGCAAAACCTGCTCCTGTCAATCAAAGCAGCTGTTATAAATAAGAGAGTTTCTTAAAGGGGAAACAGTGCAGAGTCATAGAATAAAAGTCTTAAAGCAAGTTTTAAAGCAAAAGAACAGCAGTAATATGGAAACCAAATTTCCTCCAACGTGAACTGGAAGGCCTTGGATATCCTATCCGAGCTCCAACTGTTCAAACAAAGAATGCAGTTATTCTTTACAGACCAAATAAACGTAGAACCAGAAAAACAGGCTGTAGAAATACGAATAGCAGTTGGAAATGAGGGATTAAACAGAATTAATACCTCTGGACTATCTGACTAGGACCAGAAAGATCACGCAAAGATATGAAAAGTGCTAGAAGATCAACTCTGATTATGAGTGAATTTTAGAATTCACCACCTGAAATTATTGTCCTACAGGCAATAGCCCCAGGAATCAATAGATCAGTTCATTAGTAGATGCCGTAGCAAGGGCAACGAATGTGACTTCTCAGAAACTGAGTTGTCAAACCAAATAATGGAGCTAGTGATTGCATCAACACCCATTGAAGCGTTCCAGAAAGACCTCTTGGGGAAAAAAGAAAGGTCACAGCATTGATGCGTTGCTGAAAGATGGCAGGAAATACAAAGCCATTGTAGCTGGACAACAGTACCTGCAAGCACTAGTGCAGCCAACAGTATCAGCACCATAACCAGGTCAAAAAGAGCACGCAAGTTGCTCCCACTTGGTTGGTCCCACTCATGACCTGTGCAAGGCTTGCAGTGCAAAAGGACACTGGGCCCACCTATGCAAGAAATCTAGCTCTAAAGACACGACCAGAAGCCACAGCAGGACACAGACAAACAGAAGACAGGCGCGGCAACAGCAGCAAGGAGAGCGCCAGAGACCTGTGTAAAAGCAAGCCAATACATGAAGTCCATAGCGAAACAGACCTGAGGTAAGACTCAAAAAGGAGTAATTCTCAGGCAGAAGATGAACAGGTGTTCCACATTGTGAACCTGACAGACCACGTTGATGAAGTTAAACAACTGGAAGCTTTTGCCACTACTAACATCATGTGCCCAAAGAAAGCTGGAAAACATACACCCGCGCTAGTGCAAATATCCAACCAGTCTGAATACTCAAAGATATTGTTATGAAAGTGCTTCTATTCTTTTAAATATTTTTTGAGGACTCGTGTTTTAGAATTGTGGAGATGGATGCCATAGATGCTGGACTTTGTTTTTTTAAAGGCTCACTAAAGGTCTCTGTTTAAAAACATTTACTGGATGTCACATGTCTTCAGCTAAGTTAAGAATAGATGCCTTCTGACTATGGGAGCTGCTTACAAGAGAAGTGACACGTCATGATTTATGGTGCTCAAGAGTGGGTTTCATTTTTGAATACTGTTTTGAGTCTATTGGAGGTCAGCTTGTGAAAAGAGAAGACCAGTTCATCTTTTCTCCATGTCTTTGAGAAACCCTGAGACTCAAGTGTAAGATATAGAGAAACTGAAGCAGCATTTCTCCTGAGAAGCTTCTGGAAGACTTCTTCTTGACATCTCTTGAACGGACTCTTCTGAAAAGATCTTAGTGACCCGTCCACGTGTACGCAGACGCCAGACTATATGTCATCTGGAACATAACATATCTTATCCTTTTCCTTCAAGAATCAATAAGTACTTTGGCCAATGCATCTTTATTCTTCCTTTAACCGGTGTGTGTGTGTGTTGGGTATTTGGCACGGAATATATATATATATATCTTTACTGTTATATTTCAAACTGTGTGTTAAAGCTTTGCATCTTTATTGACTAAGTCTTGTTTTATAATAAATTAATACTTTTGTTGTTTATTAAAGAAACCTGGATTTTATTCTGAAACTAAAATAGATAGAGTATATAATTGGCTGTATCGGTAACTGGATACACATTTAAATATATGTTGTGGCCTGTGGAGAAGTGGAACGAGAGAAAGACAGTGCACTCCTCCCACCTTGGTCATAACAATGTGTGCCGGAGTCATTGGAAATCAATGATACAACCAACAATTGCTAAGTTATCTGCATACAACAGGTCACCCATTCCTTGCAGTGGCACACTAACAGTGCAATGCAGCTATGGCAAGTCGGCATGGAAACGACACGGGCAGACCAGTAGTGGTAGGACTTCAAGTGTGTGAAGACCTCAACATCGTGTACCAGCCACGAGGTCACCAAGATACCCATTACAGCAAAAGAGACCAAGGGTACCTGCATTGAGTCAGTCCACGACCTACAACAAATGTACCTGGACAGGTTCAACGCCATAGGAGATTTCAAAGGCAATGCCGTACTGCACCTCAGAGAGGATGCAATTCCATCTATCGACCCTCCCTAGAAAGTGTAGCATGCACATACAAGAAAAGCTTAAGCACGAGTTAGATAACAGGGAATGCAATGGTATCATCCGTCGTGTGCATTATCACAGACTGGTGCAGCTCAATCACGTACGTACTGAAGAAGGATGGAGCAATCAGGGTATGTCCAGATCTAAGGCGTCTAAACCGCTCCCTAAAGAGATGCCCGCACAAGGTTCCGACGTTCAAGGAATTGAATCCCAAGTTCACAGGAGCCAAATTCTTCTCCAAGTTGGATATTAAACATGGATATTGGTTGGCACACAAAGCTAAGGAATCTCAAGTAGTCATCACCTTCAGGACATCATCTGGAAGATACTGCTTCAGCTTATCTGTCAGTCAAGATCTGTTTTGGCAGCATATGAACAGAGTTATAGAAAACGTGCCTGGTTGTATATGCATTGCTTGTTATTAACAGCAAGAAGTGCCAGGTGAATGGGAGTCAGATCAATTTCTTTGGCTCCACCTCTTCAGGTTGCGGAATCCGTCCTGACCCAGGCAAAGTCAATGATGTAAGGCATATGCCTACCCCACAAGACAAGGAAGATCTCCAGAGAAGTCTTGAATTTTTCAACTTCTTGGCACCATACATTCCAAATTTTTCTGACAAAGCATCATCACTGAGAGAGCTCATAAAGAAAGATGTACCATTTGTGTGGCAGGAGGGCCATCAGTATATGTTTGAGTCTCTCAAACAATTATTGTCAGTAGAAACCTGTACCCTGCAGTATTACCATCCAAGGAAGAAGACAATCCTGGAAGTCATGCCTCACAGAAAGGGCTAGGAGTGTGCATCCTACAGGATGGCAAACCAATTGCATTTGGGTCCAAATGTTTATCCTCAGCACAATCCAATTACTCAAACATAGAGTGTGAAACATTTGCTCTGGAGTTTGGGATCACAAGGTTCCATACCTACCTGTTCGGTAAGCAGTTCACTGTGGAAACTGACCACAAAACACTGGAGATGATCTGGCACAAACCATTGACAAGTGCACCACCTCGACTACAGCGGTTCTTAGTAAAAGTACAGGGTACAACTTCGACATCTGCAACAAACTGGGTACCAAAATGGTCACCTCAGATACACTGAGCAGATTGCCAAACTCGAGCAAGAATGAAGAAGTTGCACTGGATCTACAAGTAGACAGCATGGACATCGAGGTGAAAGATGTGCTCAAAATTGATTTATTGCATTTTGGTCAGCATAAATGTGATCAACTACAATCAGAAACAGCCAATGACCAACAACTGAAGGCACTGTGGAGAGTCATCATAGAAGGTAAGCCTAATATGGTAAAAGAGGTGCCAGAAACTCTCAGACGCTTTTGGCCTTATAGGGATGAACTCAGTATCTAGAGAGGAGTCACCTTCAAGGGAAATCAAGTGATTGTGCCCAAAGCTCTCCGAGAGGACATCTTGTCACAATTTCACCAAGGCCATATGGGCATAGAGCGAACAAGACAACTGGCACGAGACACTGTTTATTGGCCAGGGAACAACAATGACATCTAAAGGTTAGTGAGGATGTGCGAGGCATGCTAGAGCCACCAGCCATAACAACGCACAAAACCTCCACACCCTCATGAGATTCCATCAGTCCCTTGGTCCAATATCGCCACTGATCTATTTTCCGTGAATGGAGATGACTTTATCTTTGTTACTGATTATTTCTCTAAATTTCCAATTGTCAGACAGGTAAAAGACACTTTAAGTGTGGTTGTCGCAGACACATTGAGCGCCATATTCAGTCTATTCAGTGCAGCAGAAGAAATCATTTCTGACAATGGGTCACAATATACAGACAAACCTTTCAGGGATATGTGCGTCAAATGGGGCATAAACCATGTGACGTCCTCACCACATTACCCTAGATCTAATGGTCTTGCTGAGCGAATGGTTCACAAAGTCAAATCACTTAACCTGAAGTGTCGGACAACGAAACAAGATTTTCGTGTTGCCATGCTACACCTCAGAGCTACATCTATGGATATAGGCATACCATCACCAGCAGAGATCATATTTGCTAGACAAAGTGCGGACGACTCTGCCAAGCCATCATTTGTCCAAATTCTCTGAGATGCAGAAGACACTGCTTGAAAAACAAGGGAGAATGAAGATGGTGAAAGACCGACACTCAGGGGTGGAACTACCTCAGCTACATGTAGGACAAAAAGTACGGGTCATACATCCCACAATAAGAACATGGCTACCCGGAGGTATCCAAAATTTGAAGTGATCCTAGGTCCCATGAGATTACAACATCCAGCGGAGTGGTGTTGAGAAGGAACCAGAGTCAACTAACTGGTGCAATACACCAATTGCGCACAGTGGACTCAAAAGAACGTACTCTGACGATGAGGGTGTGATGGAACAACGGGACAACAACCAACACAGTGATAACATGCCTGCAAACCAAAAATAGCCAAGGATGACATCCCCAGAAGGTTAGACCATAACCAGATCTGGAAGAGTTGTCAAACCACCGAAACGATATGTGGACTACTAAGCTTCTGTACTTGTAAAGTTCATAATCTCTATACCTGTGTAAATAATTTTGATGTTATCTAATATTATGTGTTTTTACTTTTAGCATATGAGACTTACATTTGGAAAGAAGGGGAATGTTGTATGATTGCCTTTAAGAGTGATGCCCCTTTAAGATATTAGTATGCTTAAGAGCTAAGTACCCGGATGCAGTCATGTGACTCACAGCCAGTGTCACTCGACAACTGTAACGCCCAGAGTAAGGTTCTATAAATAGTTTGCTCTGTACCGAATATGCTTGTTAGATGTTAATAAACCTGTTCGAGATCTTCAAACAACTGGACTCCATGCATCTCATTAAAGTTGCATCAGACGACATAAAAGAACTCATTACACTGGCGTGCACTAAACTAGTATTAATTCAATTAATTAATTAATTAATTAATTAATTAATTAATTAATTAAGTTAATAAAAATCTAGAATTGTAAACTAGTCTCAGTAATGGTGCCATGAAACTATCATCGATTATCATAAACACCCATCTGGTTCATTGATCTCCTTCAAGGAAGGAAATCTGCCATCCTTACCTGTTCTGGCCTACATGACTCCAGACCCACAGCAATGTGGTTGGCTCTTTACTGTCCTCTGAAATGGCCGTCAAGGGAAATTAAGGATGGGCAACAAATGCTGGTCTTGCAAGCGAAGCTCATGAGGACCAGTGGCTACAGCAGCTTGGCAACAGGTGGCAATGCCGAAAACAACTTGCAGCTTCACGTGCAGCACTTGTGGCAGAACCTGCCTGTCAAAGATTGGCCTTCACAGCCATCAGCAAAGATGCACCAAGAGAAGACATCCCACCTAAATGGATTGTTTTCTGCATGTCCATCAGCTTTTGTAGATGGAAGGCTACCAACCAACCAGAGGAGATGGATTGAAACTGTTCCCATTGATCCAGAAGCAGGGAACGCTGATTTAAGGTGATTGGCAAAAGAAGCAATGGTGACATGAGGAAAAACATTTTTGCATAGCAATTGTTTAGGATCTGGAATGCACTACCTGAGAGTGTGGTGGAGGCAGTTTCAATCGAGGCCTTTAAAAGAGAATTGGATAATTAGCTGACAAGAAAATGGCAAAAGGCAGGGGAGTGAAACTAGGTGAGTTACTCTTGCAGAGAGCTGGCACAGACACGACGGGCCTCCTTCTGTGCTGTAACCATTCTATGATTTAATGTAGAGGAGACCACATTGTGAGCAGTGAATACAGTAAACTAAATCGAAAGTACACATAAGTGTTTCACCCATGCACCTGCGCATTTTAGAGGGAACATTGGTTTGAACCCTTCACCTTCAGGCTCAGGAGGGGTCACTATCATTAAGCTAAAAGCTTGCTCCTGCCTTTATGTTGGTAGCCATGTGGAATTTGAAGCTCAGTTGAGACATACCATGGTTTTGCACCTTCGTGCTCACTCTGAGGCAGCTGTCAGTGAGAGGTAGAGGGCTGATTAAAGATGCAGATTTTTAGATTGGAGCACGATGATGTTGAAGGAAACTTTTGTTTAGCCAGCAATTGATCACAGCTTGTTGGTTGAACAACACAGTGCTTGTCGAGGCAATGTGATGACAGAGAGGTAAAGATTGGTGTCATTAGATTACATGTGAAAGCAGCCTATGAAAGATGTCACCAATGGGCAGGATATATGTATGGAAAAGAAGCGGGCCAAGAACGGAGTAATAGGACATTAAAGGAGATGTTCTTGCTGTGTTGGACAACAACTTGCATTTATATAATACCTACAGCTAAGTAAAATGCCCCAAGGTGCTTCACAGGAGCATTGTCAAACAAACTTTGACATCGTGCCATATAAGGAGATATTAGGTGAAAGGGGTAAGTTTAACTGAGTGTTTAACCAAGTTAGGCAGTGCCAAAGGGGTAAGAAAGAAGGGCTTGAATTCATCCAACACTTTTAATATAAGTCACAACATCCCAAATAAGATCACGGCCAATGAAATACTGGTGAGGTGCAGCCACTGTTATGTAGACAAACAAGGCAGCAAATTTGCACACAGCAAGGTCTCCCACAAACAACAAATGAGGCATAAATGACCAGTTAATCTGTTTTTTTATGGTAATGCTTGATGGGAATGTTGGCCAGGATACCAGGGGAACCTCCTGCTCTTTGATTAGTGTCATGGGATCTTTTACAGGCAGACAGAACCTTGGTTTAACCTCGAATGCGAAAGATGACGGCTGGAATTTTACAGTCCCCAAACGAGCATGCTGGTGGTAGGGAGAGTGGGGTGGTGGGGGGGGGAACGTGAAATTGAGTAGGAGACGGGGCAGGGAGCCATTCCCGACCCCCTCATGGCCCCGCTGCAATTTTACGCAGGGTGGCAGCAGCGAGAAACAGCCTGCCCGCCCCAGGCCAATCAAGGCCCTTAAGTGGCCAATTAACTGGCTCAGCGGCCAGACGGCAGAACCCTCAAGATGGCAGAAGCCTCAAGAACCCCCTCTGGTAAAACCAGGCTGCCTTCTTGCGGACCGTGGCCCCTAGTGATCGGGCACCCTGTGCTCCATAGAGGGCTGCCCCTGAAGCCGTCCTTCACCTTGCTTGCAATGACTGGGTGTAGTCCCAGCAGTGGCCACTGCTCCTGGTAGCGCTCCTGGGACTAAGAGCTGCCAGCCCGTTGATTGGCGGCAGCTCCATTAGGTGGGACTTCCTGCCCAAGAAAATTAAGGGCCTGGGGAGCGAAAAATCCCAGCTTGGCTCTCCAGCTGACATCTTCAACAGTGGACCATGCCCTCACTGATGCATCAACCAAGACATATGTACCAACTGTTGATCATTTAAGCTAATGCCGTTTTAACCTTCATATGTTGTCATGATCCTGTTTTTTCATTCGGGAAACATGCGGTATGCCTTTAAGGCTGTAAGAAATCAGTACTTCTTTAAGGCAGCAAGCTTCAGAAGTTACCCAGTAAAGGTGCATCTTGGTTGCCCTGGATACAAGCAGAGACAGAGAACAGGACATACAATGTTGCATTTGACTTTAGAAAAACTGGCTTGGCAGAGTTTGAGACACAGACTATTCTGACATGCTGTGCCAGCATGTACTGAAGGAAATAGGAGAGCTCTCACAGCCTATTTAAACCCTATTTATTATTCTCTCTCAAAATTCTAAAAGTTAAGCCAGATTGATTATTTTGAAAGTGGTCGTGAATTGTTGATCTGCTGTGGTCATCGCTGGAAAGAAGAAGGGTTTGAAGCTTCAAATGTTGAACTGCATTACTGAATGGCCTATCGATGAGGAACTGTTTTCCTTTCCTTATCGGACCCTGGAAGGTTGCGAGTGGACTTTGAATCAGAGGTTTGTACGTCAGGAAGCATAAACCTGCTAGGACTTTACTGTTATTTCTACTGTCAGGCAACCCCCCACCTACCAAGACTGAGGCACCCATTATTTCGCCACATGAACATTAAAACTTAAAATTGCAAGCCCCTGTCTGGAAAGACATTTTTGTATAGTACTAGCAGTGTTGGAACAAAAGGGACCCGGTCACTGCTTCCCTAATACACAGGTCAAACCAGTTTTAGTCACAAGACTAGCTGGCTGGATCTTTCTTGAATTTGAACTGCCAACAGAGGATTTGAACTCAGACAAAGTCGTATGCTCATTGAGTAAAGAAATCTCCTGGCTCCTTGTTTGAGAAGACCTCTCCTCTCCTGCCTGTTCATCTCTCAGGGAACTGAAACCACTGAAAATACGTAAACTCAGGGAGAGAAAAATCTCCTACATGAACAAGGTTTAAGACCAATACTGGGCCCCAACAAAATGCAAGACCATATCTTCAATCAAGGACAACAGCGAGCTCGAGCAACAGGAACAAGATATTGCCTCAAACTGTCCTACTTATCTTTTCTTCTGCTCTTTTCTGTCCCTATTTGCATGTGTGTATCATGTGTGCATGCTAACATGGGCATGTCGTATATCCTCAGGCGTTAACCGTATTAGAGTTTACGTTTAAGGTTTAATAGATTTTGTCTTTCTTCTGTAAACCAAAGAAAGCCTGCTTGTGCTCATTTCTTTGCCTTATAATTGAAAAGCTGTGAACAATGATTCACCAAAGGGGGAGCTCAAAACACAAGGTGTTTAAAATTGAACCCTGTTACAATAAGATCAGGTGAAGATAGTAATAGACCCAGAGACACCTTTCGCACCTGCTCGTAACAGAAATTGGGTGCTGGCATCCGGAATTTTACCCACAGACAAATGAGTGAGATTGGAAGTGGGAAGCCAAATTGTTCCCAACCAAAAAAGAACACGTTTTCAATACAGGTTTTCTTGTGGTTGTGTGTGATTGAATACTAACATGTCTGCAACTGAAGCGAGTAGCTCTCCAAGCCAGGGTGAAGTAACTTGGGATAAATTAAAAGCACTGTCTATGGAGGAGTTGAGGAAAGTGGCTGAGCAGTGTGGGATCACTGTACGTGGCAAGGTTAGGAAGTCTGAACTCCTAAGGCTAGTGGCCAACCATTTCCCCCTTGAATCTGAAGCAGAAGCAGCATCATAAACAGAATCAGACGGGGTATTGTTAGCAAAGATACAATTGGAACAAAAAAAACTTGAAGTAGAAGACAGAGAAAGAGAAAGAGAAAGGGAGAGACAGGAGAAAGAGAGAGAGAGGCAGGAGAGGGAGGAAGAGAGGGCCTTCCAAAAGGAACGTGAAGAAAATGAAAGGCAGGAGAGAGAGAGAGAGAGAGAGAAAGGATATTCCTGAAGGAATGTGAAGAAAGAGAGCTAAGGCGGCTTGAGTTATCTAGGGGGCGACAGAGTAATCCTAGTGAAAGCATAGCCAAAATGGAGGAGCAGAATTCAGGACTGGGTACAAGATTGCTAAAACTCGCCCAACTAATTCCAAAATTCAATGAGGAAGATGGTGAAGTGTTTCTCGTGTCCTTCGAGAAACTGGCAAGGCAGCGAAAATGGCCAGCTGAGAACTGGTCTCTCTTATTGCAAAGCAAACTAACCAGAAAGGCCCATGAGGTTTATTCCTTGCTGCCAGATGAGAGTTCATCAAATTATGAACTGATCAAAAAATGCTATCCTCAGGGCATATGAATTAGTACCCGAAGCCTACTGCCAGAAGTTTAGAACCCTCAAAAAGCAAGCCAATCAAACCTATCTGGAGTTTGAAAGAAGCAAGCAGCTGGCTTTTGACCAGAGGCTGAGGGCTCTCAAAATACAGCTCAGCTGTGAGACTCTCAGAGAAGTAATTCTGTTGGAGGAATTTAAAAACTCTCTCCCACTCTCAATAAAGACCCATGTAGAGGAGCAGCGGGTTCAGAGAGCCCGGCAAGTTGCCGTTCTGGCCGATGAATTTGCTTTATTTTATAAGTCAGTTTCCCAGGGGAGACCCTTTCCTGATCACCCCCAGAAATCCGAAAAGGACAAAGGGTGGGAAGGTGCTATCCGCCCAGGCAGTCCTGGAAGAAAAAGGAAAGCAGGAGACACAGGGGGCCCTCCTCCCGCCAAAAAGGAAGGTGCTGTGAGCAAGAGTGAGGCCCAGAGACCTGTGTGCTTCCATTGTAATAAAGCAGGGCATTTAAAAGCTGCCTGCTGGAAATTAAAGGGGAAACTGGTAGGGTTAATTAGGGCACACCCGTTCAGTGCAGACGGGACCCTGATGGAAAACACAGAACAAGCTGTGGCTTTAACTGCAGTAAGAGTGCAACCCAGGAAGCTTACTACAGCCAGTGCAGGAAAAGTCAATAGGATTCCTGAAGGTTATCAGGGTTTTGTATTTGAAGGGAAAGTAACCCCATATCCCTTGAGTGGGCAAGCAAGCACATAATGATTCCCCCAGAGAGTGCAGTGAACACCGAAATGGTGGTGAATGGTATTGGAGGGCACCTGAAGTGCGACCTAGTTTCGGGATCGGTGACTGTAAGGATTGTCCCTAGTTTGCCTGTGGACGGGGTTGACCTGCTCCTCGGTAATGGTCTGGCAGGGCTGAAGGTGGTAGCCCTCCCAGTCGTGAAAGAAAGACTGCAGGATGTCAGAGAGAGACAGGGTGGTGGCAGGAGATGGTCCCCTGCAGAGTCCCCGAATGTGTAATGGATCAGGCCATTATTAAACCAGCTCCCCCAAAGGAAACTGCATTGGCACTGCAGGCAAATGACCATGAGGTCTGCTTGTCTGAGACTTTCTTTGGAAAGTTAGGAGACCCAGGGAATGAATTAAATGGATTTTCCCTAGCTGAGGCTCAGCGAGCCGACCCAGGATTGCAAAAGTTAGCACAGGCTGAGGGAGTCCCTGACTGCTACTATTTAAAGAATGAGGTACTGATGAGGAAATGGAGTTCTCCTCACAGACCTGAGAGCAAGGAGTGGACAGTAGTTCACCAGTTAGTGGTGCCACAGAGGTACCAGGCAGAAATATTAAGAAGGGCCCACAAGACTACAGCGGCCGTACAAGCCAGTATACGAAAGAACAAAACCTGCATAAGACAACAGTTTGACTGGCCAAAACTCCACAAAGATGTGGTGGAGTACTGCAGGAGTTGCCACATGTGTCAGGTTGAGGGAAACACCAACCTACAGTGAAACCTGCAAATCTAAGTCCTGTACCAGTTTTAGGAGGACCGTCCAGCAGAGGGCTGGTGAACTGTAAGCGACCCCCACCGAGAACAAAAGGGGACAGGCAGGCACATAGCTGACAAAAGTTTCGGAAGAGACGGGAAAAAAGTGACCAAGAGGGCAGGTTAAAGGAAGTCCGCGAAGAATCCCTGATGAAAACCCCTACTGTCTGGTCAACCAACCCTGAAAAATTTGAAAAGGTAGACCCCACATCCTCCTATGTGAATGCAGACTCTAGAAGCACCCCACCAGAGTTGCTAACAGCATTTACAGGAACCTTCAGAGACAATGAGAGACCTCCAGGGGGCAGAGAAACCGTGAGGGTGATGCCTCACCTAGTCGAAGTGTCACAGGAGAATGCAGTTAAGTCTTCACAAATACCTGCAGGTAGGAGTGTCCCAGAGAAGAAAGGGGAGAGTAACAAAGACTCCTCCCCCACAGTCAGAGGAACAGTGAACCACCCATTCCCTGAAGCCAAAAGTCTTTGCATGACTCAGAATTCAGGACGGACCCCCCTCCTATTAACTCTCAAGAGAAAAAAAAGGGGGAAATTAAAGCAGTCCTGGCACCCAAAACAGACCATTTTTAATGAGCTTTAAGATTGGTGAATGAATGGAAATGAATGAGAGAAATGCATGGTTTTCTTTCTGTATCTTATATTTCTCTCAAACTCTAATGAAATGCGTCACTTTTCTTCAAATCGCATTTCATTCCCCTGGGTGTGAAGGTGTCAGGCAAACCCCCCACCTGCCAAGACTGAACCACACATTATTTCGCCACATGAACAGTAAAACTTAAAACTGCAAGCCCCTGACTGGAAAGACATTTTTATATAGTAATTAGCAGGGTTGAAACAAAAGGGACCCAGTCGCTGCTTCCCCAATACACAGAAGAAGTCTTGAGCAGTCGTGTCATAACAATGTCAATTTGTTGGAGTTTTATAAGAAAAATATTTTGTTTTACTGGGATTGGAGATGGTCAATGCCAACTAATTAGATCCTTTGGAAGGCAAGAATGAAGACTGTCCAACCCGGGAGAAGAAAATCAATTTGATGTTACTTTTTCTTGCTGGTTGAACAAACACTTGAAACAGAAAATGTAGAATGAACTGTTGGTTTCCGAGAGTCAGTTATAGATGCTTTGTCGTCGTTTCCCCCCCCCCACCCCCCCCCCAGAGAACAGATAACTAAAATGTAACTGCAGAAAATGAAAGATTTTAACAAAGAAAATGCCTGAGATAGGCACAGATGTTGTATTGTAATAATGCAAGTCTTCTTTACAAGTATTCAGTTGGCTCAAGGCCATTGATGATGGATAAGTGTTTGGGGAGAGTTGTGGATGAAATTAAAGGCATACAGAATAAATAGGATCAGACATTGACAAAGTCTCAGGTTCAGTACCTAGTCAATGCTGAGTTAATTGAGGGACAGCATTTGTGACCATGGCTGTTGGTCTCAAGCCAGTGATAGGAACATAGAAATAGGGTTAGTCCATTCAGCTTGTCGACCCTGCTCCGCCATTCAATTAATCATCGCTGATCTGTACCTGTTCTCTATTTACCTGCCTTGCCTCCATTTTCATCGATACCTTTATCTAATAAAAATCTACCAATCTCAGTCTTGAAAGCTCCAATTGGCCCAGCATCCCCAGCCTTTTGAGGAGAGAATCTTCGTAGATTTCTACTACCCTTGGTGTGGAAAAAGTGCTTCTCGATTTCACTCCTAAATGACCAGCTCTAATATTAAGATTGTCATCTCATTCTTTAATCCCCAACTGGTGAAATAGTTTCTATTGAATCCTTTTAACATACTAAACATCTTGATCAGATCACCTCCTCAATTTTCTATACTCAAGGGAATACAAGTCAAGTTAATACAACTGGATTCCTAGGGAACAGCTGGTCAGGTGCCTTTCACATTCTTCAAGCAATGATATATAGAGTGGAATGGGTTGGTATCACAGGCTAATAAAACAGAGGAATTATCAATTTAAAGAATAAACAGGATCGGGAGCACAAAAGGAATTGTGCCTGCTTTTCTGCCAAACTTCTGTCTGCAGTGCTGCAGAGAAGGGCATAGTAAGCTTAGTAGTGCCACCAGCAGGATATCCGCAACAGCTTCAGAACCTGCTAAAAAAACGACTGGATTTAATGCATATTTTTCAACACAGAAATTAATTTCATGACAATTTAAAAGGTATTACTTCAGTTTAAACCCAGGCAGTAAATTATTCTGAAGGGTAACAATGTAAGCAAGGAATAGCATGAGGGCAACAGTGGAATCTAGAGACATTCTTGGGGTGTTTCTGTGCTAATATAGTGTAATGTACAATAAACACTGCAATAAAGTAACAACTGAGTCCCTGTTATTTAAAGAAGTGGCTGATTAAAGTAAAAAAAAACACCTTCACAGAAATCAGTGGAATCAGATCCCAACCTCACAATTTGGGATATTGGACCAAGACTGAGTTCTCCCCCCTCCCCCACCCTAACTCATTCTTCCCTCCCTATTCTTCTTTGGCCTCCTTGTCTCGGGAGACAATGGGTAAGCGCCTGGAGGTGGTCAGTGGTTTGTGGAGCAGCGCCTGGAGTGGCTATAAAGGCCAATTCTAGAGTGACAGACTGTTCCACAGGTGTTGCAGAAAAAATTGGTCGTCGGGGCTGATACACAGTTGGCTCTCCCCTTGTGCTTGTGTCTTTTTTCCTGCCAACTGCTAAGTCTCTTCGACTCGCCACACTTTAGCCCCGCCTTTATGGCTGCCCGCCAGCTCTGGCGATTGCTGGCAACTGACTCCCACGACTTGTGATCAGTGTTACAGGACATCATGTCACGTTTGCAGACGTCTTTAAAGCGGAGATATGGACGGCCGGTAGGTCTGATACCAGTGGCGAGCTCACTGTACAATGTGTCCTTGGGGATCCTGCCATCTTCCATGCGGCTCACATGGCCAAGCCTCTACTGGTATAATTTACACATACATTTATTCATCTCTGCCATTCCCTCTCTTCCTCACCTTTCAAGCAATTGCCTGGATTTTGTATTGAGAACAACAGTGAGGCTATTGGCAATCACTTATGATGGAGTAAATTGTACAGCAACCTCTGGAGTCGGCACATGTGCAGTTAAACACAAATATCTGGAAATTGCAGTTCACGTTACGCTGCTCAACGGGCTGCACTATTCCAGTTCTCGCCGCTAGACTCAACATTGAAACCAATGTAAGGGCATGAAGCTGCTGTACTTAACCATTGGTTACCTATTAAACAAGACAGAAAAAGTTAGGGCTGATGCATTCAGGTGGAAGTGTATTTTTAAACAGTATGATCAGTCATAATTTCTGCCAAACACCTCTCTAGCCATGAACATTTAATTTTATAAGTATAGAGTCTCATTCCTTCAGAATTTAATTGGGGTTGGGGATTTCAAAAGATATATATTATTTTACTTTTTCCTGTCTCTTCTATCTCTCAATCCCGTTTTTATTTCCCAATTGTTAGTTTGCTTTTAGTATATGATTTAAATCTAATTTATGCTTCCTGGTTTATACTCAATGTCTTTGAGGATTCTTCAATCGGATTGGTAGCTATTTCTTGCCCTTATCACAAATCCCCTCTAGAGGGCACCATACTGGAACAGACATTCAATGACAGCAAGTCTATGTACAAAAGTCTGTAAAAACTCTGTGGGCATCAGTCAGCATAGTGAAAATGAATACCATTCCTTTGCCACTGTCCATAAAGTCCAGGCCCACCTCCTAGGAGAAGGGAAAAAAAAAGAGGAAAAAGCTTTAAAACAATTTAGATAAAATCTCTGGAAACGTTCTCTCTCAAGGCAGTAAAACAAGCTGCAGGAGATCAGAGACTGGTGACATTAATCACATTCAGCCTTATATATATTGTATATACATATAGATGTTTGGTGCATGTATTAACTTGTCCAGCTCAGCTCTCTTTTAAATGTTGGCAGCAAATCTGTGCACATTGCACATGATCTATTCCACACAACACATACCTCTATCCTCTTCAGACACAACTGGCATTTGTACACAGAGTCCTCATCATTGAACTCTTAAATTTCCCCATTTAACAAGTACACCAAACTATAAGACTCCCTAAAGTTGCCCAACAGCTTTGAAAACAAAGCTGCAGCTCAAGAACAGCCTTGAGAAATGAAAACAAATAGTTATATGGGATTAGCAAACACAGCTATCAAATATCCTCTTAACCATCTCTACTATAAAGAAAACAACCCCAGCTTCTCCAGTCTATCGATGTAACTGTAATCCCTCATAACAGGAATGATTCTAGTAAATCTCTTCTGTAACCTTGCCGAAGTCTTTACATCCTTCCTAAAGTGTGATACCCAAAATTGGACATAATAGCCAGAATTTTACGCCACCCCAGCGAGCCAGATGGTGGCTGGGGTGGCGGGGGCGGTGGTGAGGGGGGCATAAAATGGAGCGGGAGGCCTTCCTGACCCACTCCCGCCTCCGCCTTACTTTGAGCAGGGCAGGGGGTGGGGGGGTGAAAAATGGGCCACCCGCCCCAGGCCAATTAACGGCCACTAAAGGACCTTTGCCCATCTCCAGGGGAATTTTACCCGTGGCAAGCAGGCAACCTGGAGCTGGGAAAGGCCACCCAATGAAAGCTGACGGCCTCTCAGTGTCCTGGGGGTGGGCTCTGACAAAGAGGCCCAGGGTGCCTGATTGAGAGTCACCTCTGCTTCCCTTACCACCCCCAGGACCCAAGACACACCCCTCCCCCCCAAATGTCCATTCTTGCCTCGATGAGGCCCGACCAATTACCCCTGGCGAGGCAAACCAAACTTCCCTGCATTCCTGACTCCATGTTCTCAGCTGGGCTACAGTCCCAGCAGTGGCCACCACTCCTGGTGGCGCTGATGGGACTAAGAGCTGCTGGCCTGCTGATTGGCTGGCAGCTCAATGAGGCGGGACTTCCTCCATTAAGCGGGTGGAAGTCCCACCGCAGAACAGTTAAAGCCCGGGGACCCGTAAAATGCAGGACGGATCCCCAGGCTAGGCAGAAGCAGGTTCACCATCGACTTTTATGTCGGTGGCCAGCTCCCGTCTGTCAGAGGTAAAATCCAGTCCAACGACTTAGTTGCGGCTGAACTGTTTTATACAGGTTTTGCATAACTTTCTGGCTTTTGTATTCAATACCTCTATTTTGTAAATCTCAGGACCCCCCTTATGCTTTATTAACTGCACTGTTAATCTATCCTTCCATCTTCAAAGATTTGTGCACAAGCACCCCCACGTCTCTCTCTTCTAGCAGCCCATTTAAAATAGTACTATTTAGCATGTATTATCTCTCCTCATTCATCTTACCAAAATGGATTACCTCACACCTTTCTGCATTGAATTTCATCGGCTATGTGTCCACCATTCCACCAGCTTGTCTATGTCCTCTTGAGATGTATTAGTGCCTTCCGCGCTGTCTATCCAACTTCCCAAGTTTTGTTTCATCTGCAAATTTCAAAATTGTGCCCTGAACCCACAAGTTCATTTACGTATATTAAAAACAGCAGTGGCCCTAGTACTGAACCCCAGGGAATGCCACTGTACACTTCCCTCCAGTCCAAAAAACAGCCATTCACCACAACACTCAGTTTTCTATCCCCTAGCCAATTTTGTATCCATGCTACTACTGTCTTAATCCTATGGGCTTCAATTTTATTAATCCTAATATGTGGCACTTTATCAAACGTCTTTTGAAATGCTATATATCAACTGCACTTTCCCTCATCCACCCTGTTACCTCTTAAAAAAAAATGATCAAGTTAGTCAAACATGATTTGCCCAAAATAAATCCATGCTGGCTCTTTATTAGTTCATGCTTGTCCAGGTTGCTGTTAACTGCCTCTGGATTATTGTTTCTAAAAGCTTTTCCACCTTCAACGTCAAACCGATTGGCCTGTAATTGCCAGGTTTATCCTTCTCCCCTTCTTTTGAACAAGGGTGTAAACATTTGCAATCCTCCCATCCTTGGACACCATCCCTGTATCCAAGGAGGATTGGAAAATAGTGCAGAGGTGATGGTCACATTCTACCCTTACTTCCCTTGCATCCTAGGGTGCATCCCATCTGACTGGGTGAATTATTTACTTTAAGTACTGCCAGCCTTCCTAGTAGCTCCATTTCGTTTATTCAATCTCATTTAGTATCTCAGCTACACCTTCTGCCTCCACCAGTAGATCTCCATTCTGGTCCCTAATCAGCCCCATAGCTCCTCTGATAACTCTTGTACTGTTAATATGGCAATAGAAGAACCTTCGATTCTCTTTTATAGTAGCTGCCAATCTATTCTTGTCCTATATCTTTGCCCCTCTTATTTTGTTCTTCACTTATCCTCTGCGTAATGAATTCTTTATGTTGTCTGATGCAACATAAATGAGATGCGTGGGGTCCAGTTGGTTGACGATCTCAAACAGGTTTATTACAGCTAAACTATTATATACAGTACAGAGCAAACTATTTACAGAACCTTCCCTGGGTGTTACAGTTGCAGAGTGACTCTGGCTTTGAATCACATGACTATGTCCTGGTACTTAGCTCAATAGCATACTAAGATATTAAAAGGACATCACTCTTAAACGCGATCAAACAATAGAGTCATTTTTATCCAGGGACTTCCCTCCCCCAATTCCCCACCTACCCCAAGGGAATATATTTATTTTTTTAAATTTTTATTTAGAGATACAGCACTGAAACAGGCCCTTCGGCCCACCCAGTCTGTGCCGACCAACAACCACCCATTTATACTAACCCTACAGTAATCCCATATTCCCGACCACCTACCTACACTAGGGGCAATTTACAACGGCCAATTTACCTATCACCTGTAAGTCTTTGGCTGTGGGAGGAAACCGGACCACCCGGTGAAAACCAACGCGGTCACAGGGAGAACTTGCAAACTCCGCACAGGCAGTACCCAGAATTGAACCCGGGTCCTGGAGCTGTGAGGCTGCGGTGCTAACCACTGCGCCGCCCCTAGGCTGTACCTGAACCATCTCCTTTTTAAAGGCTACCCATTACATCATTCCGTTTCTGCCTACCAACCTTTAACTCCAGTTTGCCTGGACCAGGTCCATCCTCAATTTGCTAAAAATTAGTCCTCCTCCAGTTAAGTATTTTTATTCTAGATTGCTCTTGTCCTTCTCCATAACTAATCTAAACCTTATGATATTATCACTATTCCTGAGGTGCCCCCTGTGATATTCTCCACTTGAGCCACTTCATTCCTTAGGCATTTGAATTTTTATGCATATCATTATTTTTTTAAATTAAACATTTTGCAGACTGAACTTAAATTACTACAACTGAAAATGTCAGAGGTTGCTCCAATGTGTTTGCCCTTCTTGTTGGTGCAGAATGGAACAGAGCAGTTTTCTTAAAGTTAAGTAGCTCACTTCTGGCAATTAGTAAAGCAATAAACCATAAGCAGATTCAACACCCTGCAATAAAACTGGTCAAGGATGTGTCCCACCACCACTGTCTAACATGGGACAATCCAATTCAATTTGAGCAAATCTTACACTTGATGCCACTAAAATGTAAAAGAAAAAACAAAGCACCCTGAAGCCACCTTTGCACATTTTATTTGAAATCAGTGAAGATTCATTTGAATTCATGTAATACAAAAAAAAAATGAAAACATTACATATGTTTCAGACAAATGCCAATGAGCTAAAATATCATTCTTTAATTCTAATCACTTACAATAAAATAGAAAGATAATTGATATACTTGATTTCTGTCATTATAGTTGTGGGTTTCAGCTGCAGTGCAGGCCAATATGTAGTTCACCTCTTGACAGGCAAGGCATTTATCATTTCTCAGCCTATAAAAGCACTGGCTGCTTCTCTGTTTGGTTCACCAAAACTCCAATATATTTCTTAAGATTTGTGTAATGATATATATGACCGCGCATGGGCACACGTGTATAAGTTTTTTTTTTAGGGAAAGGGAAATACAATATTGTCCTTTAAAAGTAATCCAAAAAAAAGTTTAGAGAAGTGAAATAGTTTAAATATTGAGGGAAGGATAGAGAGGAAGAGACACACAATTTTTATGCAGCGATTACATGAACAAAATTTTCCTTCTCTCCAAACAGTGGTTATTTCCTCAATACATGAGCAATGAAAACAAATACTTTATATTACACATTCAGAGAATGGAGAGAGTTTATCCTACAAGTGACTTCCCCCATAACTCACATGACTTGAAGCTATGAAAAAAAAATGTACTGGACTGCAGACTCAAATAGGATCAATCTAGTCTCTTCAACCTGTTCAGTTCATTGTGCAAAATATTAGATCTGAGGTATGTAACAGGATATCTTAGTGATTATTCAGAACAGCATCAACAATAAAAATGTAACTGCAGATGTTGCACTACAGCCTGGAGATGGCAATTAAGGTAGGTCAGCTAAGTTGAAGGTGAGGTAAACAATATGGTGTTCCCTCAACAATCATTACACTAGGTCAAAGCTGGCACTTTTCAGAAAAAGAAAAACAGCAAACATGGTTCCTTTCTGAATGTAAAACATTTCCAAATGTTATATAACCTGATTTACTTTAATCCATGACCTGTCCCCTTTAAGGTCTGAAAGTCTGCATTTTACTCCAATTTTACACAGTAGGAAATCTAGACTCACAAATAGGGAATTAATATATTCAACTTTATGAAACAAAGACATTGATGATTACATGCCAATCACAGTTTAAAAATAAATTCATTTGTTTTGTCAAGCTGTTCATTGCAATTGAAGTTTTCACTGACTGAAGGAATCAGAAGTGATCAACATCTAAACATACATTGTAATGACAAAATTATAAAAGTCCCCTGGCTTTTAGTAAGCATTTCAATCAGAACATCCTGTTTATCATTTGTATGAAAGTGCAATTTTTTTTCCTAAAATATAAGGAACACCATTATGTCAGAGTACACAACAAAACTTGCAATCGGAGTTTCAATTGAAGCATTTATGTACTGCAAATATAATTCCAAAGTAATTGCAGCATGGTTTTTGAACAGCTAACTATATATTCAATTTAATAAAGACATTTAATGAGTCATTGCTCTGAAACACGTCTTTGAGGACTTCATTAACAAAACATGGCCTGAATTTAAGCACAAGATTGTTGAATGATTTACTTTGCACTATGTGATCAGCATTGATTGCACAAATCTTGAAAGTCCACATTTCACTTTGAAGAACAGGCAGGATGTCAAAGATGCTGCCAACCTGACTAATCAACAGTGACTACAATATGACCCAAGATACTATTATGTGGTGATCACATCTAAACATTATACATGAGTGGGGAATCTCATCTACATTTTATTAATTAAAACCTTGAAGAATGCTCATTTGACAAAAGTGGTTAGTTATATCAGCAAAATCTGAAACCCATTGGTTAGTTATAACTGTTTCACTGGAGCATACTGTTATGGAAACACAAATGCAATTAGTAATTGCACATACCGATGCACACAAATATTTCCATATTACCTGAACTACAGACCAGACGAGTCCCAGAAATTAATTCCAGGGAAATTATGAGCGAAAGGAGATTAAACTCTCAATAATCTCTTCCTTCTGGCCTCCAATGTTATGTGCCAAAATTTACCATTTCATTAGCTTCAAAAATTAGGTTACTTAATTTGTACGTAAATGTCACAGGAGCAGAAAAAGTCTGGTGTAATTAATTTTTGCCCTCAGTGACAAATGTATGTTCCGACATTGCTTTCTGCGATTACAATCAATACATAGTGGGCCAAAACGCAACTCTTCAGACTGATTAAATTGATGTTATTCTGTGATATTAACCCTAAAGATTTACACACAAGTTATATTTGAAGCATCAAAATACCATTGTCACAGAAGTGCTTGGTTTTGCAGTACATTGTTCTAATGCAGTTTACCTGAGTTTAAACAGTCCAGGTTGTTTCATTGTAGTTGTAATCAGCTGGACTATCAAAATGGATCACTGAGTACCCATTGGAATTATAGGCTGCAAAAGATACCAATTGAGCTCAGGAAGATTAGATTCTTTCCCCCATTCCTCAGATTTAATACTGTTTTACATCTTGGGGTTATTTTCCTTCCCATTTATGCTAATTACCAATTTATAGAAGAAAATTATGTTGATGCAAACAAAATCACAGAAAACTTGGATCCTTTGATGGTCCCGACCTTAAAACCACACAAAAATTTTTTTGCTGATTCCCTTTTATCCATTGGGAAGGAAACATTGACACAGTTGTCATTAAACAACCTCAGTTACCAAATACACCTTTTATATTAGAGGGTGCTTGAGAAATAATACACAATAAACAACTGTTCTTCATAGATTTGCATTGGTATCAGAGTTAATATATTGGATTGAGTACAAAATTGGACCGGGGACAAAAGGATTGTTTGTGGTAATGACGATCTGAAGGTGGTTTTCCTGTATTCACAGGGATCAAATTTCCGACATAATCATTACCATGGGTTTATTCCATTGCTTGTCTCTTTGCAGGTCTGTTGCGACCTACTGGCTTTGAGCGACAGGTTAACATGCAGAAGTATTGGAGTAGCAGGGAGTGAGGTGAAACGTGTAACAGTGTGTGCAGACTCGGACTGGCTTCATCCGTCCATACCAAGGTAATGGTGCCGATTGAGAGGAACAGCGGGAACAGAAGATCTAAAACAAAAGAAAGTGGAGGTTCAATTTTTTTTTTTAAGCACATCCAACATCTTGGTGAAGAACATTACAAGGGGGTAGAATATTTCTCTTTGCATACTGTAAAACATCTAATATGTTCTAGCAGTACAAGACTTAGAATTAAATACTACAGATTGTAAAATTTGAGTCAGAAAGGATTCAAAATAAATTTGCCATGGTATTTTGGTTCAGAGTCTGAAGACTGTTTCCTTACAGAATAGAAGTTTCTGGTTCTTGGCACATTACATATCAACTTGAGTCACATAATGCACAGCCCTCAGCTCACATACTTGTGCCCATGAGCTAGATGGTCAGTGTCATTCAGTAATTTCTCCTGTGTCACTGTCACCTCCAAGATCTTTCATAAAAGGAAAAAAAGACTTGCATTTATATTTTGCCTTTCATAACCTCAGGATGTCCTAAAGTGCTTTGCAGCCAATGAAGTACTTTTGAAGTGTAGTCACTGTTGGTAATATAGGAAACACCACAGAAAAAAAAAAAGACAGAAATTCTTGAAAAACATAATATTGCAAAGAAAAAGCAGCATATACTTTCCAACATCCTCATCGGCATCACATGATGTACATACTGTTGTTACGACTGAGGTGGGAATATTGCACTGTCAATTCAGTCCCATTACTCCACAGGTCATAGCATATTAAAATTTTCCCACCTACTGGAAATTAGCCAAATTAAACACTTAATTAACTCCCCCCATCCCCAACAATACAACAGACCAAACCAGGTATCTTTAAAACAACAAATTAACTATTAATAAACTAAATCTTAAACACTATTGAGATATACCTATGTCTAAAAGACTTCATAACTTTTTACTTAACCTTCATGCACACACACATACATTCAAAAACAGTTAACCGGTTTAAACAATGATGTTTCTTAGGAATAAATAAGTAGCTGGGTTGTAAGTCTTTGTGGGTTATGTTCCCGATTGGTGAGGTATCCGAGAATAGCATATTCAGATGCCACTCCAAGTCTCCAGGCAAATTCGATGATCAGTCTTTAAATGATAGGCGTTCAAAGCACTTCGGTTACAGCAGGTGTCACACAGTTCTTTCAACAATGAGTATAGCAACAAGTCTATTTGGATTTTGAAATTGATAGTCTTTCAGAAAAACTTTACTGAGGATTCCAGCAAACATAAACAGACAACAGAACTGAAGCAGAGACGACTTGGAGTTTGGAAGTAACAAAAAAACGGAATTTGCTACCTCCAACAATACAAATGTTCTTCTCCTGGTTTTTTTTCCCCTCTCCTTAGGCAATACACAGCCGGAAAATCAATGTAATTTTTCTGCTAAGAGAGAGGGATCTTTCCTTCAGTGTAGAGCATGCTTTGCCGGTCTCCAGTTCAAACCCGTTATAGCTAGTCTTTACACACAGTCAAAAGTTACAATACAACATGTGACCTCCTCTCTTTCCAGCTGTTGCCTAGGAAACAGGTGCATTTGCTGGCACACTGTGCCCCTTAGTTTTTAAAGGCACGCTGTTTTTAAACAGAGGAGGGAAAAAAACTGTTCCATGACACAGTGTACTATCGTATCTGATTTGATCACAAGCCTTGTACTGCTTATATCCTTTCAGTATTTCATTCAACAGTCAGTTAACAGTGGCCCAGTGACATATTTTGTTGATGTTCCTCATTGCTATGCTATACAAAGGGTTTTGTCTGCAACACTTCAAAAGTTGAACTATAATCTCAGTAGCAAAGGAGATAAGGCGATAAACTAAAGGGACTGGGGAAGGCTAGCCAAACTAGAAGGCATCTCCCAATGATCATTTGGAGTGGATCACTTGCAGGCATGCTGATCAGAGTATAGTGCTGAAGGCAAGGTAGCAGAAAGTAACACATTTCAGCTCAAGGACTTCATTTTAACTTTTGTTGAGAGTATTATTTGGTCAAATTATAAAGAGAAAACAGCTAATTAAAAGGCCAACCAAGTGGTTTCGATCACTAGGTGAAATCTGTAAGTGAAATGACAACTGATTACTCGATTACGAGCTGCATTACTAGGGAAGTAGAGAGGTTTTTAAACTAAATAGTGGGGGCAAGGGATCAAATTTGGGAAGATGTGATAAATCAAAGAGTCAAGATAAGGTAAGAGAGAAAGGTATTAATATGGGAAATGATAAACAGATCATGACAGGAATGGACAGAGAGTACAAATCTAAGAGTAAATCAGCAGATAAGGCTAGAGGTTACAAAAATAATAAAAAAAAAGGACTAAACTAAAGGTTCTGTATCTGAATGCATGTAACATTCAGTAGATGAACAGATAGCGCAAATAGAAATAAATAAGTATGATTTGATTGCCATTACAGGGACATGGTTGCAGGATGACAGATTGGGACCTGAATATTGAAGAGTACATGACATTTAGGAAGGACAGGAAGCTAGGAAAAGGTGGAGGGGTGGCTCTGTTAATTAATTATGGTATTAGCACAATAGAGAGGGATGACCTAAGTTCAGAAAACCAAGATGTAGAAGCAGTTTGGGTAGAGATGAGAAATGATAAAGGCAAGAAGTCACTAGTCGGAGTGGTGTACAGGCCCCCTAACAGTAACCACATGGTAGGACAGGGTATAAAGGAAGAAATAATGGGAGCTTGTCAGAAACCTGTGACAATATCATGGGGGATTTTAATCTACATATAGACTGGAAAGATCAGATGGGCAAAGGTAGCCTAGATGAGTTCATAGAATGCTTTTGGGTTAGTTTCTTAGAACAGCATGTTCTGGAGCCAACCAGACAGCAGGCTATACTAGACCTGGTATTGTGCAATGAGATAGAATTAATTAATGACCTCATAGTGAAGGTGTCCCTAGGTAGCAGCGAACATAATATGATTGAATTTTACATTCAGTTTGAGGGAGAGAAGAGTGGGTCTAAGACTAGCATTTTAAAATTAAATAAAGGCAATTATGAGGGCATGAAAGCAAAGCTAGCTAAAGTGAACTGGCAAATTAGGGTAAGGGATAAGTCAATAGAGATGACAGATGTTAAGCTAACTGGCCTGTATTTAAGGGGTTATTCCAGAATACACAGGATACATTTCAACGAGAAAGAAAAATTTAAAGGGGAAGACCCACCATCCATGGTTAAGTAAAAAATGTTAAAGATAGTATCAAAATTAAAGAAAAAGCATATAATTGTGCAAAGATGGGTTGCAGGTCAGAAGATTGGTCAGAATATAAAAAGCAGCAAAGAATGACTAAAATATTAATAAAGAGGGAACAATTAGAATACAAGAGAAAGCTAGCTAGAAATATAAAAACAGACAGTAAGAGTTTCTATAGATGTTTAAAAAAAGAAAAGAAATAACAAAGTGAGCATTGGTCCTATAGAAAGTTGGGTCTGGGGAATCAATAATGGAAAATAAGGAAATGGTGGAGGAACTGAACAAAATTTTTGCATCTGTCTTCCCTCTACAGGATACGAATAACATCCCAGAAATAATTGTGAATCAAGAGTTGAAAGGGAGGGAAGAACCTGACACAATTACCATCATCAGGGAAAGGGTACTGAGAAAATTATTAAAACAAAAAGATCACAGGTCCTGATGGACTTCATCCTAGGGTCTTAAAAGAAGTGGCTGCTGAGGTAGTGGATGCATTGGTTTTAATTTTCCAAAATTCCCTAGATTCTGGAAAGGTCCCATCAGATTGGAAACTCTGCTATTCAAGAAAGGAGGGAGACAGAAAGAAGGAAACTACAGGCCAGTGAGCTTAACATCTGTCATAGGGAAAATGCTGGAATCTACAATTAAGGTTATAGCAGGTCATTTAGAAAATCACAATGCAATCAGGCAGAATCAACATAGTTTTGTCAAAGGGAAATCGTGTTTGACTAACTTATTAGAGTTCTTTGAAGGAATAACAAGCGACATGGATAAAGGGGAACCTGTACTTGGATTTGCAGAAGGCATTTGACAAGGTGCCACATCAAAGGTTACTAAACAAAGTAAGAGCTCATGGTGCAGGGGGTAACATAAATGGGTCATTTTCTGGTTGGGAAGATGTAACGAGTAGTGTGTCGCAGGGATTAGTGCTGGGGCCTCAACTTTTAACAATTGATATGAATGACTTAGATGAAGGGACCAAAGATATGGTTGCCAAATTTGTTGATGACACAAAGACGGGTAGGAAAGTAAGTTGTCAAGAGGACATAAGGAGGTTAAAATGGATATAGATAGGTTAAGTGAGTGGGCAAAAGATCTGGCAAATGGACTGTAATGTGGGAAAATGTGAAGTTGTCCATTTTTGCAGGAAGAATAAAAAAGCATATTATCTAAATGGTGAGAGATTGCAGAGCTCTGAGAGGCAGGGGGATCTGGGTGTCCTCGTGCATGAATCGCAAAAGGTTCATATGCAGGTACAGTAAGTAGTTAGGAAAACTAACAGAATGTTATTGTTTATTGCAAGGGGAATTGAATACAAAAGTAGGGAGGTTATGCTACCGTTATACAAGGCATTGCTGAGACCACATCTGGAGTACTGTGTACAGTATTGGTCTCCTTATTTAAGGAAGGATGTAACTGCATTGGAAGCAGTTCAGAGAAGGTCTACTGGACTAATACCGGGAATGGGCGGGTTGTCTTATGAGGAAAGGTTGGACATAAGAGTCATAGAGTTATACAGCACAGAAACAGGCCCTTCGGCCTATCGTGTCTTTGCCAGCCATCAAGCACCTAACTATTCTAATTCCATGTTTCAGCACTTGGCCCGTAGCCTTGAATGCTATGGCGTTTCAAGTGCTCATCTAAATACTTCTTAAATGTTGTGAGGGTTCCTGCCTCTACCACCTCTTCAGGCAGTGAGTTCCAGATTCCAAACACTCTCAGTGAATTTTTTTTTTCTCAAATCCCCTTCTAAACCTCCTGTCCCTTACCTTAAATCTAAGCCCCCTGGTTATTGACTCCTCCACTAAGGGAAGAAGTTTCTTCCTATCTAACCTATCAACGCCCCTCATAATTTTGTATACCTCAAATCATGTTCCCCCTCAGCCTTCTCTGCTCCAAGGAAAACAACCCTAGCCTTTTCAGTCTTTCTTCATAGCTGAAATGCTCCAGTCCAGGCAACATCCTCTGCACCTTCTTCAGCGCATTCTTCCTACAGTGTGGTGCCCAGAACTGTACACAGTACTCTAGCTGTGGCCTAACTAGTGTTTTATATAGCTCCATCATAATCTCCCTGCTCTTATATTCTATGCCTCGACTAATAAAGGCAAGTATCCCATATGCCTTCCTAACCACCTTATCTATCTGTGCTGCTGCCTTCAGTAATCTCTGGACAAGTACACCAAGGTCCCTCTGACCCTCTGTACCTCCTAGGGTCCTACCATCCATTGTATATTCCCTTGCCTTGTTAGTCCTCCCAAAATGCATCACCTCACCTCACACTTCTCAGGATTAAATTCCATTTGCCACTGCTCCACCCATCTTACCAGCCCATCTATATCATCCTGTAATCTAAAGCTTTCCTCCTCACTATTTACGACTCCACCAATTTTCGTGTCATCTGCGAACTTACTGATCATACCTCCTATATTGACGTCTAAATCATTAATGTACACTACAAACAGCAAGGGTCCCAGCACCGATCCCTGTGGTACACCACTGGTCACAGGCTTCCACTCGCAAAAACAATCCTCAACCGTCACCCTCTGCCTCCTGCCACTAAGCCAATTTTGGATCTAATTTGCCAAATTGCCCTGGATCCCATGGGCTCTTACTTTCTTAACATGAATCTCCCATGCGGGACCTTATCAAAAGCCTTTCTGAAGTCCATGTAGACTACATCAACTGCTTTACCCTCATCTACACATCTACTCACCACCTCGAAAAATTCAATCAAGTTAGTTAGACAGGCTAGGCTTGTATCTGCTGGAGTTTAGAAGAGTAAGAGGTAACTTGATTGAAACATCTAACATCCTGAGGGGTCTTGACAGGATGGATGGGGAAGGGATGTTTCCCCTTGTGGGAGAATCTAGAACTCAGGGTCACTGTTTAAAAATAAGGGGTTGTCCATTTAAGACAGAGATGAGGAGAAATTTTTTCTCTGAGGGTCGTGAGTCTTTGGAACGCTCTTCCTCAAAAAGCGCTGGAAGCAGAGTCTTTGAATATTTTTAAGGCAGAGGTAGATAGATTCTTGATAAGCAAGGGGGTGAAAGGTTAGAAGGGATAGGCGGGAATGTGGAGTTCAGGTTCCAATCAGATCAGCCATGATCTTACTGAATGGCAGAGGAGGCACAAGGGGCCGAATGGCCCACTCCTGCTCCTAATTCGTACATTCGTATGTACTCATGTATAACCACATGTATAACACTGAAGCAAAAGGTGGCATTATATTTTGGTGAAATGAAAAGGCAGCAACAGTGTGCTCATATGGCTTAAATAAACTATCAAAACAACACTCCCATAGTGTAGAACATTGGCTGAAGCCACCGACAGCTAAAGCAGTAAAGATCCTAGATGACAGTATCATTTACTGTGTTCCATGTAATCAACACCTGATATTTGATCTAATTTTACATGCCAATGTTTAAAATCCTATACCTTTCCACAGTTCCTGCAGTGATGCCGCCTCCTGATGATCGTAAATGGTGCTTTACAAGACATGCATTGGTGACAGGCGGAGTCTGCAATCCACTCTGGGGGCACTGTAATTGGGGAAAAAAATCAATTATTATTTGCTTGAATACTACAAAAGCTGATAAATGAACCAGGTTGCTGACATACAAACAATTTGTCCTTCTGACGAGTCTTCTCAACTCAGATACACATTTCAGGATGATCCAGAGGAGCAACCACTTGAGCATGGGCAGAAGGCATGGAGATGGGAAGTGGGTTGGAATTTATGTGGTGACTGGTCAGGACAATCTTGTGTTAAAGCAAACCAACAGTAACTCAGAAAAATATACAACAGATCAGTCATTTCATAGAAAATTCTTCCATGGAGGTGTTTGGTGAAGGCCAAATGAAGAACCTTTACCCTTAATGGAGCAGGAAATTGGATTTGAAAATTGAACTTTATAAATCTACCGAAGAACCAGAGGAGAGGAGAAATGAAGAATGTGTAAATGTAAATCTACTTTCTCAAGAGACAAAAGAGTATTTGCACACCATCGTTTTGTAAAAGTGGTAGAGTCAACCAGAGTGCCAAATACATCCATCAATGGATGTGCAAAGATTTGCACAAGACTGACATCCACCCATGGCAGGTAGTACTTTTTGCACATCGGTTGCATCAGTTGTTGAGCAATTTGTAGCATAGAGACTTTTTAAAATGAGATAACTAATTGAAGAAGTCATATCCGACATGAAACGTTAACTGTTTCTCCACAAATGCTGCCACACCTGCTAAGTACTTCCAGAACTTTGTGTTTTTATTTTATAATAAAATTTGGGAATACATTTTTAGCCAGTAATCAGATCAAGTTGAATATTGACCTCAGTAGAAACTTCGCCCTACACCAATATTTTCACAATTAAATAGTAATGTCTAATTATAGGCTAACTGTAGTTTGTCCAGTACAATAGCAATTTGCTGTACCTTCCAGTTTGGTGCTGTTTAAATTGGAAGTCCTAGATGAGTGGGAATGGGATTCCTGACACAGCACACAATCTTCCAAGGAGGGCTCTGGATTAACATGCTTCTCTTCTGCAAGAGGCAGAGGTAAAGAAAAGGAAACAATTACAATACACAATGAATTTCTATTTTTTAAACTGAATAAAAGGTTAGTACTGAATTTCAATAAAATAAAATAAGACCACAATGTACATAGGGTGTTGCATTTTGCAATGGTTCAGTATCTGAGCAGTGATTTATCAGATTGCTTCCCCCATAGAACAGCTGACCTTTTGCAGTGCATCTGTGGCAATGACCTCCCCATTGAAGCTGTACCTGGGAGAGTGGAGATAGTCTCGGGCTTTCGCTTTGTGCCCAACTGTACAACCTCTTCAAATGGCCACTCCAGGCCTCACCACTCTGCATAGTCGCCTGTCAGCAGGTCAGGGGCAGGTTATTTCAGGTTTTCCTGCTCCTGCAGTGCATTTTGACGCAAAATTGAATCCATTTCAGTAATGTGCAACAGTTGGTCTCTTAATAATGTCCTGTTAATCAAGGTTCTATGGGGGACTACAGTTAGTCAGAGCCATAAGCTCATTGAGATCTGAGCTGAGAAGGACACCCGGTATGCATGTGTCCTTTTTAATTTTTGTATGAGAGACTACAATCCAGGCAGGTGAAAAGTGAAGTCCTAGGCCATGCAGATGCAAAGTGAAGTCCCGTATACCTGCTTCTTCTTCTTCTTCTTTAATGTCCTCATTCTTTTCTGGCGTTGATGTTACAATTTCAAAGACAATCTTTAAAATCCGCCGCAGGTCTCCTGCGAAGTTAGTCTGAAGTTGGTCTGCTACACCTATTGCAAACACAGCCAAGCAGATTCATAACTCTATCTGATAAATGATGGGGGTCAGTGTGCACAAAGTAAAAATATTTATGACTGATTCAGATGACTAAGGTCATTCAGTCCTTTTTACATCTTCCTTTCAGGATAACAAACTAATTTTCCCATCACAGCATCTATCTGTTCATGTGAATCCAGTGTCTTAGCTTTAACCACCCTGCCTGGTAACCTATTCCAGCTATTGTCACTGTGTGCTCAAGAGTGTGAAGCATACCCTGACTATGGCTTTCAAAACCACTTTTCACAAGAGAAACTAATCTCAAAAAAGGTTCTAAACATAGCTTCTGAAATCATGATTATTTTAACGTTATATATTTACATAATCTACAGCACACCAACAGTCAATTTGGCCCAACTGGTCAATGCTGGCAGTTATGCCCCACATGAAACTCCTCCCACCCCTCTTAATCTAACTATCAGCATATCCTTCCTACTCCTTCCCTCCCTTGTGCTTATTTAGCTTCCTCCTAAATGTATCTTGGCTATTCGCCTCAACTACTCCCTGTGGTAGTGTATTCCATATTCTTACCACTGTCTGGGTAAAAGCTGAAAACTGAACCATTTAAAAAAATTAAGATGGGATCTAAATGTGTTTTTAAATAATACCTTGTCTAAAAGGAAATACAACAGAAATAATGGGGTTGGGTGGGGGTGTGGGTTGATAATGGTTTCTTTGGTTCAGTGCTTCCTATTGAGCAGACACATTTACAGGGCATACTGCTTCAGTAAATAATCTCTATATAAAAACTGTGTTTGTTTTGCAAGTTACTACTGGACTTTGCATTGTATACTGAGTGCTCATATTCCTGAGCTACTGGTTGACAATTTGACTCTCAATCACAATACAATGTTATGGTTTTGGCCAGAATACATAAAAGAAAAATTGTTCTTGGGATGTGGGCGATGCTAAGATAGTATTTATTGCCCATCCCTAATTGCCATGATGGCGTTAAGAGTCAACCACATAGTGTGAGATAGGAGTTATATACAGGTCTGACCAGGTAGAGATGGACTTTGGTGAGTCAGCTGGTTTTTAAAAAAATTACAATCCAGCAGCTTTCACACCTTTTGTTTTAAAAAAGGCCAGCCCACAAATGACCAGATTTATTGAATTGTACTTACCACATTGAGATTGGAGCCCATAATCTTTGGTTTACTAGTACAGTACCATAAGCACGAGGCTACCATAACCAAGACTCCCAACTGCACATAACAGAAGTGGGTCTGTTTCCCACTCTCTGGCCTCCAGCACCACTAGAAAGTGCATAGAGCCAACTCTCCCTTGGATTTTCCATCATCCCATTTATGGCAACATGGCCAGTCAGGAATGCAATGGAATGAGGGACATGAAAATCAAACAGCATCTTAGCACTCAATGGCACTACATGTTAATGCTGCAATGTCACACCTCTAAAATAAAAAAAAACTTTACAAAAGACTTTTAATGTCCTAAAACCAGCAGTACAGCCTTAAAGTCCTGAGTGACATACCTGAGATACAAACAAAGAGACGATGAAGCATGTCACTACTGCTGTGGTACCGTGATCTGATTTCTTCCCTTACTACCGCCCTCATAGCCTGGACTGCGTGCTTTACTGTTTCACTATCCATGACATGGGACTCATTCTCTCCTTCAGACACTCTGCCAGCAAAGCACATAAATCAGTGAATAGCAATACCTAATTTGCTTTCTAAAATTATGACAATGTGACAAGTGTTTTAGAAGTGCATAACTATCACCTATTGCAGAATTTATTACATGTTTGATAATGAACAAATTAAAATCTGGGGTTTTCGCAGTCAATAAACCTCTTGTAGATTTCAAAATGATTAAATATCAGCAGAAAAAAAATTTAACTTTCTTGGCTAAATGGAATCTGCTGTCTGGCTCAACAGATATGAAACAATTACCTTCAAAAGGTAAAAGCTGCCATGCATGCTGATGGACTGACCCAAAGAACTGGTTCTGTTCAACCAAGGATGTTGGACCATTTTGCTTGCCTTCAATTTAGTAATAGGAGATCTCAATCATGATAGGAAAAATGATATAGGCCATCTAAACCAGAAGAAACAGAGGAAGGTGTGACTGATTCGCCATTTATTCCCAGGAAGTTGAGACTACTTCCTGTTCCCCTGCTGGTTTCCCATTCTGGGTTATTTAGGTCCAATGTACAAGAACCTCTTTGATGTAAAAAGGAAATTTTAGTTGCTTTAGAGGATTGATTGCTCGATTCTTTTGGGGCTGGCTACCCTTCAGGAATTGTGCCCAACATGGCTTGTGAGCTTTGAAGGAGTTTCTTAAAGTATACAATAAATTTCTCCGCCTGTACCCCCAAGCAACAGTTTTCTCTTGTAAGGAATTGTTAACATCCTGATTAGACCTGAAATGCATACCTAGGTTGAAGTGGCAACTTTGTACAACAAACCATTTGGTCAATAAAATGTTCAAATTGTTTAAATTCCAAAACATTTCATGATGCCCCTTCAAAAAGCAATGGGAAACATACAGCAACCAAGTAATGAAAATCAAGAAGAAAGTTCGCTCACTATGCTTCTACATGCTTGTTTTTAACCAGAGACAAAACCAAACTATCTTTAGGTTATTATGGTTTCTGGTGGGTTTTAATTTCCTTTAGGGTTTATTGCAGCTGAGCGCACAGGAAAGAAACAAAAATAAATATTAAAAGGTTAAACCTAACTATTCACCTCAACAAACTTTATTTAGTCTTACAGCCACTTTTAAGCTATCCATAATTCTTATTCAGAACTGTATTGGTCATTATATCTGTGATGTTCTAAACTTCTGCAATCCTCTCACCTGGTGTTATTCCTGTGTGGATCTTCAGTCACCATACAAGTATTTGAGATTCTTCCACCACAACTGTCCTGTTGTGTCATTTCACAGCTGATGTTTTTCATTTTACTTTGCTTCTCAACTCCTTCCATATGTTCTTTTCTTGGACTTGTTCCCAGAGAAGATGAAGCCCCAGATTTTTGCTTTAGAGTGTGCTCACAAGAAGAAAAAGCATTTAATGAATGGGCAACATGGTCTTGTTCAGAGGTAGTTGGTCCACAGCTTATATCTGGAGTATCAGTAAAATAATGAGTTTGGATGACATTAAATGCAGATGCTCCCATTGCTTCAAGCCCACCAACTGATTCTGGATGGTCAGTTTCTGAATCAAGGTTATGTTCTACAACACTAAAGTGCTGAATGCCATTGGAATTGGTCAGGCTGTCAGTAGAAGCGAGTAACGACGACTCGGAACTATCCGCTAAGGTTTTTTCATTTTGATTCTGTGCATTCTCCAGTGTGCTGTCATTGGTGTCCCATCCAAACTCTTGTCCCCATATTTCATTTTCTCTCTCAAGTTTAAGGTTAGAAGCTTCCAAAGAACCCGTTATTTCATTTGGAGTTTGCTTGAGTGAACTGGACGCATTGGAGTTAGACAGCTGAGAATACACCTCATTGGTTGTTTGGTGGACAATCAATTTTAACTGGTCAAGTTCCTCTGAATTACGTTGAATAGACGAAACCCCATCTGCGTATGTTGATTCATCAAGCCCTTCAAGATGCAATGTGCTGTTGTGTAGGGATGAAAGGCTGGACAACATTGTGTGGGCATTGAAGAAATCTTCAGATTCTACAGCACAGAGGCTCTTCTCCAATAAAGAGAGTTCTTCTTCTGTGAGGACATAAAGTAAGTCCCTAGGGATAAAGTGGAAGATTAAGGCAAGGTGTTCATTTCATAGTAAAACGATCAGACTTGTAACCAATTACATGTTTGAAGTAGTCCAATCACTTGCATGGACATAAACTCAAATACCTTTCTTCAGACTTCACCAAAATATCTTTAAAGTCATAGTTCTGTTGGCTTTCAATAGCATGAAGGAGCAAAAGAAAATAATCAGATTGCAAAATGGTTGAATGAATCAAAAGATATTTTTACAATCTCTCTTTAGAAATACATGTGATTGTTGCTTTAAAGCACTATTTTGGGGCTTTGAGCCCAAAAATCAGAAGGCTGTATGGTAAGCAAACAATTTAGTCACTGTACACTTGATGAATTCTCCTAATAGAGGCCCACACATGTTTTGTCTTCTATTTTAGATGTTTGTTTGACTCAATCCTTCAATTTTCCAATGCCTTTTCTGTTCACATTCATTTAAAGCTCTTGTCCATTATGATATTCCTAGGTCAGAGGCAAGTGTCATGCATGCCCCCACCTGCCAAGAATGAGACATTAATTTCGCCACATGAACATTGATTTTAAACTGTTACTGAAGTAAAGTAAGACTTCTTTGGCCTCCTTGTCTCGAGAGACAGGTGGTCAGTAGTTTGTGAAGCAGCGCCTGGAGTGGCTATAAAGGCCAATTCTAGAGTGTCAGACTCTTCCACAGGTGCTACAGATAAAATTGGTTGTCTCCGACAGGCCAGGACACACAGTTCTGACGTTCCAGCTTGCAAAACGAAGGGCTGGTACCTTCTATCCTTTTTTTGGACGTGCTGTTTAGTGCGGTGTTACAGCCCACTTGTTGGGCAATGACCCTGAGCTCCAAGCACCCATTGAAGCAGGTGGACTATGGTGGGACAGAACCTTACTGACTGGGGGCTGCCCGGTTTGAGGCGGGCGGTAGCTGTCCAGTGAGATGCGATGACCTCTCCCACTGACAAAGGCAACCCATGGCACCCAATCTCTACACCAATTGAGCTGGACATAACCCGTAACTGCTGCCTTCCATGTTGTTTTGGTCGCTGTGAGGAGACTATTGAGTGACCTCTTCATGGCGCATGCCCGGGCAGATGTATGGAGGTTGCGAGTTGCCCAAGCGTCAAAACCCCCCTCTCGGCCTTCCTGGTAGGGTCCAAAGGAGTGCAGAGCACGACAGTTGGCACCGGTATGGCTGCAGGAACCGCCGGAAACATGCCAAAGGTGACACATGACCACCTTTGGGGTCCCGCTCCAGATTTTCTGTTAGGATTTACTCCCTTAGCCTTGGTCTCTCCCGGGATGCCCACAAGGCAGTGGGGTTGTTAGGACCCCTGCACAGGGATAGGTGGATGCCAGTGGGAGGAAGTGGGGGGGAGAAGGGGGTGTGGGGGGGGGGTGGTGCGAGGGGGAGGGGTGCGGTGGGTGCGAGGGGGAGGGGTGAAGGGGGTGCAGGTAATAAAACATTTCATCAGATCCTCACTCACTCAGAGCGGCCTCCTCCCTAGAGCCCGGCATGGCTGCGCCGCCCTTCACGCTCGACACTCCGCACGGACAACGGAGCCTCCCGCCGGCTCGAGAGCAGCGACCCCGCTCCTTCATCCCCCAGGCGCCCACCAACAAATTCGGCCTCCCGGAGTGCATGTGGACCCCAGGGTCATCCATCGCTGCTCCGGTGGACGGGCTCCCCGAACACAGCCACACCACAACACAGAATAGAGTTCGAGATATCCATTACACTTTACAAAGCCGCACAAAGGGCTTAACTCAGACTTTAAGATTGGACATATTTTGCCGCCATGCATTGCAAATTACATAATTTTCTGAAGGTACCCTGTTCTTGCATGGCATCTGCTACTCAATCTTCCTTCTCTAAAGTAAGAAGATGTTATAAAAAAAACCCACCAGACCCTTGACTGGAAAGACATCTGCATAGTAACAGACAGTATTTGGAAAGGACAAAGGGGCCACTCCCTGCTCCAATTTAATCCACAATGGACTTTTGATTACCAGATGTTGAAGGTGGAGAGGCCAGCATTCCAGGTTAACTGCTAAGATGGTCAAATACACAAACAGACATGGTCAGACCAGTTTCGTCACATGACTAATTGGCTGTTGGAGATTTTTGAATTTGAACTTGCTACAGAATTTTAAAAACTCAAAGATGTTTGTTCCTGGACTGAAAAGATCTCTCTCCTGCCTGCTCTCATCTCTTTCTCATGGAACTGAAAACCATTGAAGACACATGAACCCCAAGAGAGAAAAGTCTCTTAAAGTGAACAAGGTTCAAGAGAAATACTGGGCCCCAATGAAAAGCAAGGCCATATCTTCAAAGACTACAGCAAGCTCAAAGCATAGTAACAAAAACCCGTCCTCAAAGATTGCCTCAAACTTCTCTACTTTTTTTTCTGCTCTTATCGTGTATGCATGCTAGCATGGGGCGTCGCGTGTATCCATAGGCGTTAACTGAATTCGAGTTTAAGTTTTAATAAATTTCACTTTCCTTTTTTAAACCCAGTAGGTCTGTTTGTGCTCATTTCTTTGCCTTATAATTGGAAAGCGGTGAAGAAGGATTCACCAAGAGGGAGCTCAAAACACTGTTAAAAAACATAAACTCTGTTACAATAAGACCAGGTGGAGGCTGAGAAAGACCCCTAGACACCTTTCTCACCTGGTCGTAACACTAGGAATCCTGTGGTGAGTAACCCACCTCCTGACTCCCCAAAGCCTGTCCACCATCGACAAGGCACAAGTCAGGAGTGTGATGGAATACTCTCCACTTGCCTGGATGGGTGCAGCTCCAACAACACTCAAGAAGCTCGACACCATCCAGGACAAAGCAGCCCACTTGATTGGCACCCCATCCACAAACATTCACTCCTTCCACCACCGCGCACAGTGGCAGAAGTATGCACCATCCAGAAGGCATTTGACAAGGTTATTGTGCAAAATAGGAGCTCATGGTGTCGTGGGAAACATATTAACATGGATAGAAGATTGTCTGGCTGGTAGAAAACAGAGTATGCATAAATGGGTCCTTTTCTGATTGGCAGGATGCGACGAGTGGAGTCCCGCAGGGGTCTGTGCAGGAGCCTCAACTTTTTACAATTTATATCAATGATTTAGATGAGGGGAGTGATGGCAAGGTAGGTAAATTTGCAGATGACACAAAGATAGGTAGGAAAGTATGTTGTGAAGAGGACATAAGGAGGTTACAGACAGATATAGATAGGTTGAGTGAGTGGGCAAAAATCTGGCACAATAATGTGGGAAAATGTGAAGTTGCTCACTTTGGCAGGAAGAATAAAAAAAGCAAAGTATTTCTTAAATGGGGAATGACTGTAAAATTACGAGGTGCAGAGGGATCTAGCTGTTCTAGTGTATGAGTCACAAAAGGATGGAATGCAGGTACAGCAAGTAATAAAGAAAGTTAATGGAATGCTATCCTTTATTACGAGAGGAATTGAAAATAAAAGGATGTTTTGCTTCAGTTATACTGGGCATTGGTGAGACCACATCTCGAATACTGTGTGCAGTTTTGGTCGCCTTATTTAAGGACGGATGCGAATGCGTTGGAGGCAATTCAGGGGAGGTTTCCTAGATTGATACCTGGAATGAACGGGTTGTCTTATGAGCAAAGGTTGAACAGACTGGGCTTGTTTTAACTGGAGTTTAGAAGAGCGAGGGAAGACTTGATTGAGGTTTATATGATCCTGAACGGTCTTGACAGGGTGGATGTGGAAAGGATGTTTCATTTTATGGGTGAGTCCAGAATTAGGGGGCACTGTTTGAAAATTAGGGGTTGCCCTTTTAGGACAGAGATGAGGAGAATTTTTTCTCTGAGGGTTGAGAGACTTTGGAATTCTCTGTCTCAGAAGGTGGTGGAGGCAGGGACATTGAATATTTTTAAGGTGAAGGTAGATAGATTCTGCTTAGGCAAGGGAATCAAAGATTATCAGGGGTAGATGGGAGTGTGGAATTTCAGACAGAAACAGATCAGCCATGATCTTATTAAATGGTGGAGCAGGCTCTATAGGCTGAATAGCCTACTTCTGCTCCTAATTTGTATGGCCGTATGGTAAGATGCACTGCAGCAACACACCAAGGCTACTCAGGCATCACTTTCCAAACCCACGACCTCTACCACCTAGAAGGACAAGGGCAGCAGATGCATGGGTACAGCACTACCTGCAAGCTCCCCTCCAAGCCACACATCATCCTGACTCGGAACTCTATCACCGTTCCTTCACTGTCACTGGGTCAAAATCCTGGAATTCCCTTCCTAATAGCACTGTGGGTGTACCTACCCCACATGGGCTGCAGTGGTTCAAGAAGGCAGCTCACTACCACCTTCTCAAGGGCAATTAGGGATGGGCAATAAATGCTGGCCTAGCCAGCGACAGCCACATCCCATGAAACAAATATAAAAAAAAATGCATAGTGCAAGATATAGAGTCACAGAGTAAGACAGCACAGAAACAGGCCCTTCAGCCCATAGTGTCCTTGCCGGCCATCAAGCGCCTATCTATGGTGAGGGAAAAAGTTTCTTCCTATCTACCCTATCTATGTTCCTCATAATTTTGTATACCTCAACCAGGTCTCCCCTCAGCCTTCTCTGCTCTAAGGAAAACAACCCCAGCCGATCCAGTCTCTCTTCATAGCTGAAATGCTCCAGCCCAGGCAACATCCTGGTGAATCTCCTCTGCACCCTCTCCAGTGCAATCACAACCTTCCTATAGTGTGGTGATCAGAACTGTACACAGTACTCCAGCTGTGGCCTAACTAGTGTTTTATACAGCTCCATCATAACCTCCCTGCTCTTATATGCTATGCCTCAGATAATAAAGGCAAGTATCCCATATGCCTTCCTAACCACCTTAATTACCTGTGCTGCTGCCTTCAGTGATCTATGGACAAGTACACCAAGATCCCTCTGACCCTCTGTACTTCCTAGGGTCCTACCACCCATTGTGTATCCCTTGCCTTGTTAGTGCTCCCAAAATGCATCACCTCACACTTCTCAGGATTAAATTTCATTTGCCACTGATCTGCCCATCTTACCAGCCCATCTATATTGTCCTGTAATCTAAGGCTTTCCTCCTCACTATCTATGACACCAACAATTTCCATGTAATCTGCGAACTTACTGATCATACCTCCTATATTCACATCTAATTCATTAATGTACACTACAAACAGCAAGGATCCCAGCACCGATCCCTGCGGTACACCACTGGTCACAGGCTTCCAAATCGCAAAAACAACCCTTGACCATCACCCTCTGCCTCCTGCCACGAATTCAATTTTGGATCCAATTTGCCAAATTTCCCTGGATCCCATGGGCTCTTTCCTTCTTAACCAATCTCCCATGTTGGAGCTTATCAAAAGCCTTACTGAAGTCCATGTAGACTACATCAACTATTTTACCCTCATCTACACATCTAGTCACCTCCTCGAAAAATTCAATCAAGTTTGTTAGACATGATCACCCTCGACAAAGCCAGTATTTTAAGATCTGTCAGTCTTAAAAGAGCAAAGCAACAGTCATTAGTGAACAATACGAGTTTGCAGTTACTTCTGGGCAGATTTAATCAGGGAAATGGAACAACACTGAATCGTGATAAGTTCAAGCCAAATTTGGTGGCCAGTTGCATGTTAGGCACGTTTGGGCCTGTGAGCTTGAGGTTACGGAAGTGACTGTTTGACAAGGTTGAGCGATGGCTGCGAGTGACCATTATGATCCAATAAGGATGAGGCAGTTATGAAGATAAATACAGGCATCAGATGGCAGGCCAGAAGTAGCAAAAGCTGGAATCAACAAGAGAGAGGTTGGGTGATGGTTTCCATCCCTCCCCCCCACCCAATGCCCCCACATCCCCAGGCAGAAAGTGAAAGCGAAAGCGATAGCGATGGGTGTTGGGCTGTAAGGAGGTCATATAAAAAGGAGGGAGATCAGAATAAAGCCTGGCTTGGGTATAAAATTAAAACCGGACCCGACCACAGCCAACCTGAACCCAACCCGGGCCCGAGTCCTTCAATTTATTTTCGTGCCCGACCCGACCTGAATATTCTACATCTGCTCTGGCTGCAGGCTATTCCTGCAGCTGGAGTTGTGGGAAATCATGGGTTAGCCTGATCCCGTGACTTCCCAGAAGCAGCAGTGTCCAGGCTGACCCGACCCAACCCGAGCCCGAATGCTGAACTCGGAATTTCGACGAAACCTGAACCAGACACATGTAGTCGGGCCTTGTCGGGTTCGGGTCGGGTAGCCAGGCTTTAGATCAGAAAGCAGTCTGAGCGAGCTTGATTAGTGATAGAGATTTAAAGGCACAAAGAGGATTGCTTGAAATGAACGGATTGCTTTGCTACACGAGAGAGAGAGTTGCAGGAGCTCACATGCAGGCCCATCGAACAGGCTCTGCCACCAGGTACCAACTATATTAATAATTTGTTTTTAAAATATAAAAAGACCTTTGCATTGATCTTCAAGTACTAAGAATAGTGAAGGCTACAGAGTTCACACTGGGGTGGGTGCACAGGGAGCAGGACAGCCTCAGTTGAGCTGTCCTGCCAAGATACCTGGTTGCCAACAGAATAAAAAGATATAAATCAGGGATCAGACTTAAACACCCTTCAAAACTTGACTGTACAGATATTAACCACAATCATTTCCAGCCTGATGGTGCCAATTTTCATGAACACTAACACAGATCTCATTAGCCAATCATTCTCTTTCTGCTGCCAATCAGCCAGCTGACTATTTCCAGCATTTCCTGTTCTTCTAGCTGGTCATGTTTCACTTACGTAAATAAAATAAGATCCTTTCTTTAAAAACAAGACAATGTGCCCCTTACCTTATTTTTTGCAGGAGAGTGTAGAAAGGTTTAAAAAGCTTGGACATGTCATCTGGCTGCTGCTGTAGGTTGAGAGGTCCTTCTGGGTAGATCATCAGCCCACTGGAAGTAGAAAAAAAAAGGGCTCTGGATAGGGTCAGCTGGATGAGAGCACTTGGCATCAATTTAGTTTTACTAGTGTGTCAAAATATGTAAAGCCTATTTGTCTCCCAAAAATCAGATGCCAAATAGCAGGCAGTAGATTTTCAACTCTCCATCCGATGTTAAACAGCTATTGATTGGCGACCAACCGCCCATTATAGAAACCATCCAGTTTTCATTTCTACTGAGAGAGTTAAAATCAGGCGTTTTTTATAACTGACGTCCCATTCTAATTAATGTGAACTAGACGGAATTCCAGATCCCAGAAAAAGTCAATGTTACCGAATCATTCTGGATGAGATTAAAGAACTGTAAGTTTGCCAATTTCCATTTTAGGTCCAGCTTTCACGCAACACAAACATGAGAATTTTAGTCCGATATCCGCCACACATAATAGCAACAATCGTGTGGGGATCTCCACAAGATGCCAATTTTTTTTTTTTTTTTTTAAATTCATCCTTGGGATGCAGGCATTTATTGCCCATGCCCAATTGCCATCAAGAAGGTGCTGGTGAGCCACCTTCTTGAATCCCTACAGTCCAATTGGTGTAGGTACACACGGACTACTGTTAGGAAGGGAGTTCCAAGATTTTGACCCAGTGACAGCGAAGGAACGGCGATATAGTTCCAAGTCAGGATGGTATGCGACTTGGAGGAGAACTTGCAGGTGGTGGCGGTGGTGTTCCCATGCACCTGCTGCCGTTGTCCTTCTTGGTGGTAGAGGTTGCAGGTTTGGAAGGTGCTGTCTAAGGTGCTTTGGTGAGTTACTGTTGTGCATCTTGTAAATGGTACACACTGCAGTCATGGTGCGTCGGTGGTGGAGGGAATGAATGTTGAAGGTGGTGGATGGGGTGCAAATCAAGCAGGCTACTCGGTCTTGGATGGTGTCAATCATCTTGAGTGTTGTTGGAGCTGCACTCATCCAGGCAATCACATTACATCACATTCCTGACTTGTGCCTTGTAGATGTGGACAGACTTTGGGGAGTCAGCAGGTGAGCTACTCACCACAGAATTCCCAATGGTAATCCCCGGGACGTTGATGGTGGGGGATTTCAGCGATCATAATGCTGTTAAATGTTGAAAAGAGGTGGTTAGGTTGTCTCTTGTTGAAGTTGGTCATTACCTGGCACAAATGTTACTTGCCACTTAGCAGCCAAGCCTGAATATTGTCCACGTCTTGCTGCATGCACTGCTTCATTATATAAAGGAGTTATGAATGGGACTGAACACTACTCAATTATCATAAAACATCCCCACTTTTGACTTTATGATGGAGGGAAGGTCATTGATGAAACAGCTGAAGATGGTTGGGCCTCAGACACTGACCTGAGGAACTTCTGCAGTCATGCCCTGAGGATGAGATGATTGGCCCCCAAAACCACAACCCTCTTCCTTTGTGCTAGGTATGGCTCCAGCCATTGGAGAGTTTTCCCGATGCCCATTGACTCCAATTTTACAAGGCTCCTTGATGCCACACTCGGTCAAATGCTGGCTTGATATTAAAGACAGACAGTCACTCTCACCTCTGGAATTCAACTCTTTTGTACATATTTGGACCAAAGTAGCTCCAATACTCATGAAAACTGAGCTTCTTACCAAATGATAGCAAGGCGTGGAATGGTAAACATAAGTACAGGCTCTAAACCATCAATCATGTCTTGAGTCAGGTAACCCAGCTTCAATGCCCTGCAGTGGGGGAAGATGACAATTTGACATAGTAAGTGTGAAATCATCTCAAGGAGCCATGCATAAATGCAGTCAGAATGGTGGATTCTACATTAGTAACCAGTAGAGAGTACTTTGAATTCAAGGCAGTTACAAAATGAAAGACTAATTAAATGGAAAATCATAGGATACAAGAGTCAGCAGGGCAATGGGAACAAGCATCATCGAGACCACAGTTGCCAACATATGGGCCGTGGATGTATTTCAGGGATGAGAAATTTCCCATTGTCGTCTTCTTCCAGGCCAGCTTTTTGGAAAAATAACATCGCAAGTAGTTTCCCAACTTTCCTGCAGTCAGAGTGCTTGCCCGCAGGGTGGTCAGAGACAGAAAGAGTGGGGGCAGACAAAGAGGATGACACCGGCTGGTGGGGGTGGGGAAGAAAGAGAGAGTCAGAAGGAGAGAGTCAGAAGGAGAGAGAGAGTCAGAAGGAGAGAGAGAGTCAGAAGGAGAGAGAGAGTCAGAAGGAGAGAAACGAGGAGGAGAACAGAAACGAGGAGGAGAACAGAAACGAGGAGGAGAAAAGAAACGAGGAGGAGAAAAGAAACGAGGAGGAGAAAAGAAACGAGGAGGAGAAAAGAAACGAGGAGGAGAAAAGAAACGAGGAGGAGAAAAGAAACGAGGAGGAGAAAAGAAACGAGGAGGAGAAAAGAAACGAGGAGGAGAAAAGAAACGAGAAAAAAAAAAGAGTCAGAGAGAGAGATCACGCTTGACAGATGGATATCTATCTGGAATATTCTACAGCACTACAACAAGTGCGCGGCAAGATATTGACTACTTGTGGAAGCAAAAAAATGCCAGGTATGTCACTAAATCAGTGTCCAATATAGTGATGAGAAAGTAAGTCAATAAATTAATCTCCTCATTTAAAACTTCTTCACAAAAATGCACACTGGTTGTTGTTCTGATTAATAGTAAGATAACATTATAATTCCTTCATCTTTCTGAAATTGTCTCACCAGTCCTTTATGCAAGACAAAAATAGTAATGTGGCCCCCACGCAAAATGGCTGGACAACCCTGGTCTAGAGACATGCAGCAGAACAAGGTGAACTAACTACAAAAACAACAGGCAACTGTGGGAGCTTAAAATGGATGGAGGGGTATTTATGCACAAAGTATGAAATTGAATTGAATAGAGGTACTGACCTAGCTATTGTTTCACAGAAGAGCACAATAATTTGCTGCTGATTGAAGAGCTCCTCAGGAGATTTGATGGGAACCACTGCTGAAACATACCTGGAATAAAGGGTTACATTTCCACATAAAGTTGCAGCTTGTCCTGAAGATTGTTTAGTGCATAAACCGATATTACAAGACAAGACATCATTTCCTTTTTCTAAACCTTTTAAGAAAAGGTTTAATTTTAGTTTAGAGATACAGCACTGAAACAGGCCCTTCGGCCCACCGAGTCTGTGCCGACCATCAACCACCCATTTATACTAATCCTACACTAATTCCATATCCCTGCCACATCTCCACCTGTCCCTATACTTCCCTACCACCTACCTATACTAGGGGCAATTGCTAATGGCCAATTTACCTATCAACCTGCAAGTCTTTGGCATGTGGGAGGAAACCGGAGCATCCGGAGGAAACCCACGCAGACACAGGGAGAACTTGCAAACTCTACATAGGCAGTACCCAGAATTGAACCTGGGTCGCTGGAGTTGTGAGGCTGTGGTGCTAACCACTGCGTCGCCCCAAAAGGTGTTTGATTACAAATAGCAAAACAGGTTTGCCGAGTATATGATGCAACCTAAATCACATTAAAACACAACACCACTTCACAATGAGCGTTACACCATTTGTTAGTTGTACAGTGCAGCTTTTCTCGCTCCTAAAATAAAATGAAGTTAGCCCAATGCCTTTTCTTTCATATTGTGATTCATGGGCGGCATTTTACCGGTGGCGGCCAATCAAGAGCCATCGCTGGGACTGCCATCCAATAAAGCATGGTGGCCCGCCTCCCAGAGCCACCAGCCGAATCAGAGGGCGGGCAGCTCAGCAGTGTCACTGCCAGGTGGTGATCACTGCTGAGGCTGCAGCACGAAGGAGAGAGCACCTCAATACTGAGGCGCCCTTGAAGACATGCAAGTTTTTTTGAGGAAGCCACAGCTGGGAGACAGGGCGTGCGATTGGGAGAGGAGGGATGGGAGTTGGGGGAGGGGGGATATTCCAGCAGCGGTGCCTTAGGCATGGGGATGGCCATTGTTACTGGGATGGGGGTTGCCCCTTCACAGGCCATAGAGCGCCCATCAAGGAGGGTCCCCCCTCCAAACTAGGAATCACTGGAAGGCCCCCAGGGTTTATCTGGCAGACTCCCACACAGCTGCGGCACCTCACAATACTGCTAAAATGCCGACAGGAGCAACTGATTGTCACAACTGACCGCCTGATATCTTGACCCACCATATTAGCAGCCTTCCTGCTCCCAGCCCGTTACTAAAGGGCTGGGAAAATTCAACCCCATAAACTGATCATTTCAACTGCTGCTTCTGGGGCCTTTAATATTAAGATGTCACATATAGCATAGCAGAAAACAAGGGGAAAAAGCCTTTTGGAGGTCATATAACTCAAATTCAAACAACTTTTCTTTTGGCATAATTAAAAATTTTCATCTGTGTGACAGTGATGTTCTCGGTTTAAGGAGTGCGAAAGGAAAGCATGGGACTGTATTTCACACACTGTCCAAAGCCCGAGATAGAGTTCTTGTATGGTTGATTGTTGAGTGGAATCACAAGACAGTGTAGTCAGGCATTCACAAAGACTGAAATCTCTCAGATTTAACTCTCCCTTTTCACATAGTTAGAAAAGACTACCCATTACGAAATGTTTGCGCTTGGTTATGGCTGGGGTTTTTCTGCACAATTTGCTTGAAATCAGCATAACCAGCTCAAAAGATCACTAAATATTAAGCACAAATTATGTTCAATGCAACTTGAGTTTCTGTCAGTTTAAAAAAACACTGCTCTCACAGCAGGCCTTACCCAGAAAGCAGGCCACACCCCCACGATGGAGTAATCATCATCGTGAATTTCTACTCATTGGAAGCCTTCAGGGAGGCTCTAGATATTAAACTTGTCCTTTTGGGCACAAGGACTCTAAATAAGAACACAAGAACTAGGAGCAGGAGTAGGCAATTCAGCCCCTCGAGCCTGCTCCGCCATTCAATGCGATCATGGCTGATCTCATCTCAGCCTCAACTCCACTTTCCTGCCCATTCTCCATAACCCTTCAATCCATTACTAATTAAAAATGTGTCTATCTCCTCCTTAAATTGACTCAATGTCCCAGCATCCACTGCACTCTGGGGTAGCGAATTCACAGACTCATGACCCTTTGAGAGATGTAATTTCTCCTCATCTCTGTTTTAAATCTGCTACCCCTTATCCTAAAACTATGACCGCTCATTCTAGATTTCCCCACCAGAGGAAACACCCTCTCTACGTCTACTTTGTCTATCCCCTTAATCATCTTATATACCTCAATTAGATCTCCTCTCATTCTTCTAAACTCTGGACAGTAAAGGCCTAAACTGCTCAATCTCTCTTCATAAGACAAACCCCTCATCTCTGGAATCAATCTAGTGAACCTCCTCTGAACTGCCTCCAATGCAACTACAGCCCTCCTCGAGTAAGGGGACCAAAACTGTACGCAATACTCCAGGTGCGGTCTCACTAATGCCTTGTATAGTTGCAGCAACACTTCCCTACTTTTATACTCTATTCCTTTAGTAATGAATGCCAAAATTCCATTTGCCTTCCTTATTACCTGCTGTACCTGCACACTAGTTTTCTGCGATTCACGCACGAGGACACCCAGATCCCTCTGCACCGAAGCACTCTCAAGTTTCTCCCCATTTAGATAATAATTTGCCTTTCTATTCTTCTGACCAAAATAGATAACCTCACGCTTATCTATGTCAAACTCCATCTGCCAAATTTTGGCCCATTCATCTAACCTATCCATATCCATTTGTAAACGTCTTATTTCTTTATTGCAACTTACTTTTCCACCTATTTTAGTGTCATCTGCAAATTTGGCTGAAGTACCTTCTATCCCTGCATCCAAGTCAATAATATCGATTGTAAATAGTTGGGGACCAAGGACCGAACCCTGTGGCCCCCCACCAGTTACATCTTACCAACCAGAAAAAGACCCATTTATCCTGACTCTCTGTTTTCTGTTGGTTAGCCAATCCTCTACCCAAGCAAATAAATTGCCCCTAACCCCATGTGAACTTACCTTGTGTATGAACCTTTTGTGCGGCACCTTATCAAATGCCATCTGGAAGTCCAGATATACTACATCTACAGGATCCCCATTTAACTTTAGTTGTTACATCTTCGAAGAACTTTAGCAAATTAGTCAAACACTAGTTAAACAGTACCATTCATGACTCCTCAGATACTGAGGCAGTCAGTGTAGAAATGCAGCAAGACCTGGACAATATCCAGACTTGGGCTGATAAGTGGCAAGTAACATTCGCGTCACACAAATGCCAGGCAATGACCATCTCCAACAAGAGAGAATCTAACCATCTCCCCTTGACATTCAATGGCATTACCATCGCTGAATCCCCCACTATCAACATCCTAGGGGCTACCATTGACCAGAAACTGAACTGGAGTAGCCATATAAATACTTTGGCTGCAAGAGCAGGTCAGAGGCTAGGAATCCTGAGGCGAGTAAATCACCTCCTGACTCCCCAAAGCCTGTCCACCATCTACAAGGCACAAGTCAGGAGTGTGATGGAATACTCTCCATTTGCCTGGATGGGTGCAGCTCCAACAACACTCAAGAAGCTCGACACCATCCAGGACAAAGCAGCCTGCTTGATTGGCACCCCATCTACAAACATTCACACCCTCCACCACCAACGCACAGTGGCAGCAGTGTGTACCATCTACAAGATGCACTGCAGCAATGCACCAAGGCTCCTTAGACAGCGCCTTCCCAACCCGCGACCTCTACCAACTAGAAGGACAAGGGCAGCAAATGCATAAGAACACCACCACCTGCAAGTTCCCCTCCAAGTCACACACAATCCTGACTTAGAACTATATCGCCATTCCTTCACCATCGCTGGGTCAAAACCCTGGAACTCCCTTCCTAACAGCACTATGGGTATACCTACCCCAAATGGACTGCAGCGGTTCAAGAAGGCAGCTCACCACCACCTTCTCAAGGGTAGTTAGGGATGGGCAATAAATGCTGGCCTGGCCAGCGACGCCCACATCCCTGAATGAATTTTTAAAAAACACAATTTACCCTTCAAAACCATGCTGACTCTGATGGATTGCGTTTTGACTTTCTAAACGTCTGTTATTACTTCCTTAATAATGGATTCTAACAATTTCCCAACGACAGACGTTAAACTAACTGGTCTATAGTTTCCCATTTTGTGTCTCCCTCCCACTGGAACCTTTCCCGCATCCAGGGAATTTTGGAATATTATAACCAATGGATCCACCATCTCCACTGCCACTTCTTTTAAGACCCTAGGATGTAGGCCATCAAGCCCTGGGGACTTGTCTGCCTTCAATCCCAATAGTTTGCTCAGTACTTCTTCCCTAGTGATGATGATTGTTCGAAGTTCCTCCCTTTCTATAACCTCTGCATTACTTGTTATTATTGGGATGGTACAAGTGTCCTCCACCGTGAAAACTGAGGCAAAATACTGATTTAATGTCTCTGCCATTTCTGTGTTCCGCTCTATTAACTGCCCAGTCTCATCCTCCAAGGGACCAACATTCACTTTTGCTACTCCCCTCCCTTTTATATACTTATAGAAGCTTTTGCTATCTGTTTTTATATTTTGCGCTCGTTTTATTTCATAATTTACCTTTGCTCTTTTTATTACTTTTTTTTTAATTAACCCTTTGTTGATCTTTAAAAGTTTCCCAATCTTCCAGGAACTTTCTGAAAAGCTTTTGAAAATAATGTTTTTTCAATGCACTAATAAGCTGACTACTATACCCCAACATAACTAGGATATCTTTCTGTACGTTTTTAAAAGTCACTTTCAATTAATTTATTTTAAAAATGGGGTTATTCACAGGTGGTGGATTGATACCAATTAAATTTTTTTTGTATGAAACCCATTTTCAGCTGTATCAAACTGCACCAAGTTAACAAATATAAATCAAGGAATATTTTTTTAAAGCAAAAAACTCTTACTTTAAGATACTGTCTGTACTGGTACACGGCAGTTTATGCGTTTGGCAACATGCAAGTGAAGAAGTGGAAACTCAAGAAAAAAACTTTGCAAAATGGGTGCGATTTGCACCTGGGTCACTGTGCATAAACTAGAAATCTTACCTCTATGTCGTTTCTTCCATTATATATGCAACTGATTCAGTACTTAACATTGTCGTACTTTTGAACCCTTTCTGCTCTTGACAACGGTCACATACGTTACAATGCAAGTGAAACTACTCTTATAAAGATTATGGATGGAGTGGCTTTGCTTCTGTTGAAGAGCATGGGTCATAGCTGTTGCCACTCAGAGTTGCAGAAGGAATATAATCACTAACACAAAGCCACCTCCAGCAATCCACTAGATGAGAATTAGATTTGAGAATTCAGACAGATGTACCAATATAAACTAGAGCTGTTACTGTACCATTTGGTCAAAGAAAACATCAAATCCTCTATCTTCACAATTTAATTACAGAAGTTGAAACTGCCATTTTGTAAATGCCTGTGTCTCAGAGTTTATTATATTATTATTTCCTTACCTTAACTCAAACTCAGCGAAGAGCCTATCAAACCGAACAAGAGCTGCTTTGATGTCATCTGTATAGGTAGTGTAATCAGAGAGACACTGTTCCCGGAGAAGGTAGCGCACCTCCTCCAGACTGTGCAGGAGGTCCTCCGCCAGCGGGCACAACAGAAGCATTTCGGATTCATGCACTTCGATGAGGGAACCAGCTACTAAACACTAAAGGTAAACAAGGCAAGTTCATCCCTAATAAAAAACAGAAAGTGCTTGTTCTCACACACAAATACACTCCCCACATACCACTAGTAAAACCAAGAACATAAAACACACTTTTAGGTAGCAATTATAATCCACAGATTGGAGGGTCGTTAGTCTGTGGAATTCTCTTCCCCAGAGAGCAGTAGATGCTGGGTCATTGAATATATTTAAGGCCAAGTTAGATAGATTCTTGACTGACAAGGGCATCGAAGGGTATAGGGTTTAGATAGGAAAGTAGAATTGAGGCCACAATCAGATCAGTCATGATCTTATCAAATGGCGCAGCAGGCTCGAGGGGCCGAATGGCCTACTCCTGCTCCTAATTCATAAGTCCGTATGTATCCCTGACATTACGACTCCAGAAATACATATGGAAATGAACAAAAATTGTGGGAGCGAAAGGAGAACTTTAAAACGGTTTTGGTTGAGTGTAAACACACTATTCATGAAATGCAGATGCCTTAACATTTCTGGACAAGTTTTAAAACATGGCTGCATTTGCTGACAATGCAACCACTAGGTGGCGCAGTACTAGCACATGCGCAAATGCAGCTTCTTCTACTTAAACATCACTGTCTGCGATGTTCAGGCAGGATTAAAGACGGCGCTGCTCAAGTTACCACAGAAAACAACTTCAACCCAAAAATCCCCTGAAAAGCTGCCATCGCCGCCTCCATCCCACCCCCAACAGTCCCCTGCTGCTCCTGCCATTGCTGCATTTGTATCATTTCTTGGATATCTCCTGCTCAACTGTTTTGACTTTTCTCGACAAAGAAAGAACTTTGGTAGGATACTGCTCCTCGCTTCCCTCCGCGCTCCCCTCCCCCCCCCCCCCCCCCACACGAGGAGCGGAGCGGAGAGTGGGGTAGTCGGAAGAGAGGGGGAGAAAGTGTTGAGGCCTGGAGCAAGTGGCTGGAGGTGGGGGGAGGGGGGGGGGGGGGGGGGGGGGGAAAGAGCAGCCAGTGGGGTGGGAGAGAGTAGCTGAGCTGGGAGAGATGAGTACCTGATGACATTTTCCTGTGCATGCGCCAATTAGTCCTGGCAAGTGGGAAGCCGCACATGTGCAGCATCTCAATGAGCGCAGGAGACTATTTGCGCATGTGCGCAGCTTGGAGCGCTCTGATGATGTCGGCAGGCCGCTGCGTTGTCAGGAGTCACTTTGTTAAAACATACCACAGAATAAATGGTATACTGAATTGCAGAATGCAGCCAGTTAGGATTAACTAATATGGACTCCATTATTCGCTAGATTTCCTGGAGCTTTTCTGATTGCCTTTGTAGGTTAGTGAGAAATATCACAAACTTCTTGGAAGCACCAAATTTGTTTTTGGTTTCCTACATAAGACTACCCAAATTGGAAACAGTCCATGCCAGTGCAAGTCAGGTATGGTCTGTTGGTAGATGTTAGCTTGAAGAACCAAAGAGTTTGTTTTCTTCTTATTCAATTCTTCTCATAGCTTTTGATTGCCAGCCACACCCTGATTATAAACACTCTTGAAGTTAGCTATCGATTTTTGCTTCCTACAGGTTCCAAAGAGCTAGAACTAGTGTAATATAAGCACAACAATCAAATCATTTCTCCCAAATGTGACCAGCCGGTTTAACTAGCATGCAATCATAAGAAGCTATGGCTGATACCCATAAAAATGTTGGTTATATGCAGAATGGTAAAACTATAGCCAGCAAGTTATCCCTCAAGAAGCCAGGTTGACCAGGAATAGTTGTAAATGTGCAAATTGAAATTACGCTGGCATACATGATCATATTGTAGTCTGAAGGCTCACATTGCTTCCCACTCCTCCTCAAGGCCTACCTCAGCAGCAAACCACAGCTGTACTCCTAGGTGTTCCTGTAAAACCTCATCTGGAAACTTAATGTGGAAATCTCGATTTGGTCGCTCGTCGGGGATACAGTTGTCCATGATCTGATTAATTATCTGTAGCATGTGGTCCTGCAAATTAAAAAAGAAAGCTGAACCAACAACTGGGTCATCTAGGTTGATGTTACAAAAGTAGTACAGTGCTGTGGGGGAGGGGAGGAGAGAAATCGACCCCCCAAATCTCCACTGTATCATCCAGCAAGGCAACATATTCTGTCTGAAGAACATTGTTCTATCCATGGAAATAATAAGATTTCTGGGGAGGAATACTAATGATAAATGCATTCTTATACACATTTCTGATTTTGCTACAAGTAGCAAACAGAGGAGATCTATTCCCTCCTTCATGACACAAATAAATCACTTTCTACCACGACAATAATCTGCAGTGACAATTCCTTCATCCCTATAAATAAGTATATTTTGATTTTTGTTTTCAGCTCGGAAGGCACATTGGCATTTTGAACAGAATCTGTCTTATCCATCTACAGGTGCTGACTCACTAGCTGTGCATTTCCCAACATTTTTCTGCCTTTGTCTCAGACATCATGTTGCAACCCATATTGCCCCTCCTTCTTAATCATCATACATACATTTTTTCCTCATCACACGTACAAATACACACACACAAGCAGAAAGAGGAAAAAAGATCAAATCCCTCAATGTTCATTCTATACAAATGGTGGTGAAACCTCATCTAGTTATATAATACATAAAAAAGATCTTGCAAGTCTCTTTTGGGGTTGTCATGCAGACCCCCACCTGCCAAGAATGAGGCATATTAATTTTGTCATATGAACAATGATTTTAAACATAATAAACATTATGGGAGTGAAGAAAAGACTTGTTAAACAGATTGCCCCTGGCTGGAAAAGACATTTGCATATTAACAGATGGTGATTGGAAGGACAAAGGACCATTCCCTGACACATTCAACCCACAATTAACCTTGATCACCAGGTATTGGGTGCAAGAGGAGCATTCCAGAGACTACTGTAATCCAAGACATGGTCAGACCAGTTAGTCACATGACTAACCGGCTTGGTAACCTAGGTTTTTCTGAATTGTACAAATGGTTTGAACTGAGAATGTCTGCTTGCTCCTGGACTGAGAAGATCTCTCCTGTCTGCTCCCATCTCTTTCTCACACGCCTCTGAATCCACTGAAGACACATGAACCCCAAGAGAGAAAAGCCTCCTACAGCGAACAAGGTTGGGCCCAACAAAAAGCAAGATGCACCTACAATCAAGGACTCTACAGTGAGCTCAAAGAACCATAACAAAAATTCTTCAGATATTGCTCAAACTTTTACACTTTATTTTTCTTCTGCTCTTTTCTGTCTCTATTTGCATGTGTATCACGCATGCATGCTAGCGTGGGCACGTCGTGTATCCGTAGGCGTCAACCGAATTAGAGTTCAAGTTCAAGTTTAATAAATGTCAACTTTTCTTCTTTAAACCTAAAGAAGCCCGTTTGTGCTGATTTCTTTGCCTTATAATTGGAAAGCGGTGAACAAGGGTTCGCCGAGGGGGAACTAAAAATACAGCGTGTTAAAACCCTGTTACGGTAAGACCAGGTGAAGGCTGAGAAGGTCCCCTAGACACCTTTCTCATCTGGTCGTAACAAAAGATTGCAGCATACACATGCGGGGTTAGGGCAGAAACCTGCAACTTTTAAATGCTCTTCTGAGAAAAATGAGACTCCACACTTAGAAGATTAGTTTTTCAGGGTCAGAAAAGTTGTTCAGCAATAATTATGATTTAGTATGCCTTTAAGCACTCAGTTACTCTGATTGAACAAGGCTTAACTTTTAACAGTGAGAATCATAGGTAAATAATTTAAGTTTATGACAAATCAGAGATTTCTGTTTTGATTCCATCTGCAAAGACTGCAACAGCGCACCCAATGGAGGAGCAGGATATCACCGACAGCAACTTCAGGAAGTCTGTGTTTAACTGCATATGTGCAGACACCAGAAGTTGCTGTCAGTTTTACACAATAATAATGGCGAGTGCTGACCGCCTTGCATGTATTTACTACTGCAAATTCCCAACTATTATATTTGTGCGAAACATAATCCAGTTAACTTCAAACAGGTTTTAAAGATCAAAGCAGGATTACAGAGGGTAGAGGAAGAAAAGGAAGATTTCTAATCCCTTGTGCAATCATAAAGTCATTCTTTTTTCATAGTAGCATTCCTTTGCAAATAACACGCAGAAGAAATCTTCCTGCCAAGAAGAATTATCTCTTGGGCTTGATGTTTCTAATCCAGTTTCTGCCAATTAGTTAATTGTTTTGTTTCACTCAAACACATCCATTAGCCCATCACAGGAATTTTTCATCAGCCAGCTTTGTTCATTCGATTTGAAGCTTTTATGATATTCAAGAATAATGTAGCTATTGGGAACCGGCCCTGCACTCTGTATGGACATATGTGCCCATCTCTGGTCAATTATGCATTCAGTCAACATAATTGCACCTTAAAAAATAAACTTGTATTTAAGAACTGTCACATGCTCAGGATGTTCCAAAGTGCTTCATTGTCAGTGATTTACTTTTGAAGTACAGTCACTGTTACGTAATGCAATTGTGGCAGTTTGCACACAAGCTCTTTCAAAAAGCAATGAAATGAATGTGTTTTGATGGTGCTGGCTGAAGGATAAGCGTTGACCAGGACACTACAGGAACCACCTTGCTCTTCTCCCATTGGTGCTATTGAGATCTATGTCTACCTGAACATTTTAATATGTCATCTGAATGCCCACACTCAGCAATGCAGCACTCCCTCAGTGTAGAATTGATTAAAGACTAGATTATCTGACTCAGAGGCAAAAGTGCTACTACTGAGCCAAAGATCACATTGTTTATAAACAATGTGAGCAGCTTAATAGGCACAAAGTTTTACAACGAAGACTATTGCTCAGATTTGGAAACTATAAAACTAGAGGTTAGGTTCAATGATCATGTCTATTCCATATATTGGGTATATTAGCATTAAACAGGATACACAAGGGCAGAACGTAACACAAATATGTTCTTCAATTCTGATGTCCAATAACATCTATATACCATGCTACCAGTGTGCATTTAGGTAGGGTGCTTGGTAATTAAGTATTTGATTGTTGTGATAGTTAAAAGAGCACCACCCATAGCAATGTGATTAGTATTGTGCTATCCAGGAGAAACAATAAAGTTGCAGCCTCATTGTGAGTTCTTGAGATGACTTTTTTGATATGTATTTGTGGTAATATACATTATGCTCTTGTGCCTTTCAATACCGTGACGTTTTAGCTCTAATATATTAATAATTTTGGTGTTGAAGCTGAAGTGGGAAGTTTCCATTCATCAATAAATACTCAGATAAACCTCTGCAGATTTTTTTCCAAAATATACTTTGTTCATAAAAATTTGTAAAAAAATACATTACACCACAGTACCAAGTTGACATTCCAATAAGTGCAAAGGAAATTAGTTTTCTTCAACACAGGAATGAGTTGTCTCACAACCCTTCCATTCCATTTTACCTGCCATCTACATTTTACAGCAGAACCATATTTAGTATATGCAGCCAGAGGAGTTTCCCATGGGTCCAGTCCCTCAGTTCACTATGGCGGGAGGACCTTACACAGTGGTCTTTCCCCATTGAGCCTTTGCAGCGGCTGCCCAAAGCTTTAGTGCGTCCCTCAACACGTAGTCCTGGACCTTGGAATGTACCAGTCTGCAACACTCGGTCGTGGACAACTCTTTGCACTGGAAACTAGCAAGTGTCGGGCAGACCAAAGAGTGTCTTTCACCGAATTGATGGTCCTCCAGCAGCAGTTGATGTTTATCTACGTGTGCGTTCCTGGGAACAACCCGTAGAGCACAGACTCCTGTGTTACAGAGCTGCTTGGGATGAATCTCGACAAAAACCACTGCATCTCTTTTCACACCTGCTTTGCAAAGACACATTCCAGAAGGAGGTGGGCAACTGTCTCTTTCCCACCGCAGCCACCTCGAGGGCAGTGTGTGGAGGGGATGAGACTCCAGGCGTGCAGGAAGGATCTGACAGGGAGGGCCCTCCTCACCACCAGCCAAGCTATGTCGTGGTGCTTGTTTCAAAGTTCTGGCGATGAGGCATTCTGCCAAATGACTTTGGCAGTCTGCTTGGGGAACCGTCCGACAGGATCCAACATCTCCTTTTCCCGTAGGGTTTTGAGGACATTCTGTGCAGACCACTGCCTGATGGATTGGTAGTCAAAGGTGTTATCCCGCAGAAACTTTCCCATGAAGGATAGGTGCTACTGCACGGTCCAACTGGATGGAACGTTCTGCGGCAATGTGACCAGACCCATCCTTCACCGGAAACAGATAGAACCTCAGCACGTAGTGACACTTGGTGTTTGCGTACTGGGGCTCTACGCACAGCTTGGTGCAGCTGCACACGAAGGTGGTTATCAGGATGAGGGCAACATTGGGTACATTTTTCCCGCCCTTATCCACAGTGTCCCTCCGGACCAGATCTATTTTGGATCTCCAGATAAAGTGGAAAATGGCTCAGGAGTGGGGTATGGGCCAGACCTGCGCCACATACAGCAACAATGTGAGTGCCTCACACCCAATGACCAGGTTCTTACCCACAATGGAGAGAGATCGCTGCTCCCACATGCTCAGTTTATGGCGTATCCTGGCTACTCGCTCCTTCCAGGTTTTGGCGCACGCCCCAGCCCCTCCAAACCATATCCCCAGCACCTTCAGGTAGTTTGACCTGACGGTGAAGGGAACAAAGGATTGGTTGGCCCAGTTCTCAAAGAATTTGGCCTTACTCTTGCAGTGGTTGGCTTTGGCTCCCAAGGCCAGTTCCAACTGGTCACAGATGCTCTTCAGTCTGCGAATGGACAACGGATCCGAGCAGAAGACGGTGACGTCGTCCATGTACAGGGAGGTTTTTACCTGAGTGCCTCTGCTGTCTGGGATCGTCACCCCTCTTACGCTCACCTCCTTCCTAATAGACTCAGCAAAAGGTTCGATACAGCAAACAAACAAGACAGGGGAGAGAGGACAGCCCTGTCTGACTCCAAATTGGATCGGAAAACTTTCTGATTCCCACCCATTGATTGAGACTGCGCTACTGATGTTTGTGTAGAGCAGTTTGATCCAACTGCAGATTCCCTCCCCAAACCGCATTTTGGAAAGCACGTCCATCATGTAGGTGTGCGATATCTTGTCAAAAGCCCTCTCCTGGTCCAAGCTGATGAGCCAGGTATCCACCCTCCTGCCCCATACATAGGCGATCGTATCCCTGAGTAGCGCGAGACTATCAGAGATCTTCCTGCCGGGTACAGTGCAGGTCTGGTCAGGGTGAATCACCAACTCCAGAGCAGACTTGACCCGACTGGCGATGACTTTGGACAGAATCTTGTAGTCAACATTAAGCAGTGAGACGGGCCGCCAGATAAACGTCTGGAGATATATAGATGATACTATATCCTTCCTTCAATCAGCATTTGAATAGCAGAATCCTTTAAAATAAGGCAATGCTGTCAGGATGACATATTACGGTCAAAGTTTAATGAAAATTATTCATTCTAATTTAGAATGAAAAATACATGCATAAGCCTGTTCAATCCAAATTTTAAAACAAGAACAAGCTTCAGAACACAGAAGGACATTGAAATAGTCAATTCTAAAAAAATGTTTGCTATTCATGGGGTTTTAAAAGAAAAACAGTTGGAAGAATCCTTGGAAAATGTAATTGCAGTTAATGACATCAGCAACAAAAGTGGCAACAGGGCATCATGAGTGAACGTCAATTCTGCCCAAACTCTAACAACGAGCAGCAGCACATGATAAGTTATAGATTTCAGGCCCACTATTGAACAAACTGAGCAATTTGTGGCTTGTAACTATTTTTAGAGCCCACTGTTAGTGAAGGGTTTTTGTAATTCGTCCATCTGTCAAGCTTCTACTGTTGTACTTCCTCAGCTTGCAGAAAAAGCCACAGGTAATGAGTGGGTGAGGGGGTTGGGGGGGGGGGGGGGAGCAGGGGAAAAAAATAGGGTTTGGAGGACAGGTTTCACTTGTTCATCTACTATTTCTCCCTCAGATACTGCCTGACTTGCCGTACGTTTAATTTCCAACATTTTTTTTTAAAAAGTCCACAAAGTAGTACTAGGCAAACCTTAGATCATTTCCAGTTAACTGAAATAACAAAGTGGTGAAATTATAGTTGATGAGAGAGGCATGCAAAATATATGAACTGGGGAGGAAGTATGAAGATCTGGATTTTTAAAATGCAACTTCCAAGTTATTTGCTAAACTAGACTAAATTGAGAAGTGCAAGAGGTACCAACTGTTAGAAATGCTTCAACTGGGATTGTATAGCTTTATTCTGAGAAATACTTCAATTTCTATTAAAGTTTTGCCTTAGAAATATTACAAAACAAAAGAAGTTGCATGCACTGAAACACTGATCAATATAACCTAGGGTGTAACCTCCACTATAGCAACTATATAAACTTCAGCATAATTTCCTTCTAGCATGTCCAAAATAAAATTTAGTTAACTCTACCATACAAGATTGTCTGCGTAAGTCTAAATCACTGACCTGTCTGGTTCGAAGATTATTTAGTTGTACCATATACAGTTGGGGGTCACTGTGCAGATTCACATTATTCAGCTCAGTCATCACTTGAGTCACTTCCTTATCTGCATAGAAGAACTGAGCCAATGGATGTGGGTTCGACCTCTGTGAAAACATACAAAATACCAGATCAAAATACAGAAATGGTCCAGCGAGATCATCCCACTGTAGCATCCTACTGTGGCTCATGAAAATACACCTAAACTTTACCAGTGATTCATATCAACGGGATCCTGATTCTTTAGTGAATAACCAATAATTATAGGCTTATTGGAATTCATTTTGCTCCCATTATCCCACTGCAGCAAAAAAAATTCTCAATAAATGGCAACCAGTTGGGGAGTTTTCTACATACAAGATTATATACTGTTCATACATGCATAGAAAAACAGTAACTTGATCCAGAGTTTAAGTAGAACTCTTGATGTCATCTAAAGCTATTAACTTACATTTTTATAAAAGGTGCATTATTCTCTACCAGTCAACTGTTATTTCTTAATACACAAACTGAAATTACAAAATCATTAAGCCTTCTCCATTACAAATTTATCACATAAAATAGACGGACTGCCAGTTTGTTCAGAAAGTTGTATCAGCAAATAGAGAGATAGAAAATAGTACCGGTTTGTACTTAATTGCTAATCCTCAGCAGGAGAAACAAGATTAACCAAATCAAGGAATTGTGATGGCAATCATAACAGACGCTAATAAATCAATGCTTTTGGGTTTGTAACAAAAATAATGTCCATGAGCTCCTCGCACTTATTGTTGAAGATATCAGGTAATTGTAGCTTCCTCCAAGCAAGTTTTTAAAAAATCCATTACTCTTAATGTGTAAATACATTTCTCATTAAGTTTTCTTTAAGTAGCAAAATTAAAACACATTAATGTTTTACCTTCCTTCTCATTCCCTGATGGCAATCTGTAGTTCAGCCAGATCTTACAGGCATAGACGGTAAACCTTTGGCTCTCAAGATGTAAAAACTCCTCTTTTCTATTTCCTTGCTAGGATGGTGTCAACCTACTTCCATGTCCTCAAAAATGTTAACAGCAGGTTGAAAATTAAAATTTCAAAATAGTGCATCCATACCATTCTTCCAATATCTGAAAGTGGAATTAAGCAATGCTGACCATCACTAAAACTGTCCACTTTTAAATATCATCCAGGAAGGCAACGACAACACCCGGTTCTCTTCACCACAAACCATCTTCTTAAACTACCCTCCTCGGCTTCCTCCACCCTCACTTTCAACAATAAGTGCGAGGAGCTCATGGACTTTGTTTACTACAAAGATTGAGACCATCGATCTGCTTGTACTGCTTCCTTCCCTTCCCTTAGCCCACCGGGCCAAAGTTCCTCTAAGGCTCACCCCTGAATTCACATCTTTGTCTAGTTTCTCACCGATATCTCCTCATGCCCTCTTAGAGCTGATCTGGTCAATGAGACCCACCTCTTCCTGTCTAGACCCTATTCCTACTTAACTGATGACCATTCAACTTCACTTCCTGGCTCCCATGTTAGCTGATATTAACAGTTCTCTCTCCTTTGGGAGCGTACCCCTCTCCTTCAAATCTGCTAACATTCCTCTCAATAAAAAAAGCCTTTACTCCTCCATTCTTGCAAACTACCATCCATCTCAAACCTTCCTTTCTTCTCCAAAGTCCTTGACTGTATTGTCACCTCCCAAATCCATGCCCATCTTTCCCAGAACTTCTTGAAAATTTCCAATCAGGTTTCTGTGCCTGTCATTGTACTGAAGCAATTCTTACCAAAGTCACAAAGGATATGTTAATTGACTGTGACAAAGGTAGGTATCTCTCTTCCTCCTCCTTGTCCTGTCTACAGCCTTTGACATTAAATTCTTCTCCAATGCCTCACCACTGCTAACAAGCAGGGTGGGACTGCACTTGCCTGGTTTCAATCTCTTTAGTCATAGCCAGAGAATCACCTGTAATAGCTTCTCTTCTCACTCCCGCACCATTACCTCTGATGTCCCCCAAGGATCTAGCCATGGACCCCCTCCTTTTTCCCCCCATCTACCTGCTGCCTTCAACATCATTCGAAAACACTGCATCAATTTCCATATACTCATGATACCCAGCTCTACCACACCTCCACTTTGCTTGACCCCTCCTCTGTCTCCAAATTGTCAGAATGTTTATCCAAAATTCTAGTTCTGGATGAGCAGTAATTTCCTCCAACTAAATATAGAGAAGACTGAAGCCATTGTCTTTGGTTCCAGTCACAAACTCCATTCTCTTGCCAACAACTCCATCCCTCTCTATTTGATGCTGAGTTGAACTTCCGACCACATATACTGCATCATTAAGACCGCCCGACTTGGCCCTGCCTCAACTTATCTGCTTCTGAACCCTAATCATGCCTTTGTTACCTTGAGACTTCATTATTGCAATGCACTCCTGGATGACCTCCCACATTCTACTCTCCAGAAACCGGAGGTCATCCAAAACGCTGCTGCCCATGTGCTAACTCGCACGAGGTCCGCTCACCCATTTTTCTTATGCGCGCTGATCTACATTGGCTCCCAATATTCAACACCTCTACTTTAAAATTCTCATCCTTGCTTTCAAATCCCTCCATGGCCTCACCCCTTCCTATCTCTAACCTCCTCCAGTCCCACAACCCTCTAAGATACCTGCGCTCCTTTAATTGCTCCACCATTGGCAGCTGTGCCTTCAACTACCTAGGCCCCCAAGCTCTGGAATTCCCTCCCTAAATTTCTCCTTAGATTCTAAAACATTTCCCAATGATTGGAAAGTAGCAAACATAAACCCACTATTTAAGAAAAAGGAGGAAGAGAGAAAATGGGGAACAATAGGCCAGCTCGCCCAACATCAGTAGTAGGCAAAATCCTAGAATTTATTATTAGGGATGCGGCAACAGGGCACTGAGAAAATCATAATATGACTAAGCAGAGTCAACATGTATTTATGAAAGGGAAATAGTGTTTGACAAATCTGTTAGCATTTTATTTGAGGATGTAACTAGTAGGACGGATAAAGAGGAACCAGTATATTTGAATTTTCAAAAAATATTCAATAAAGTGCCACACGAAAGGTTATTACACAAAATTAAGATTCATGGATTTGGGGGTAATGTATCAGCATGGTTGAGGATTGGTTAACGGATGTAAAACAGAGTCGGAATAAACGGGACATTTTTGGCAGGCTGTAACTGCAAGGATCGGTTTTTGGGCTTCAGCTATTTACGATCAATATTAATGAGTTAGAATAAGGGTACCAAGTGTAACGTATCTACGTTTGCTGACATTACAAAGTTAGATGAGCAAGTAAGCAGTGAGGAGGATGCAAAGAGGCTACAGAGGGATATAGACAAATTGGGCGAGTGGGCAAAAACATGGCAGATGGAATACACTGTGCTGAAGTGTAAAGTTGCCCATTATGGTAGGAAAAATAAAACAGCAGACTATTTTTTGCATGGTGATAGACTGAGAAATAATTGCATTCAGAGGGACCTGGGGGTCCTAGTACATGAATCACAGAAAGTTAACATATGAATTAGGAGCACGAGTAGGCCACTCGGCCCCTCAAGTCTGCTCTACCTTTCAATAGGATCATGGCTGATCTGATTGAAACCTCAACTCCACATTCCCGCCTACCCTCAATAACCTTTCACCCCCTTGCTTATCAAGAGTCTATCTACCTTTGCCTTAAAAATATTCCAAAAATCTGCTACCACTGCCTTTTGAGGAAGAGAATTCCAAAGACTCACGACCCTCAGAGAAATAATTTTGCCTCATCTCTGACTTAAATGGGCGACCCATTATTTTTAAACAATGACCCCTAGTTCTAGATTCTCCTTTCCACATCCACCCTGTAAAGACCCCTCAGGATCTTAGATGTTTCAATCAAGTCGCCTCTTATGCTTCTAAACTCCGGTGGATATAAGCCTAGCCTGTCCAACCTTTCCTCATAAGACAACCCGCCCATTCCAGTTATTAGTCTAGTAAACCTTCTCTGAACTGCTCCCAATGCATTAACATCCTTCCTTAAATAAGGAGACTAATACTGTACACAGTACTCCAGATGTGGTCTCACCAATGCCCTGCATAACTTAAGCATAATCTCCCTACTTTTATATTCAATTCTCTTCGCAATAAACAACAACGTTCTATTAGTTTTCCTAATTACGTGCTGTACCTGCATACTAACCTTTTGCGATTCATGCAATAGGACACCCAGATCCCTCTGCATCAGAGCTCTGCAACCTCTACCCATTTAGATATGCTTCTTTATTCTTCCTGCCAAAATGGACAATTTCACATTTTCCCACATTATACTCTATTTGCCAGATCTTTGCTCTCACTTGACCTATCTATATCCCTTTGTAGCCTCATGTCCTCTTCACAACTAACTTTCCTACTTATCTTTGTGTCATCAGCAAATTTAGCAGCCATACCTTCGGTCCCTTCATCCAAGTCATTTATATAAATTGTAAAAAGTTGAGGCCCCAGCACTGATCCCTGTGGCACACCACTCATTACATCTTCCCAACCAGAAAATGACCCATTTATGCCTACTCCTTTAATTAAGGGGAGGTGGTGGTATAGTGGTAATATCACTGGACTAGTAACCCTGAGCCCCAGGCTACCGTTCTAGAGACATGGGCTCAAATTCCACCATAGCAGATGGTGGAATTGGAATTCAAAAGCTAGTCTAGTGGTGATTATGAAACCATTGTTGATTGTTGTAAAAACCCATCTGGTTCACTAATGTCCTTTAGGGAAAGAAGTCTACCATCCTTGTCTGGCCTACATGTGAGTCCAAACCTGCAGCAATATGGTTGACTCTTAACTGCCCTTTGAAATGGCCTGGCAAGCCACTCAGTTCAAGGGTAATTAGGGATGGGCAATAAATGCTGGCCTAGCCAGTGATGCCCACATCTGCTGAACAAATAAAAAAAAAATCAGCCATGATCTTGTTGAATGATGGAGCAGGCTCGAAGGGCCAAATGGCCTCCTCCAGCTCCCATTTCTTATGCTCCACCTCTCTTTCTTCAAGATGCTCCTTAAAACCTACTTCTTTGATCAAGCTTTTGGTCATCTGCCCTAATATCTCATTATGTGACGGCCAAATTTTGTTCTATAATGCTCCCTTAAAGCACCTTGGGACATTTTATTATGTTAAATTAGCTAGATAAATGCAAGTTTTTGTTATCATTGAAGTATCTAAAAACAGTCTAAGTAACTATAACATCTTACAATACCCCAAAATGCAAATTGTCATAACTAGTAATATATTGGTAGCAATAGTGTAAGGTAAGCAGTATAACAGCAGCAGAAAAAACTAGGAACTTCCCATAACTTAGATAGAAAGATATGACAAACTGTCACTTTTCATAAAGATTTCCTACCATTGATCACAAAATAAAGATGCTTTTCATCTTGAAAAGATTAGCCCTTTTCATTGGGGTTTAGCTGTGGCTCAGTGGTAGCACTCTTGTCTTGGGGTCGGAAGGTTGTGTGTTCAAGTTCTGCTCCAGTGAGTGGAGTACATAATCTGTGCTGAAACTCCAGTGCAGTACTGAGGAACTACTATGCTGTTGGAGGTGTTGTCTCTGATAAGATATTAAATTTTCTGCTGTAAGTGGGATAAAATATTCCATGGCACTATTTGAAAGAGAGTTAGCGGAGTTCAAAAGTGTGCACAATTCAAAAGTGTTTAATTCATTGTAAAGTGCTTTGAAATGTCCAGAAGTCATGAATGGTGCTATATAAATTCAAATCTTTCTTTTCAATGCAGGTTGAGAGGTTTTTGAAGATGGCATACAAAAATTGTATGATCCACTATAAATATTGGATTGGAGAAAGATTTTGGGATCTGTTGGAATATAATACGATCCACAGCTTGAGTACAATATTTGCTCTTTATATAAAATATACACTCATTTTTTCAATTGTTTGAGAATGAAATTCCTGCTTTGTTTCATGTTTAAAGTTCTCAACGAGGTTTTAAAATAGAGAACAATGTTCAATTGTCAGGGAGTACAAAGTATGCGGATATATTTGTTTTTGAAATAGCTTTGTTATATATAGCATTCAAAAGTTGCATTGAAACACACCCTATTTGTATCAAATCATAAAAACTTAAAGCTTGCTTGGTTTCAAAAATCATGTTATGAAAACACTCCCAAATGCTTGAAGTCTAAAACAAAAGCAGAAATTGCCGAAAATATGCAGCGGGCTGGTCAGCGTATGCAGAGAGAAAACACAGGTTGACATCTGGGATGTGTAATATGTGCCCTTTATCAGAATTGAAAACTGAAAACAAGCATTTTTATAAAATTGCAGGGCAAAAAAGGTGATAGGGAAAAATACATTATCCAATGCTAGCTAATGGTTGGAGTGACACATCACATCCTTAAAAGAAAAAGTGTAAAACTATTAAATTTCATAAATGGTTTCAGTTATGGAACGAGAAGATATTAAAAGGGATCACAAAGCAATGTACGAATAGCTAAGATAGCGAGAGGTCCACCCTAGTATGGGAACCCAGTATGCGTGCCTTTTTGTAGGCTATATGGAAGACACTTTGTTCTAATCCTGCCCAGGTCTGTTCCCTGACCTCTCCTTCCATTAATTTTATGACTGTGTTGCTTCTGGCTTTTGAGAATTTCATTAGCACTGCTTCTGCTGTCCACTCATTCCTCAACTTCATGATCCATTTTGGACTTCCCACAACTATCTGGAGTATGCTTCTTTCCACCTCACTTTCTGTAAAGACTTTAGCCCTTTCTCCATCTCTACTGAAACTTTTCTGATAATTCCACCTTCTGTACAAAAGCTCCTCTCTTTATTCTTCAACTACTTTTTCCTCTCAGTAATAGACATCCCTCATGACACCAATCCAATTTCTGTGTCACAGCTCTCACCTTCTCCTCTTACAATGACAGCATCTTCCTTGTTCCCCCTTCTAATCCACCCTCTGTATTTATCAGATCATCTTGCACCAACTATATGATGCTGCCACCAAGCACACCTCACTGTCCCTTCCCAATCTTTTGAAGGGACTACTCTCTCGAAAATATGCTTGCACACTTCCATCACTAACTTCCAGCTGCCCTTTCCTCTGCAGCCAAAGCAGATGCAACACTTACCTATTCACTTACTCTCACACATTGTCCAGGGCATCAAACACTCCTTCCACATATAATAACTTGGATGCATTCCTCCAATCTATTATGTTGTACTCACTGCTCAGCGTGCAGTCTCCTCTAAAACTGGGGTTAGCAGACCCTTTTGCTGAACAATTGTGTTCTGACAGATTAACCTGCCTTCCACATGTCCCACTCCTTTAAATCCCCTTCCCATTTCCGCACTGACCTTTCAGTCTTTGACCTCATGCTGTTCCAAAAGCATGTTTAGTTCAAGTTTCAGGAACAGTGTGTCATTTTTCTCTTGGACACTCTGCAGCCCTCTGGTCTGGTCTAACTTTCCTAACTTAACACTTTACCTATACTCCTTGGCGTAAGGAAAATGGTGCCTAATGAGAAGGGGAGGAATGAGAGAGAAATAATTTCCTCAACATCTTGGGGTGGGGCAAGCAAGGTTGATATTCCAGTTCTAGACCTTTTGTTAGAACACAGTTCCAGTTGAGGGGGCAGGGTATCTACACCGTTGGTAATAGCCCGATTTTACTCTCCTGTTGTACTAATAAATCCACTGTAGGATCTAGTACTTCAGTTTTCATTTTAGATTTATATCTTGGTGTCACATTTGACCCTGAGATGAGCTTCTAACCTCATATTCATTCCATCACTCAGACCGCCTATTCCCACCCCTGTAACATCGCCTGACTTCGCCCCTGTCTCAGCTCATCTGATGAAACCCCCATTCATGCCTTTGTCACCTCTAGACTTGACTATTCAAATGCACTCCTGGATGGTCTCCCATATTCTACTCGCTGTGATCTTGAGTTCATCCAAAACTCTGCTGCTCGTGTCTTAACTCACATCGTTTCCCTATCACCCTTGTGCTCGCTGATGTACATTGGCTCCCGGTCAAGCAATGTCTTGACTTTAAAATTCTCATCCTGGTTTTCAAATCCCTCCATGCCGTCGTCCCTCCCTACCTCTGATCTCCTCCAGCTCCACAACTCCAAGATATCGGCACTCCTCTAATTCTGGCCTCTTGTGCATCCTTGATTTTAATCACTCCACTATTGGTGGTCACTCTTTCGGTGGTGGTGATTGCAGTGGCAGTATCTGCAGACTTTGTTTTTCTTTTTGCCCTTTTCTTTGGGTGGGCCTCTGATTGCCTTGCTTATTTTCAGGCTTTTAAAAAAAAAATCTTTTAAATATATTTAAAAATGTATTTTCATTGTCTCAAGTATATCTTTTTAAATGTCCTGTTTTTCTTTTAAGCAGATAGGTCATTCACCACATTCAATTCCTCTCTTGTGATCCGTTATTTCCTCTCCTTTTTCCTGATTTACTAAAATGCTTGTTTGTGCTTGAGTTTTCCCTTTCAAGAGGACCAGCTGAAGAGCTAACCCCAGGGCTTTACTAATATTCACAAAGATGAAGGTAGCATCAGTGAATGACTGATTTTCACCATGGTTCAGTCCTTGTGGTGAAGAAGAGGGGAAATAACCATGTCACCAGTGAGTTTTCCCTCAATTGTGCAGTTGAGATCAACTTGACATGCACATGGCTGAAAATGAACAATACAATGGCTTTGAGTTCCAACTTGCTGCATCACCTATAGACTTCTCAATGAAAGCTACTAACATAACAAATCTGTTGCAAAGTACAGCACTTAGCAACTGGAGTAAGACTGTGAACTGGAGACCTCCAGGTACTGGAAGATTCATGCTAAGCCAGTCACAAAGTGTTGGCCCATTTTCCACAGGTTTAAAACTAGGATTCAGAACGCCAAACTGAAAAATGTCTCATATGAAAGAGGACTACACGCCACAAGAAGTTGCCTGGAGCACTTTCGAGTGTTGGCGACGGTGTGCTATGTTATTGAACAAAGAGATTAACAGCATAAGAATGTGAAAAGTCATCCGTGGTCTTTAGCCAACAATGTTTTGTACACGACTCTGTCTGCAGCAAGACCTTAGCATATAATTTGGATAGTACAGACTCTAAAGAATTCTCATACCACTACATGTGCAAGGCAGCAGAGCAAAGCGTAGCTCCTCATAAAATTATGAAAAGAGTAAAGAAATTAAACGATCCTAATACAGACATAGCAATTCCTTTTGAATGTTGCCAGTTAATTTTAAGAAAACTCACTACCTGTGGCAGCACTGTTGAAAATAGGACCTTTTTGGTGTCCAGGAAAACTTCCATACCATCTACTGCAACAAAATGGACACTCTTTGTGATCATTGTGGCATCAATGCCAAAAACAACCTAGACAAAGAACAATTGTCACCTAATACAAAATGAGAGCCTAGAGTATGCATACACTGAAAGCAGTGTCAAAAGATTACATCAGAAATGAAGCACCTAATTGCACCATTTTACTAAATGATCAAACTTTAAAAAGAATTTTAAAAAGTCACATGGGTTCAGATACAAATCTTTTTTAAAAAGTAGGACAAGTTGATAAATTTGTGAAAAACATACACGATCTTAGGTTTAATAAATAGGTGCATGCAATATAAAAAGAGCTAATGTTAAACCTTTATGAATCAGTGGCTAGGCCACAGTTAGAATAGAGTCTGACTTTGGAGGACTTACTTTTGTTTTATTCTTTCACAGGCTGTGGGCATTGCTGGTGTTATAGCCACGTGGCGTGACGTGGGTGCTTCCCACTGTTCAACTCCCCACTTGACCGCAGCAAGTGTATTTGTATTACGAGTTCAGCCCTTTATTTTTCAAATAAACAGACAGCGACAGTTTTTCTTGAAGGTTTTTAAAAAACAGAAAGTCAGTTGTTTATCGATCACTATGCCTAATCCCAAAATTGTCACAACCTCATTTTCTCACATATGCACACACACACAAAGACACACACAGAAGCAGATAGAGGGGGGATAAAAGAAGTAGGTGGATTTTTGTGGGAGAGAAGGGCTACGATAAACCTGTTGAATTCTCTTGAGATTCAAAGTCCAGATAGTTGCAGGCCTGTGGTGATTGTAGGTTTCTCTCTTGATTGAAGGTTCTGTTGAAGTTGGTGTGTCACTTCTAGCTCTCTCTCTGCTGTCTGATGTAGATGTCGGATTTTTTCCAGCAAGGCATGTGCTTTCTGGAATGTCAGCAGTTACAAGTACCTTCACCTTCTGGGTGGTGAAGTCTCTTTCTCTCGGGCTGTCTTTTTAAAAAAAAAAGGTAAAATTGTCACTTCACACAATGGCCCAGGACATGGTTACTTCACACCTCCTTTGTTTTAGAAGACATACAATTCTGGAATGTTTTTAGGATAGGTGTGAGATGGGTTTCATTAATGCCTTTTGGCTTTGAAGATTTGTCTTACTTCTTTGTCAGACTGTTTGAATACACAAAAGCTAATCCCATTTTCTTTGGTGGCCATTGTGGACCATTGTTCACTTTTTAAAAATAAAAAAGTTTTTAAAAAAAATAGACAAAGCCTGTTTTTTCATAACTCTTCAGAGTTACTCCGTGGATGCTGCATCATCGCACCTTCGAAGTGTGTGACACTGGCTGGGCCAGCATTTATTGCCCATCCCTTATTGCCCTTGAGAAGGTGGTGGTGAGCCACCATCTTGAACCGTTGCAGTCCATGTGGTGTAGGTACACCCACTGTGCTGTTAGGAAGGGAGTTCCAGGATTTTGACCCAGCGACGGTGAAGGAATGGCGATATAGTTCCAAGTTAGGATGGTGTGTGGCTTGGAGGGGAACTTGCAGGTGGTGGTGCTCCCAGGCATCTGCTGCCCTTGTCCTTTTAGGTGGTAGAGGTCATGGTTTTGGACGGGGTTATCAAAGGAGCCTTAGTGAGTTGCTGCAGTGCATCTTGTAGATGGTATACACTGCTGCCACTGTGCATCGGTGGTGAAGGGAGTGAATGTTGAAGGTGGTGGATGGGGCACCAATCAAGCAGGCTACTTGAATGGTTTCAAGTTTCTAAAGTGTTGTTGGAGCAGCACTCATCCAGGCAAGTGGAGAGTATTCCATCGCACTCTTGACTTGTGCCTTGTAGATGGTGGACAGGCTTTGCGGAGACAGGAGGCGAGTTACTCGCTGCAGAATTCCCATCCTGACCTGCTGTTGTAGTCACAGTACTTATATGGCTGGCCCAGTTCAGTTTCTGGTGAATGGTAACCTCTAGGACGTTGATAGTGGGGGATTCAGCAATGGTAATACCATTGAACATCAAGAGGAAATGGTTGGATTCGCTCTTGTTGGAGATGGTCATTGCATGGCACTTGTGTGACATGAATGTAACTTGCCACTTACCAGCCCAAGCCTGATGTTGCCCAGGTCTTGCTGCGAGTGGATATGGGCAGCTTCAGGGTTTGAAGAGTCGCTGAATATTATACAATTATCATCCTCACTTCTGACCTTATGATGGAGGGAAGGTCATTGGTGAAGCAGTTGAAGATGGTTGGGCCACAGACACTACCCTGAGGAACACCTGCAGTGATGTCCTGGGACTGAGGTGATTGACCTCCAACAACAACAATCATCTTCCTTTGTGCTAGGTATGACTCCAATCAGCGGAGAGTTTTCCTCGATTCCCATTGACTCCAGTCTTGCTCGGGTTCCTTGATGCCATACTCAGTCAAATGCTGCCTCGATGTATAGGGCAGTCACTCTCACCTCACCTAGAGTTCAGCTCTTTTGTCTATGTTTGGATGAAGGCTGTAATGAGGTCAGGTGCTGAGTGGCCCTGGCAGAACTGAGCATCAGCGAGCAAGTTATTGTTGAATAAGTGCCGCTTGATAGCGCTGTCGATGACACCTTCCATCACTTTGCGAATGATAGAGAGTAGACTGATGGGGTGGTAATTGGCCGGGTTGCATTTGCCCTGCTTTGTGGGTCCAGGACATACCTGGGTAGATGCCAGTATTGTAGCCGTCATGGAACAGCTTGGCTAGGGGCACGGCCAGTTCTGGAGCACTTTTGGAAGAATGAAAATACCAGGAAGAGGATGTAGCAGAGCTTCACTAAGGTGCTACCACGTATGAGAGAAACTGGGGCTCCCTTCATTAAAATAAAGAAGCTTAAACAGGTTTAATATTTTTGGAAGGTGTTCCAAGATTGGGATTTTGATAAACCCAAAACCATGTGATCTCTGAGATGTGTGTGTGGGGGCGGGTGTCAGGGTAATGTGAAAAAAAAAAGATAAAATCCAACCAGTCTGGGAGAAACAGACTGGGAAATTCCTCTGCAACCCATCTAGGCAATTGCAACTAGTCCGGGGAGATCACTCTGGCTCAGAGTTCCCCAACATATCCACCTTTTGTAAGAAATGGTGTTCACCACAACCAGAGCCAGGTCTAGCTCTTGCTTGAGGGAATTCAGCAAATTGGTGTTCCAGAGATCCACTATTCTCTGGGGAAAAAACAACTCCTGACATCTAACCTATATCTGGCCTTACAAAACATAAAATTGTGATCCCTGATCCTCTCGAACCCATTTAATTAGAACAAACTAACTATCAACTGGAACACAATCTATTCCCTTTGTCATCTCATGAACCTCAATCAGATCACCCCCAAGTCCACACATCTCTAAAGTGCAGGGTCCCAACTCTTTCAGCCTACCTTGATAGCTACGATGCTTTATACTAGGAATTAGTCAAGTGGCCCTCCTCTACACTCTTTCCAATGGTGTAAGAAACTCCCAAAACACATGTATACAGCAATATAACCCTCCTCCAGTTTTCTTTAGGACGGCAGGGGAGAACTATTAAAACAATCACAATACAATCTTAATAACTATTTAAGGAAGACATCAAGTTTAGTGTAAAAATAAACAGTACTGTCAATATTCCAGAGTGACAAGCAACTAGTGGGACAAAGGCACACTACGCTTCAAGTTTTGCTTTTTCATGGCATCTTTAGCATACCAAAAGATACTCTTGAAGCTAGTGGCAACCATTATCTTTTCATAGTTATTTAAATTATAAACACCCTATTCCTTTTCTTAAAAAAAAATCTACAACTATCACGTTAAGCATCATTACACAGAGAACAATCGAATGCATACAAATTGTTCGCAATGCTATCTTTCTGACGTAAAACAGATACACAATAGTGACCTTTTCCACACTCTTATTACAGATCCACCCTGTTATGAAAATACATACTTTCGCTGCAAGCTGGAAACAGATGAGAAGGAAAACACCATAGATTTAACAAATCACAAAGGTAATGCCCATCTGCATCATTAGAACCTATTCATTTAAAAAAACCTTTCCACACCTCATGATACAGACCTTACATGTTCTAGTTCCTTTACGCTTATGCAAAATACTGGTTTAAAGAGACTGCTTTGTTGAAAGGCTTCAGGGCAGGTGCAATGCAATGCGGTAGTGATCACAGCCATCAGAATCTGACAGACCCTTGAGACAGAGAGAGCTTTCCCACCTTCGCACACCTGGGAAAATTATACAGCCATGAGTTGGTTTTGAAGTGTTCAATTCAAAACAGTTGTTCCTCTACACAACATTGCATGGAGGTAAATCATCCAAAAAGACTCATAACTATTTCCCTTTCAGATATCTCTCCATAGATGCTGTCAGATCTGTTGACGATTTCCAGCATTTTGTTTTTTTCAAATTTCCAGCATCCACAGTATTTTGCTTTTGTAACTACTTTCCTTGCTGCATGACTGCTCATTCTGTATACAAGCAGATCATACAGTAAGATTTTGACAAAGTTGGTACATTCCCACTGTGTAAGTGTGAAACAGAGCATGAAATATTACACGCAGTGTCAACCAGCTCCCTCTTCCTTTCCCCCCTCCCCCCAACATCAAAGTAAAGCAAAGCAAAGTGTTATGCTCAAACTGAGAAATATCCAGTCTTTGGAAATTGAACTTTTTCAAATACTCTCAAGATCAGGTATAGCTTCAGTCAGGTGGATTAAAAACTGTACCAGTATGATTCTTACTTCTCACACCAGCCACTCTTTTTGACCTCTCCAAGTGAGATTTCCAATTTAGTGCCCACTGCAAATGGTTTTGCATTATTGGTTTTGACTGTTCAGTTCAAATGACCCAACCAATTTTATACAAGGCCCTAAGGAGTAACGATGTCTTGCTGCAATTGTATAGAGCCTTGGTGAGACCACACCTGGAGTACAGTTTTGGTCTCCTTATCTAAGGAAGGATATACTTGCCATAGAGGGAGTGCAGCAGAGGGTCACCACCTGGGATGGTAGTGTTGTTTTATGAGGAGCGACTGCAGAAACTGGGCCTGTATTCTCTAGAGTTCCAAAGAATAAGAGGTGATCTCATTAAAACTTACAAAATTCTTACAGGGTGTGACAGGGTAGATGTGGATAGGATGTTTCTCCTAGCTGGTGAGTCTAGAACCAGGGGACACAATCTCAGAATAAGGGGCATGCCATTTAAGACAGTGGTGAATGTTTAGAATTCTCTACCCCAGAACGCTGTGGAAGCTCAATCATTGAGAGTGTTCAAGACAGAAATCGATAGATTTCTGGATTTTAATGACATCAAGGGATATGGGGATAGTGGGGAAAAATGGCATCGAAGATGATCAACCATGAACGGTTTAAATGGCGACGCAGGCTTGACAGGCTGAATGGCCTCCTGCTGCTCCTATTGCCTATGTTTCTTATGTTCCCCATGTTCCTATTAGCCATCAGTCTGGACTAGCTTCAAACCTGGGTCCCACAGCACTGTGGGAGTTCCTTCCCCATACAGACTACCACCACTTTCTCAAGTTGCAAAACTAGGGATGGGTAATAAATGCAGACTTTACCAGCATCACACATATCACAAGAACAAATTAAAAGAAAATAGGTCAATGTGTTTCCACTTCCTAACAAATGTTGATCTTAAAGTATTTTTGTTGAAATTGATGAGTGGAACCAAACTCAAATGATAGAATTGTTATTTTAGTAAATAAATTGTGTTTTTCCCTTTCTTCACGTCTCAAAGAATGCATTAATTGGGAGTTTATCATTCAAGGAAGCATAAATGACATTTAATCAAATGTAAAAAAAATCTGATGTTTTCCACGTGCCATTTTCCCATTGCATAGATGAGGAAAGAAGCTTGAAGTCATGTGACAGATTTCACTTTTCATGATCTTGTTACAAACTTGGGTAAGCAGTATAGAATACCTAAACATGTATCATTGGATAAAGTTATTATATTACACACAGAAAAAATAATGTGCAATCAACTGACTTGATATATCTTTCTGACCAGTCAATAATAGAGCATTATGCATCAGACTTGTGGAAAATTTTGTAATCCTAAACCACTTGGCTTTCCTTCCTGACAGATGTGCTGATACAATAAAAAAAACAAACAAACTGACTTTAAATGTACTTCAATCACAGGTTTCATTGGCCAATACTAGCTTTGCGTTTACACCCCTGGTGGCAAGTTGGGAATATACCCAAAGGTGTTTCTCGAATTTCTGCACCACCTGGCAACAGGATTGGTTACACCACCACATAATGACTGCAAGATTGTCAGGACCTGTGGAATCATTTCATCACAAGAAAAGTGATTCAGAACTCACCACAGCAAGAGACTAGTAATTATAAGAATGCCTACTCAGATAGTACTCTGCAGACTTCATAATGATTAACCAAAAATGCCTAGTATTAGTTGACCAATGCCTCCTTCACCTTAAAGTTGCCAGCATGTTGTCAGATGTAACCAAGTATCACTAACAACTTACTTTGACTTCTATTCCTTGTCCCAATCCATTTACAATCATTCTAGAGATGCACTCTCTCTCTTTTTCTGGACACATTCTTCTCTTTTTCACCATGGTTGTACAATTGCTCTATACCTCCATCCGTCACCAGGCCAGCCTGAAGGCCTCCCATTTCTGCTTTCAACAATGGCCAAACCAATCTCTATTCACTACAACACTCGTCTGTCTGGTTGAACTGGTTCTTACCTTGTATAAGTTTTCATTTTCTCCATATAAAAAGGTCTTGCTATGAAAACCCCCATGGCTCCTAACTATGCCTATATTTTTGTAGATATGTTGAACACTCTTCGCTCCAAATCCTACTGAAGCCCTTTCCCTGACCACTTTTACTGTTACATTGATTGACTGTGTTAGTGTTGCTTCCTGCTGTCACCCCAATCTGGAAAATTTTATGAACTATGCTTGAAATTTCTACCATCCCTTACCTTTACATGGTCCATTCTGCTGCTTGCCACTTCAATCTCCACTCCCACTTCAATCTCCACTCCCACTCTGACCTCTTGGTCTTTGACCATCTATACTATTCCAATGAAACCAAGTGCAAGCTTGAGGAACAGCACTATATTTTTCTATTAGGTAATCTGGCTTTAACATTAACTTTAGTGACATTTGCCATTAACGTTAGCTTCCTACTTGCTTTACGATTCAAGATGCAAGTGCTGACATGTTGGGGCACAGGAAGGCAAGTTGGCACTTAGGCTGGGGGTGTGTCAGAACACTTTGTTGATGGAGCAGTCTGCACTGATGTGTCCCCCAACTATTTTCTTTTCTTAGGCTCTAGTGGCCAACGGTATGGGTCACCAGGAATCATAAAGCCACTGTTTCTTGGCTACTAGAACATGGCTACAAATGGACTTTTGGTCTTATAAGTTCCATTAGAATCAGATTCCTTCTGTGACCTGCCTTGAAAGCCCGCCCAGAGAACAAAGGCCTGGTATCTCTTCTAGCTGTATGAAAGCCAAGACATTCACAGCCTGGTTGCTAATGGGTGAGGGCCAACAGTGCAAAAATCACACTTTTCAATGAGTGCCTGATATGGAAAGTGGAAACACCACAATTGTTCATCTGGGTGTGCTCTTTGCATTTTGAAATGGCAGCACATTATTGGGGAAGAGTAGGGTGGCTGCTAATGAGTTTTATGACCTGGAAAAGGTTTGTTTTGACTCTAGAATAGGGATGTGGTCCATTCCCTTGCACAAAAAATTCTCTCCTTGATAAGCACCTAATTTACCAAAAGCTATGAATCACTAAGCCAAGCTGTTCCAAGATTGTTTTTAAGTGCAATATTTCTTGTGGGATGAAAGTCATTGTCTACATACTAAGGAATGCACCCAGTTTATATTGCAGTTCAGATTTCTGAGTAGCAGCAGTAGCAATGTGGAAACAACTGATCGTGCACAATTATTGAAGAGTCTTGCCTGCAATTTTAGGTTTCTGCTACTAACTTTCCTAGCTATCAAGGAAAGGTCTGTAAATGCTTAAAAAAAAAATGTACATGCAGCTCATTTACAGTGACAGAAAAATAGCAGCCAGTGGCATGAGTGCAAGTAGCAACAACCTTTTATCTTTGCTCTCAGCAGTACTGCACCTCTGGCAGAATGATGTAAAGTTACCTTTTGTGGTGGGTCAGTGTGCCACTGGAAGTCACCTCACATATTACAATTCTGCTCCCAGTTACAACATCTTAACATATATGCAACTATTGTAAATCAATTGCAATAAGAAACTTTTTTGTTGTTGTTGCATACGCCCACAATTATCATAATAAAAACAGATAACGCTGGAAATACTCAACAGGTCTGGCAGCATCTGTGGAGTGAGAAACAGAGTTAACATTTCAAGTCTGTGACCTTTGATCAAAACTGATTACCTAAAATGTTAACTTTTTCTCTCTCCACAGATACTGCCAGACTTGCTGAGTATTTCTAACATTTTCTGTCTTTATTTCAAATTTCGAGCATCTGCAGTATTTTGCTTTGCCCAACCCAAAATTATCATACTAATTTTCTTGCAGACAATCTAAAAATCTATCAATGGGTGACGTGAATAGTGCAGTATTCTAAAATTCTATACCCAAACAGGATTTCCAGATAACTGAACTACACGAAATGGAATTGACTGCAAATTTGTTTTGCTTAAAGTGAATGAACTAAAGACAAATCAAATCTTACTTTATATGATTTACTTCAACAATTTTTCAAGAAACTTCAGAATAAAATAATCCTTCTTGTTTTAAAGGACATAACTAATTTTCATGTAACAGTTGATAGAGAGAATGCAGTGTATTGAAATATCAAACGTAGAGAGAGAGTCAAAACAAGTCAAAACACAGCATGGTTGTCACTGCCTCCTCAGTAATTCATAAGCAGCATTAGTCTAAATGAGTAAAAGATACTACTTGCACGTCAAGTAATTGTGCGTAATGTAATAAAAACAGCTTAAGAATCAAAACAAAATTGAGCTTATTTGCTTTTTCTCAATCCATACATAAAGAAAATATGGTAGGCTAATTATGGCCCAACTACACAATCTATTGAAACGTCACTTGGACGGAATTGGAATGCAACTTGTCCACCCTAACTAGGCCTCAGCATCCCTGTGATAGGGCAGAGAGAAATCAGTTGAGGTTACAGGTCTCAAATGCTATTCAATGGTACTAACTGGAAAGTGCAGAATGTATAGATGTGGAGCGATAATAGGATTGGGTTTAGCCATGAGGCCCTCCAAGGTCAGATACCCTGGTGTGACTCATCTTTGGCTCACACATGGAAGAAAACTTAGGGAAGGTATTTAGAAACTATTGTTTCTTGTGGAACTCTGCCAAGCAAGAGTTTGCATCTTCAACAGAGGAAAATAAATTGAGAAAACCAACTTTCTTTGTTTTAGTTAAATTGAAACAACTAAGTAAACACACATTTCACATGTGTGGTGGCCAACAGGAGAGAGCAGCTGTGTAGACACAGTAATCAAATTCTTCCAGATTATCTCCAACCAAGTAAAATAAGTACCCCGAAAGAGAAAGATTACTAATTAGACAACTTTCCCTCATACTCATCATGTGCAAAGACACAGAATGAAGAACCGTGGTAGATGATTCATATCTGCCAAATGGGGTGATCGGAAAATGCATGAGTGAACTTGCTAGTGAGTTATGATCAAGACAATGAATGTGATGTAATTTGCATTTGACACTACACCATGATTTCTATTTGTATTAGGCAAGCAACTGAAATGATTAAAAAGAGATAGATGCAAATATTCATTTAATTGCAAACTATATAGAAACAAATTGCAGACTGGTTCCCGTGAAGTCACTGTGAATTCCCTTCCTCCTTACTTGTTGTCTGGTCCCAGGTGTGACATTACCTCCACAAAGCAGGAATACTATTTTGTGAATGACATCTTAATGTGCAGAAAAATACAATTAATTGGCTTCAAACCTTCCTAAAATAAACTAATTGCATTTGCCAGTTTAATTTATGACTTATTGAAGGTGATGTAGCACACTGGAGTTCCAATGCATTACTGATCAAGCAGTCAAAATGAATGCACTGAAAGTAATCCAGGCACATCCCAACAGAAGAGGAGGCAGATAAAAGAGAGCCAATAATCTCTGGCTGCTATTACATGCCCAGCAGAAAGTGCCAAGGGATAATTTGAGGAGTTTCTTTTTGTGAAGGATACAAAAAATTAAATAAAGTAGCTGCTATAAAGTCAAATCTAAGTCATCATTTTAATAGAATGTTAATCTGCAGGTTAGAATTCTAATTGTAAATTTAAAAATAAAAGTAGCTGAAAGACCAAAGTCATTAGAAAAAGGACAGCAAATGTTAGAAACAAGTACAAGCTTTTAAAATTAGTCCAGTGATTAATGGATTGGTGAACAGTGGGAAGTTTGAGTGCAGAATACACACTGTAAAATATCCTCTTACTTTGGGTTTGTGGAGCCATCGCTTCACTGCAGCAGGCAGCATATTTAGTTGTTCAGAGCTGCTGGACAGTCAAAACAGACACTTTAAGCAGCTGGATCCACAATCCTGTGTTCTATTTCCCAGGATCTGCTTCAATCTTCTTGGTCACTTTCTCAAGCACAGTGATATTTCTCAATCACATCCATTGTCTCGGTCTCCTCTCTCTCACTTGGACAGGTTGGTAATCGTCTCCCTGTCGGATAGGCTGGTAATTCACTTCCTTTCCATGGGCAAGCTGGTTATTCGTCAGTTTCTCTCCATGTGCACACGAGTAACTCTTCACTTTCACACGGGCAAACTGCCAGTTCCTCTCCCTCACACACACACACACAAACGGGTGAATAACTCCTCACACTCTTCCTTCACCAGACTGACAATTCCTCACTTTTCCTTGGGTAGGTTAGTAATTCTTGACCTGGCGAGACATGTTCTTCTCTCAGGTGGACGGGTGGTTCAATATCTCCCGTGTACTGTGCTGTTTTCAGGTACTGCAATATCTCATCCAGCTATTAATTACTAAGAAAGTTTTTGTGTGAAAACTGGAGTGAACCTGGCCTCTCACTCTATCGCTGTCCTACCCCTCTGCTCACCCATTCTCCGCTCACCCCACACCAGCCGGTCCCTTCCGTCTTCGCTCTGTCCTGTCTGCCTGTCCTCGCTGCCTACCTGACGCACTTACCTATCTTAATCATAATTTACGCGCTGACGCGCCCAAATTGGCCCCGCCTTTCCGTGCACGGCTCCGCCCTCCAAGCCGTGGCCCCGCCCAAAGACCGTCCAGGTGAGGGCGCAGTGCTTTCATTTTGTTGAAAGGAAGCTTCCCAGTACCTGGAGGCTGTGATTTGGAGCTTTCAAAGCAAATATTTAGGGCCGAAGTGCTTTTGCTGCAATTTCAATAATAAGACAACGTAAGTCCACCAAATTTGTAAATAATTAATCTTCGTGTGTTTTCTTTTGCCTGGCAACTACAATAAAGACAACAAGAGCATGTCCTTATGTTACAGAGACTGCTGGATAGAGAAGCTGGGTACCAGTGATTTTACAGTCAGCCTAATATATTTCTATAAATTATACCTCAGTAGTACAATCAGATAGTACTTCATCCACTGCCTTTCCAACACATTAGCCAAAGACAATGTGACTGGAAACTTATTAATGATTTGGCTTAAATATCTGACATATAAAATCATACCAAATGGAGTCTTGAGGCCTTCTGCAACCGGGAGGACCGGAGTCCATTGTTGACACAGCGAATAATATTCTAACTTAATGTCTTAAGTTTTCCTTTAAAGGGCGGGGGGGGGGGGGGGGGGGGGCACTTTTGCTAAATTGCTTTTGATTGATGACATTCTCATCCAAATTGGCAATTAAGAAGTCAAAATCTGTTCTTAAAAAAAGGTGGAAATATACCAATACTACTCATCATTTGTTTTCACTGTGTTGTTTTCAACAGCTGGTTCTCTGCTCAGATTTCACTTCCTGGATTCCTCTGCCATCAGGACTACACTGCTGTGTTGGACAACATGGGAAGACTTGACGACATGACTCTGCTCTGTTATTCAGTCACTTCAAGTGTTAAGGTAACTTTTTATCCCTCATAGAGTTAGAGGCATAGAGTTATACAGCACAGAAACAGGCCCTTCGTGCTGAGCTTCAGGACTGTACTTAAATGCACTGCCAGTTTCTCAGATTTACTTTGCTGTGTTCTTGGGTCCTGAACAGAAATCCACTTTCTCCTGGGCTGAAATCCATTTCTTTGCTGACTTCTGGACCTCCACTACTGCTGTCACTTTCTATTGAAACGAAATCTTCTGCCGGACTAGGTCTAATTCTAATATCTGATCTTTTCTGCATCCTCAGTTTTCTGCTGCTTTGCTGGGAATTTTCACTCTTTGATGAACTAGCTCTGATCTGTTCTTGCTAGCTCCCATCCTGCTCTGGATTCTGCACTATTCCCGCCAAATGGCTTCTGCTTTACTGCTTTCTGCTTGTTTCCTGTGACTGCTGAATCCACTTATCCTTCAGAACTCCTCATCACCCTTCAGTGCATTGGGTTGGACCAGCTTCTCAAGTTCCTACTGCAGCTTCCAATCCTGTGTGGTAGTTACCTCCATACAGCTGCTCCTCAGACCAGTCCCTTCACTTGCACTAATCCTGTGGATTTAACTTTTACTATTCCCTGACTGCCTGGTCTTGACTGTTCTGTCCTTGAGTTTCACTTTAACTACTCATCACTCCTTTCCTGGTATACTGGATCTGTTAGTGTGCATTACTAAATCTGAGGTAACTAATCAACGCCACTGGACCCCGGATCGACCTCTGCTGGTTCACAGTCAACTTTCCACACTTCTTTGACACTTTATTTGCCACTGGACAACCTCGAGAGGTGCACTCATTGGTACTCGACCCTTCAGACAGATCCTGCACTAACTCGATCTCCACAACTATCTCCAAACCTAGATATCGGTTCATTATGTTTGAAACTGATTCAATCTGAACATGAGTCAACTTCATCCCAACATAGGAAGTGAGACATTAACTTTAGACTGTGTTACGACCGAGGCTGGAGTAATGAACTGTGAATTCAGTCCCAATACTCCACAGGTCGCAGTATATTATTAAAGTTTTCCCACCTACCGGAAATTATCCAAATTAAAACACTTTAGTAACTGCCAGAATAAAACAGACCAAAGCAGGTATCTTTAAACAACAACAAATTAACTATTTATTAATAAACTAAATCTTAACACTACTAAGATAAGCGTATGTCTAAAGCTCCCCCCTCGCACCCCTTTCCTCCACCCCCTCCCCCCGCACCCTTCCCCCTCGCACCCCCTCCCCCCCACCCCTGCACCCCCTCCCCACCGCACCCCCTTCCCCCCCGCACCCACCTCCTCCCACCGGCATCCACCTATCCCTGAGCAGGGGCCCTAATAACCCCACTGCCTTAGTCCCAAGGCTAAGGGAGTAAACCCGAACAGAAAATCCGGAGCGGAACCCCGAAGACGGTCATATGTCACCTTTGGCATGTTTCCGGCAGTTCCTGCAGCCATACCCGTGCCAAACGTCGTGCTCTGCACTCCTTTGGACCCCACCAGGAAGGCCGAGAAGGGGATTTTGACGCTTGGGCAACTCACAACCTCCATACATCCGCCCAGGCATACGCCATGGAGAGGTCACTCCATAGTCGCCTCACAGCGACCAAAACAACATGGAAGGCAGCGGTTACGGGTTATAAGCCCAGCTCAATTGGTGTAGAGATTGGGTGCCACGGGTTGCCTTTGTCGGTGGGAGAGGTCATTGCATCTCACTGGACAGCTACCACCCACCTCAAACCGGGCAGCCCCTGGACAGTAAGGTTCTGTCCTGTCACAGTCCACCTGCTTCAATGGGTGCTTGGAGCTCAGGGTCAGTGCCCGACAAGTGGACTGTAACACCACACCGAACAAAGAACAGTACAGCACAGGAACAGGCCGTTCGGACCTCCAAGCCTGCGCCGATCTTGATGCCTGCCGAAACTAACACCTTCTGCACTTCCGGGGCCCATATCCTCTATTCCCTTCCTATTCATATATTTGTCAAGATGTCTCTTAAATGTTGCTATCGTATCTGCTTCCACCACCTCCCCTGGCAGCAAGTTCCAGGCACTCACCACCCTCTGCGTAAAAAACTTGCTTCGCACATCCCCTCTAAACTTTGCCCCTCGCACCTTAAACCTATGTCCCCTAGTAACTGACTCTTCCACCCTGGGAAAAAGATTCTGACTATCCACTCTGTCCATGCCGCTCATAACTTTGTAAACCTCTATCATATCGCCCCTCCACCTCCGTCGTTCCAGTGAAAACAATCCGAGTTTTTCCAACCTCTCCTCATAGCTAATGCCCTCCAGACCAGGCGACATTCTGGTAAACCTCTTCTGTACCCTCTCCAAAGCCTCCACGTGCTTCTGGTAGTGTGGCGACCAGAATTGCACGCAATATTCTAAGTGTGGCCTAACTAAGGTTCTGTACAGCTGCAACATGACTTGCCAATTTTTATACTCTATGCCCCGACCGATGAAGGCAAGCATGCCGAATGCCTTCTTGACTACCTTATCCACCTGCCTTGCCACTTTCACTGACCTGTGGACCAGTACGCCCAGATCTCTCTGCCTGTCAATACTCCGAAGGGTTCTGCCATTTACTGTATACCTCCCACCTGCATTATACCTTCCAAAATGCATTACCTCACATTTGTCCGGATTAAACTTCATCTGCCATTTCTCCGCCCAAGTCTCCAACCGCTCTATATCCTGCTGTATCCTCTGACACTACAAGAAAGCCCCCAGCAATTTAACATCCGCAGCACTTAAAGCAGCCAGACGTACTGCACAAAGAACAGCTAGGCGTTGCGCAAACGACTACTGGCAACACCTATGCAGTCATATTCAGCTGGCCTCAGACACTGGAAACATCAGAGGAATGTATGATGGCATGAAGAGAGGTCTTGGGCCAACCATCAAGAAGATCGCCCCCCTCAAATCTAAATCGGGGGACATAATCACTGACCAACGCAAACAGATGGACCGCTGGGTTGAGCACTACCTAGAACTGTACTCCAGGGAGAATGCTGTCACTGAGACTGCCCTCAATGCAGCCCAGCCTCTACCAGTCATGGATGAGCTGGACATACAGCCAACCAAATCGGAACTCAGTGATGCCATTGATTCCCTAGCCAGCGGAAAAGCCCCTGGGAAGGACAGCATTACCCTGAAATAATCAAGAGTGCCAAGCCTGCTATACTCTCAGCACTACATGAACTGCTATGCCTGTGCTGGGACGAGGGAGCAGTACCCCAGGACATGCGCGATGCCAACATCATCACCCTCTATAAAAACAAAGGTGACCGCGGTGACTGCAACAGCTACCGTGGAATCTCCCTGCTCAGCATAGTGGGGAAAGTCTTTGCTCGAGTCGCTCTGAACAGGCTCCAGAAGCTGGCCGAGCGCGTCTACCCTGAGGCACAGTGGGGCTTTCGTGCAGAGAGATCGACCATTGACATGCTGTTCTCCCTTCGTCAGATACAGGAGAAATGCCGTGAACAACAGATGCCCCTCTACATTGCTTTCATTGATCTCACCAAAGCCTTTGACCTCGTCAGCAGACGTGGTCTCTTCAGACTACTAGAAAAGATCGGATGTCCACCAAAGCTACTAAGTATCATCACCTCATTCCATGACAATATGAAAGGCACAATTCAACATGGTGGCTCCTCATCAGAGCCCTTTCTTATCCTGAGTGGTGTGAAACAGGGCTGTGTTCTCGCACCCACACTTTTTGGGATTTTCTTCTCCCTGCTGCTTTCACATGCGTTCAAATCCTCTGAAGAAGGAATTTTCCTCCACACAAGATCAGGGGTTGTTCAACCTTGCCCGTCGAAGAGCGAAGTCCAAAGTACGGAAAGTCCTCATCAGAGAACTCCCCTTTGCTGACGATGCTGCTTTAACATCTCACACTGAAGAGTGCCTGCAGAGTCTCATCGACAGGTTTGCGTCTGCCTGCAATGAATTTGGCCTAACCATCAGCCTCAAGAAAACGAACATCATGGGGCAGGATGTCAGAAATGCTCCATCCATCAATATTGGCGACCACGCTCTGGAAGTGGTTCAAGAGTTCACCTACCTAGGCTCAACTATCACCAGTAACCTGTCTCTAGATGCAGAAACCAACAAGTGCATGGGTAAGGCTTCCACTGCTATGTCCAGACTGGCCAAGAGAGTGTGGGAAAATGGCGCACTGACACGGAACACAAAAGTCCAAGTGTATCAGGCCTGTGTCCTCAGTACCTTGCTCTACGGCAGCGAGGCCTGGACAACGTATGCCAGCCAAGAGCGACGTCTCAATTCATTCCATCTTCGCTGCCTTCAGAGAATACTTGGCATCAGGTGGCAGGACTATATCTCCAACACAGAAGTCCTTGAAGCGGCCAACACCCCCAGCTTATACACACTACTGAGTCAGCGGCGCTTGCGATGGCTTGGCCATGTGAGCCGCATGGAAGATGGCAGGATCCCCAAAGACACATTGTACAGCGAGCTCGCCACTGGTATCGGACCCACCGGCCGTCCATGTCTCCGCTATAAAGACGTCTGCAAACGCGACATGAAATCGTGTGACATTGATCTCAAGTCGTGGGAGTCAGTTGCCAGCATTCGCCAGAGCTGGCGGGCAGCCATAAAGACAGGGCTAAATTGTGGCGAGTCGAAGAGACTTAGTAGTTGGCAGGAAAAAAGACAGAGGCGCAAGGGGAGAGCCAACTGTGCAACAGCCCCGACAAACAAATTTCTCTGCAGCACCTGTGGAAGAGCCTGTCACTCCAGAATTGGCCTTTATAGCCACTCCAGGCGCTGCTTCACAAACCACTGACCACCTCCAGGCGCGTATCCATTGTCTCTCGAGATAAGGAGGCCCAAAAAAAAAGATCCTCTGACAATCCTCATCATTATCCGCAACTCCACCAACCTTTGTGTCGTCCGCAAACTTACTAATCAGACCAGCTACATTTTCCTCCAAATCATTTATATATACTACAAACAGCAAAGGTCCCAGCACTGATCCCTGCGGAACACCACTAGTCACATCCCTCCATTCTGAAAAACACCCATCCACTGTTGCCCTCTGTCTTCTGTGACCGAGCCAGTTCTGTATGCATCTTGCCAGCTCACCTCTGATCCCGTGTGACTTCACCTTTTGTACCAGTCTGCCATGCGGGACCTTGTCAAAGGCATTACTAAAGTCCATATAGACAACATCCACCACACTTCCCTCATCAACCATCTTCGTCACTTCCTCAAAAAAACTCAATCAAATTAGTAAGACACGACCTCCCCTTCACAAAACCATGCTGTCTCTCACTAATAAGTTCGTTTGTTTCCAAATGGGAGTAAATCCTGTCCCGAAGAATCCTCTCCAATAGTTTCCCTACCATTGACGTAAGGCTCACCGGCCTATAATTTCCTGGATTATCCTTGCCACCCTTCTTAAACAAAGGAATAACATTGGCTATTCTCCAGTCCTCTGGGACCTCACCTGTAGCCAATGAGGATGCAAAGATTTCTGTCAAGGCCCCAACAATTTCTTCCCTTGCCTCACTCAGTATTCTAGGGTAGATCCCATCAGGCCCTGGGGACTTATCTACCTTAATGCTTTGCAAGACACCCAACACCTCCTCCTTTTTGATAATGAGATGACTGAGACTATCTGCACTCCCTTCCCTAGGCTCATCATCCACCAAGTCCTTCTCCTTGGTGAATACTGATGCAAAGTACTCATTTAGCACCTCACCCATTTCCTCTGGCTCCACGCATAGATTCCCATCTCTGTCCTTGAGTGGGCCAACCCTTTCCCTGGTTACCCTCTTGCTCTTTATATATGTATAAAAAGCCTTGGGATTTTCCTTCATCCTGTTTGCCAATAACTTTTCATGACCCCTTTTAGCCCTCCTAACTCCTTGCTTAAGTTCCTTCCTACTATCTTTATATTCCTCAAGTGCTTCATCTGTTCCTAGCCTTCCAGCCCTTACAAATGCTTCCTTTTTCTTTTTGACTAGGCTCACAATATCCCGCGTTATCCAAGCTTCCCGAAACTTGCCAAACTTGTCTTTCTTCCTCACAGGAACATGCTGGTCCTGGATTCTAATCAGCTGACGTTTGAAAGACTCCCACATGTCAGATGTTGATTTACCCTCAAACAGCCGCCCCCAGTCTAAATTCTTCAGTTCCTGCCTAATATTGTTATAATTAGCCTTCCTCCAATTTAGCACCTTCACCCGAGGACTACTCTTATCCTTATCCACAAGTACCTTAAAACTTATGGAATTATGGTCATTGCTGCCAAAATGCTCCCCCACTGAAACTTCGACCACCTGGCCGGGCTCATTCCCCAATACCAGGTCCAGAATGGCCCCATCCCTAGTTGGACGATCTACATATTGTTTCAAGAAGCCCTCTTGGATGCTCCTCACAAATTCTGCCCCATCCAAGCCCCTAGCACTAAATGAGTCCCAGTCAATATTGGGGAAGTTAAAATCACCCACCACTACAACCCTGTTACCTTTACATCTTTCCAAAATCTGTCTGCATATCTGCTCCTCTACCTCCAGCTGGCTGTTGGGAGGCTTGTAGTAAACCCCCAACATCGTGACTGCACCCTTCCTATTCCTGAGCTCCACCCATATTGCCTCGCTGCATGACCCCTCCGAGGTGTCCTCCCGCAGTACAGCTGTGATATTCTCCTTAACCAGTAATGCAACTCCCCCACCCCTTTTACATCCCCCTCTATCCCGCCTGAAGCTTCTGAAGCCTGGAACATTTAGCTGCCAATCCTGCCCTTCCCTCAACCAAGTCTCTGTAATAGCAACAACATCATATTTCCAAGTACTAATCCAAGCTCTAAGTTCATCTGCCTTACCTGTTATACTTCTCGCATTGAAACAAATGCAATTCAGACCACCAGTCCCGCTGTGCTCAGCAACATCTCCCTGCCTGCTCTTCCTCTTCGTCCTACTGGCCTTATTTACTGTGCCCTCCTCATTTATTTCACAAGCTGTCCTACTTCTCTGGTTCCCACCCCCCTGCCACATTAGTTTAAACCCTCCCGAGTGACGCTAGCAAACCTTGCAGCCAGGATATTAGTGCCCTTCCAGTTTAGATGCAACCCGTCTTTCCTGTACAGGTCCCATCTGTCCCTGAAGAGAGCCCAATGGTCCAGATATCTCAAACCCTCCCTTCTACACCAGCTGCTCAGCCACATGTTTAGCTGCACTATCTTCCTATTTCTAGCCTCACTGGCACGTGGCACAGGGAGTAATCCAGAGATTACAACCCTAGAGGTCCTGTTTTTTCAGCATGACAAAAAAATGAAAGAAGGTACCAGCCCTTCGTTTTGCAAGCTGGAACGTCAGAACTATGTGTCCTGGCCTGTTGGAAGACCTCACACAAATAAATGATTCTTGGAAGACCGCCATCATTAACAACGAGCTCAGTAGACTCAATGTGGACATTGCAGCACTTCAGGAGACACGCCTCCCTGCGAACGGATCTCTAAGAGAGCAAGACTACACCTTCTTCTGGCAGGGTAGGGATCCTGAAGAACCAAGACAGCATGGAGTGGGCTTCGCCATCAGAAACTCCATGCTCAGCATGATAGAGCCACCTTCAAATGGCTCGGAACGCATACTGTCCATCCGACTGCTCACCGCCTCTGGTCCAGTACACCTACTCAGCATTTATGCTCCAACACTCTGCTCCCCACATGAAGTTAAAGACCAGTTCTACGAGGAACTCCATAATATCATTAGTAGCATCCCCAATACCGAACATCTGTTCCTGCTGGGGGACTTTAATGCCAGGGTTGGGGCCGACCATGACTCATGCCCTCCTGCCTTGGGCGCTATGGCATTGGAAGGATGAATGAGAATGGACAGAGACTGCTTGAGTTGTGTACCTATCACAACTTCTGCATCACCAACTCATTCTTTCATACGAAAACCTGTCACCAGGTTTCTTGGAGGCACCCAAGATCACATTGTTGGCACCAGCTGGACCTCATTGTCACAAGGCGAGCCTCTTTAAACAGCGTTCAAATCACACGCAGCTTCCACAGTGCGGACTGCGACACCGACCACTCCCTGGTGTGCAGTAAAGTTAGACTCAAACCAAAGAAGCTGCATCACTCCAAGCGCATCAGCACTAGCAGAATTTCTTATCCACAGCTGTTACATAAGTTTCTAAATTCACTTGAAAAAGCCCTTCAAAACACTCCTACAGGGGATGCAGAGATTAAGTGGGCCCACATCAGAGGCGCCATCTATGACTCAGCAATGACCACCGATGGCAAACGTGTGAAGCAGAATGCAGATTGGTTTCAATCTCACTTTGAAGAGCTGGAACCTGTCATAGCCACTAAGCGCAATGCACTGTTGAACTACAAGAAAGCCCCCAGAGAGTTAACATCCGTAGCACTTAAAGCAGCCAGAAGCGCTGCACAAAGAACAGCCAGGCGCTGCACAAATGACTACTGGCAACACTTATGCAGTCATAGTCAGCTGGCCTCCAACACCGGAAACAACAGAGGAATGTATGATGGCATTAAGAAAGCTTTTGGGCCAACCATCAGGAAGATCGCCCCCCCCAAGTCTAATTCAGGGGACACAATCACTGACCAACACAAGCAAATGGACCACTGGGTGGAGTACGACCTAGATCTGTACTCCAGGGAAAATAGTGTCACTGAGACCGCACTCAATGCAGCCCAGTCTCTGCCTGTCATGGATGAGCTGGACGAACAGCCAACAAATTCAGAACTCAGTGCTGCCACTGATTCTCTAGCCAGTGGAAAAGCCCCTGGGAAGGACGGCATTACCCCTGAATTATTCAAGAGTGCCAAGCCTGCTATACTTTCAGCACTCTACGAACTGCTTTGCCTGTGCTGGGATGAGGGAGCAGTACCACAGGACATGCGCGATGCCAATATCATCACCCTCTATAAGAAGAAGGGTCACCGCGGTGACTGCAACAACTACCGTGGAATATCCTTGCTCAGCATAGTGGGGAAAGTCTTCGCTCGAGTTGTTTTAAACAGACTCCAGAAGCTGACTGAGCGTGTCTACCCTGAGGCACAGTGTGGTTTTCGAGCAGAGAGATCCACCATTGACATGCTGTTCTCCCTTCGCCAGCTACAGGAGAAATGTCGTGAACAACAGATGCCCCTCTACATTGCTTTCATAGATCTCACCAAAGCCTTTGACCTCATCAGCAGACGTGGTCTCTTCAGACTACTATAAAAGATTGGATGTCCACCAAAGCAACTAAGTATCATCACCTCATTCCATGACAATATGAAAGGCACAATTCAACATAGCGCCGCCTCATCAGACCCCTTTCCTATCCTGAGTGGCATGAAACAGGGCTGTGTTTTCGCACCTACACTGTTTGGGATCTTCTTCTCACTGCTGCTCTCACATGCGTTCAAGTCTTCAGAAGAAGGAATTTTCCTCCACACAAGATCAGATGGCAGGTTGTTCAACCTTGCCTGACTAAGAGCGAAGACCAAAGTACGGAAAGTCCTCATCAGGGAACTCTTCTTTGCTGATGATGCTGCATTAACATCCCACACAGAAGAGTGTCTGCAGAGACTCATCGACAGGATTGCGGCTGCCTGCAATGAATTTGGCCTAACCATCAGCCTCAAGAAAATGAATATCATGGGACAGGACGTCAGAAATGCTCCATCTATCAATATCAGCGACCACACTCTGGAAGTGGTTCAAGAGTTCGCCTACCTAGGCTCAACTATCACCAGTAACCTGTCTCTCAATGCAGAAATCAACAAGCGCATGGGAAAGGCTTCCACTGCTATGTCCAGACTGGCCAAGAGAGTGTGGGAAAATGGCGCACTGACACGGAACACAAAAGTCCAAGTGTATCAAGCCTGTGTCCTCAGTACCTTGCTCTATGGCAGCAAGGTCTGGAAAACGTATGTCAGCCAAGAGCGACGTCTCAATTCATTCCATCTTCGCTGCCTCCAGATAATCCTTGGCATCAGGTGGCAGGACCGTATCTCCAACACAGAAGTCCTCGAGGCAGCCAACATCCCCAGCATATACACCCTACTGAGCCAGCGGCGCTTGAGATGGCTTGGCCATATGAGCCGCATGGAAGATGGTAGGATCCCCAAGGACGCATTATACAGCGAGCTTGTCACTGGTATCAGATCCACTGGCCGTCCATGTCTCCGCTTTAAAGACATCTGCAAACGCGACATGATGTCCTGTGACATTGATCACAAGTCGTGGAAGTCAGTTGCCAGTGATCGCCAGAGCTGGCGGACAGCCATAAAGGCGGGGCTAAACTGTGGTGAGTCGAAGAGACTTAGCAGTTGGCAGGTAAAAAGACAGAAACGCAAGGCGAGAGCCAACTGTGTAACAGCCCCGACAACCAATTTTATCTGCAGCGCCTGTGGAAGAGTCTGTCACTCTAGAATTGGCCTTTATAGCCACTCCAGGCGCTGCTTCACAAACCACTGACCACCTCCAGGCGCTTACCCATTGTCTCCCGAGACAAGGAGGCTAAAGAAGAGGATGAAGATGTCTCAAGACTTTATAACTTCTTATTTTCTCTTAACCCTAAACCACACACACATACATTCAAAAATCAACAGTTAACCGGTTTTAAAAATAGTATTTCCTAGGAATAATGTTTGAAAAGCGGTTGGGGCATTTTTTAGCCCGAATGGCATCACCCGGCACTGATAAAGATCGTCAGGCCTTACAAAAGCTGATATCTCCTTGGCGCAAGGAGTCAAAGGAACTTGCCAGTATCCCTTTAACAAGTCGATCTGGTAAGAAACCTAGCACTGCTCACTCCGTCGATAGTCTTCTAAATGCAGAATTGGGTAGGAGTCTGCCTTCATTACTGCATTGAATTTTCTGTAGTCTATACAAAATGGGGTTGACCCGTTAGGTTTAGATACTAGAACTATTGGTGAACTCCAGCTGCTTTGACTAGGTTCGATCAAGTTGTTTTCCAGCATGTGTTGGATTTCTGTTTATCCTTGGATCTATTTGTCCGGACTTAAGCGGTAAGGATGTTGCTTTAAAGGAACGGATTCCCCTATATCCACATCATATGTGGTTAAGGTTGTACATCTTGGCTTATCCCTACAGACTCTTTTAAATGTTGTGAAAAGCCTGGTTAAGTCTTCACGTTGCTTTGCCTCTAAGTGCAAAAGTCTGTTGTCCAATTTTCATAGCCATTCTGTATCCGCTAATCTGATAGTTGGAGGCTCAATCTAAGAATTGTCTAGGCCTCCTTCTGCCTCAACCTCACTATCCTTTTCCTTCTCAACAGTCCGCATTACCTGACATACCTGTACTGGCTTATCCTCCTCCCTGCAATAATGTTGCTTTAACATATTGATGTGACAGAACCATTTCTTCTTCTGGCGATCAGGGGTGTCAATCAAGTAATCTACTTTACCCACTTCTTTGTTCACTTTATATGGAGTCAAGACTACCCCTTTGTCTTAGTTCCATCTCTTTTAACCTGAATTCCTTCTCTTCTCTTTCACTTTCTCTCTGAAGTTTAAGTTTTCTTATTTCTATTTCTGTTTCTTTTTCTTAATCAAGTTTTCTTAATTCTTTTTCAGCCTCAAGTTTTTTCATTTCTAACTGAATTCTAGCCAATTCCACTGCATCACTCTCTGACTTACTATCTTCTTCCAATTCTAGATGTTGGGTTATTATATCAATTATCTGCTTTTTTGGCACCTGATTTCAACTCTAACCCCAATTTTTCTGCCAAATCTTTTAGTTTATTCTTAGTTAAAGTTGTCAAGTCACTGAGGGACACATTTTCCTTTCCCAGAAACTGTACTCTCTCCAATGTCCTCACTTCTTTTCTCAAGTGCAGTGCCCAGAATTGGATGCAATACTCCAGCTGAGGCCAAACTAGTGTTTTGTACAAGTTCAACATAACCTCCTTGCTCTTATACTCTATGCCCCTATTAATAAAGCCCAGGATACTGTATGCTTTATTAACCGCTCTCTCAAACTGTCCTGCACCTTCAATAACTTATGCACATATACACCTAGGTCCCTCTGCTCCTGCACCCCCTTTAAAAATGCACCCTTTATTCTATATTGTCTCTCCTTGTTCTTCCTACTGTCAGGCAAGCACCTGCCAAGAATGAGGAAAATTAATTTTGCCACATGAACATTGATTTTAAGCTGTTGTTGGTGAAGAAAGAACTTGCTTTCAAAAAACAATTGGAGACTTTGGCTGGAGAGAAACATTAGCATATCAACAGACAGTACTTCAAAGGACAAAAAGACTGTTCCCTGCTCCAATTTAATCCACAATGGACTTTTGATTACCAGAAGTTGAAACATTCCAGGTTAACTACTAAGATGGCCGAATGCACAAACAGATGTGGTCGGACCGGTTTGGGTCACATGACTGACTGACTGTTGGAGTTTTTTGAATTTGAACTTCCAACAAGGAATTTGAAATCAGAAAGCTGTTTGCTCATGGACTGGAAAAGACCTCTCTCCTGTCTGCTCTCATCTCACTCTCACCAGCTTTGGAAACCATTGAAGACATCTGAACCCCAAGAGAGAAAAGTCTCCTATAGTAAACAAGATTTAAAAAGAATCCTGGGCCCCAATGAAAAGCAAGACTACCTACAATCAAGGACCTTACAGCGAGCTTAAAGCATAGTAAAAAAAACCCTCTGCAGAGATTGCCTCAAACCTCTCCATTTTATTTTTCTTCTCTTTTCTGTCTCTATTTGCATGCGTGTATCACGTATACATGCTGGCGTGGGGCATGACGTGCATCCATAGGCATTAACTGAATTAGCGTTTAAGTAAGTTTAATAAATTTCACTTTTCTTCTTTAAACCTAAGAAAACCTGGTGTGCTCATTTCTTAGCCTTATAATTGGAAAGTGGTGAACAAAGATTCACCAAAGGGGGAGCTCAAAACACAGCATGTTTAAAAATCAAACCCTGTTACAATAAGACCAGGTGAAGACAGTAAAACACCCCTAGACACCTTTCTCACCTGGTCGTAACACTACCAAAATGAATCACTTCACATTTCTCTACATTGAACTTCATCTGCCACCTGTCTGCCCATTCTACCGATTTGTCTATGCCCTTTTGAAGTTCTACACGATCCTCCTCACAGTTGACAATGCTTCCAAGTTTTGTATCATCTGCAAACTTTGAAATTGTGCCCGATACACCAAGGTCTACATCATTAATATATATCAGGAAAAGCAAGGGTCCCAATAGTAATCCCTGGGGAACTCCACTACAAATCTCCTCCAGCCCGAAAAACATCCATTAACCACTACTTTTTGTTTCCTGTCACTCAGCCAATTTCGTATCAATGTTGCTACCGTCCCTTTAATTCCATGAGCTACGAGTTTGTTCACTAGTCTGTTGTGTGGCACTGTATCAAAAGCCTTTTGAAAGTCCATGTACACCACATCAGCAGCATTGCCCTCATCGACCCTCTCTGTTACCTCCGCAAAAAACTCCAGCAAGTTATATAAACATGATTTTCCCTTAAGAAATCCATGCTGGCTTTCCTTAATTAATTCGCATTTGTCCATGTGACTATTGATTTTTTTTTCCCGAATTATTTTTTTCTAGAAGTTTCCCACCACTGAAGTTAAACTGACTGGCCTATAGTTGCTGGGCTTATCTTTATACCCTTTTTTGAACAAGGGTTGCACATTTGCAATTCTCTAGTCTTCTGACACCACCCCAGAGTCTAAGGAAGACTGAAAAATTAAGGCCAGTGCCTCTGCTATTTCCATCTTCACTTCCCTCAGTATCCTTGGATGCATCTCATCCGGCCCTGGTGCTTTATCCACTTTAAGTACAGACAGCTTCTTTATCACTTTTAAACCCCTCTAGCGTCTGACTTACCTCCTCTTTCAACATTGTCTGGGTTGCATCTTTTTCCTTGGTAAAGACAGATGCAAAGTATTCATTTAATACTTCAGCTATGCCCTTTGCCTCCATGTGTAAATCTCCTTTCTGATCCCTAATCGGCCCCGCTCCTCCTTTTACCACCCTTTTATATTTATACCTAACATCCATTCCTGACTTCCACGTTAGCTGACATTTTAAATGGTTCCCTCTCTCTCCTCAGGTACTGTCCCTCTGCCTTTCAAGACCCCCATCATTGCCCTCTCAAAATTTCCAACTTCCACCCCTCTGTCCTCGCAGACCATTGCCCCAGCTCCGACCTCTCTAAAGTCCTTGAACGTGTTGTTGCCTCCCAAATCTGTGCCCATCTTTTGGTACAAGAATTTGTCCAAACAAGTTTCTGCTCCTACCATCACACTGAAATAGCCCTGATCAAAGTCACAAATGACATCCTTTGTAACTGTGGCCAGCTTACTCTCTCCCTCCTTGTCTTTCTCAACCGGTCTGCAGATTTGACAGTTGACCATGCCATCCTATCCCAATGATTCTCTTTCATTATCCAGCTGTGTTCTGTTGTAAGTTATGTTGTTAAAAACCTAACAAAAATCATCGGTAAAAGTATAAAAATCCCCCAAATCCTCTCAAAGTTTAAACAATCACACTAAATTGTAGAAAACATATCAATAAACCCAGAATTTAATGAACAGGAAGTAAAACATTGTCGTGGGAAGTGGGGGGAAACAATGGCTTTGAAGGGCATTAATTTTTGGAACTGGATTAAATTTAACAAATCCTTGCACCAGAATTAAGCCTTAGAAGTAAGTTATTTGACAGTTGAACTGAATTTCCAGGACTAAAGGCAGCTGGCATTATGTTACAAAAACTGCTCAAGAAAAAGATTACATTCAGCCCCACACCAAGGACAGCAATTGAATGACAATCCCAGGAATGGATGGATCTTGAATGGGGAGTGTTGTGCAACTTTTCATGGTTAAAAGCTTGGAAATGATTTGGGAAAGTTGAGGTGAAAACTCAGAGAAGTAAGCATGGTAAGTGTTTTCACAGGGTGGGTAAGAGGTTAACATTTAGGCTGCAGACTGGAACAGCAGCCCGTTCTGGCAGCAAAGAGGCAGGAGCCATTTTAACACCTGGGCCTCAGTTCACTAGAACTAGTGAACTACTGGACTCACCCAGCCAGCTTGCTGGATTCAGGCTGATGCAATATTGTCAGCCGGAGGCAGCAAGGAATGTCCCGGTGAAGGGGATCAGGATCATAGAGAGAAGTCCAGTGTGGCCTTAGCCCAGATCATTTTTGTAGGGCCCAGGGAAGCACTCATGCTCCTCCTGGCCCCATAAAAATTATTTAATGCTTAGCTTTCTAGGGTTTTTTCACCAGTAAAATTGGTTGGATGGTGCATGGCGACGTTGTCCTAAAATGACAATTGGGGTCCTATGCACGTTATAGAACCTTTATTTGCATATTCAAAGAGGCCTACTGACTAAAACAGGCAACACTTTGGCCACCTAGCAGTAGGTCTTTGTAAAAATGGTGGCAGCCAGAACGTTGGCTTTAACAGAGTAGTGAGTGTACTAATCCGATTTTGAGGCCATTACTGCCTCGTCACGGATTACAGCAAATTATAATTGACCCCAGAATGTATGGAACATATATCAAATTTTGATTGCTATTAATTCCTAGCATAAAATTAAATTTGCAGAAAATGTAGTGGGTGCAACTATAAATTAAATAGAAAGAATGCACTAACAACTAAATAAAACAAGATCAGTGCGATCATAATCCCTGAAAACAAACATGAAATAAATATAGAGTGATGGGAATAAAGAAATTGAAGCCAACAAAGGGAGAAACATTTAAATGATTGCTATGAATAACTACTGTTTGAGGAGATTGCCAATGGGTGGATTGGAATTTCTGCATTTGTAACAAGCAAAGAAATAGCATGGGGGAAAATGTAAATGGGGTGGGCAGAGGTTCGAGAGTTTAGCTGAAGTGACACAACTGAAAGGAAAGTCTGAGGAAACAACAAAGACAATGGAACCAGCAGACCAACAACAGGATAGAGCTGGTATAGAAACAGCACACATAAAGGAAACAGTAAGAAGAGTTAGAAAACAGAGAATAACTGCAAACAAAAATATTAGAAGAAAAATTAAGTTAGGTGGTTTGACAAACTAAGCAGGTAAAACAACAAACCATCAAGCTGGCAAGGTGATCAGTCAAAATAGAATTAGGTGATTAGGGACTAACATGAATTCACATTAATGCATATTAGAAAGCATTAGAGATGGTCAAGCAGGGATTTTTTAAGAAATAGAGAGGAAAGGAAAATAATGTTTAATGAATCAGTTACTTTGTTCACTAATATAAAAGGGTTGAATATTAAAGCCCCCACAGAATTATTTTGTAGATGCAAATGCCAATTATGGTAACCAGCTGGAAAACTTATTCCATACATAACAAATTACCATAACTTGATTGCAGCTCTGTGCAGGGGTAATTCTTTATTAGACAGCTTCAGTTTAACCTTATGACTAATTTCTAGTATTAGCTTTATACTTGAGGGAATTTCTTCAATAATTAAATATATTGAAAACAGTTGACTGCATATAATTATTACTGTTAAAGCAGGGCTTCCAACCAAGACCAATGGAAGAATGAAAACTGAAGGAGTATAATATTCTTTGTTGATTACATTCCAGAACATAAGAATATTTAAGTTCAGGAATAAGCCAGTTGGTGCAATTAGCATTTTGACAGATCAACTCCACTTAGCTGCATGTGGCAAGATTTCTTCTATATATTTATATTCCCTGATCTTTGAATGCTTTGCCATAGTAAACAGTTCTACTTAGGCTACAAAGTTTATTTTGTTAGTAAAATAAATATGATTCTTAACTACAGAAGATTTTAAATTGATTAAAATTTAAACCTCATAACAGAGTTCATATGATAGTTGGATCACAGCTACAGCATCCATTACAAGAACGCATAAAGAGCTCTTTATTGGACCGCCTTTCAGTCTATAAACAAATTTCCTTTTGCGCGAATAGCATTCAGAATTTGATATGATCCACTTCTAATTTAATACACTTCTTATCTCCACAGATGAGATTAGACCATCTGGAACTGAAATGCAAACCATTTTGTAATAAATTGTAGCACCTTGGCAAAAATCAGGACTATTGCAAACACCTGGACAGAGATGGTGGCACCTATATTAAGATATTTATGTGAATCATAAACAACAGCGTGGACCTATTGGGCCCAATGTCCTGTTTCTGTGCTGGAAAATTCTATGCAAGACATTTCAATTCATCACAATCACAGGAACTCTTTGCTCCTGCAGAGGATGTTGCAGAAAGGTGAATTTATATTAGCATTTTTTGTTGCAAAGTATTTACAGCATATAGAAACGGGCCATTTTGCCCAAAAAGCCCATGCCTGTCTTTATATGCCACACAAGCCCCCTCCCACTCTTCTTCATCAAGTAGAAGACTTTATAGGTGAGTATAGAGGTATAAATTCCTCACAACCCATGTACCAGGACATCAAGAACACATGCACAATTCTTTTGGAAGTTTCAATTTTGGATCTGTGACTGGAAAATACTGAAGCCTCACTTTCTGAGGATTATAGGTTGCTTGACTAGAAGTTGGGTGCTGCCCATTCTATTGTAGAGGGAATTGCATCCTCAATGATACACAAGAATTTTAAAAAATTGCAAACTGCTGTGATTGAGGCCTGAGATAGGGTCAACTCTTCAAGCATTTCTGAAAGGAATGCTCCCAGAATATGGAGAGAGATTACAATCACCTGTAGAGAAAGGTTTTGCAAAGGTTAGGAATGTCATTCACTTTGGCCCCAGTCAGACTTTGTCCAAAACTTAGCCCATCATAAGAAGATTCCTTTTCAGATTAGTGCTATGTCTTGCTGATGATGAGCCTAAAGGGTTATATAACTGAAAGCCCATATAGGAGACATTGATGCATACATGGACAAGGTCATGTCCTTCTTTACACTGATGTACAGGCATCATAAAATGCCACTAATCCATTTATTATCCCACACCTTAAACTGTACATTCTCATTCTAGATGTACATCCTTCCTCCAGCAGTACCATTACCAAGGGAGACTCACATGAGTCATAATCAGGAACAAATAACCACTTGATGAGAAAAACTACAAAGGTTAGGGGTGTGGGATGTTGTGGTAGTGGTTGGGCATAAACATCAAAATATACACAATTAGGCAGGCAGCAACTTTAAAGGAAACTGATCGAGAACATAGTTCACAGTCCAATGGAGCTGGCACCTTCTAATAAGTTTTCAAAATGTTATGACACTGCCAAGATTTTCTACCTTCTAATTTTCATTGAGACTCATGAGCTGGTGATATCACTGGATCACATCGTGATTACTGAGGAGCTATCAACTGAATTTGACAACCTCATAAAACGCCATTGTGACAGTCGAAAGTGCAAATGTTTGATTGCCGAGTTCTATCTTCCAGATAGTACTGTGAGGTAATAACAGATTTTTTGAACCTGGTAACGAGCATCATAAAAACAGCTTTAATGCCCTAGTGCAGAGATTTATGACAACTTCAAACTAATTAATGGAAATTACCAAAGCAACGAACACGTTAGGCAGTTCTTTTCCTGGAGTATAGTGGACCTGTGGAATGGGGTTCCAGCTCCTGTTTTGAACGCTGATTCTCTGTGTGGCTGCAAAATTCAGTTCCGTAGCACCAATGGTGCTGGCTCTACAGATGCCTGAAACATCAAAAATGTTGGTCAGTCTGCTTCTGGCCACTTACGGTGCGGCATGATTGAAAGGGCGCTAACGCGGGCATGCCGTGCATGTGGCAGAAGCATGCAGAGTGGGCAGATCGAGATGCTAATTTGGCACATAATCTGCCATTTCGGACCTCGCAGGTCCGGTTGACACTCCCTTTCACACCCCCCCCCCCCCCCCCCCCAGTTGAACATGTGTTCAGTTGCAGGAGGACCTCCCCCGCCCGAACCCCGACGAGTGCTATTTAAAGGATTCACCATGCAACTTTCAGGTGAGGTGTTTTTGACTTCCTTGTGCTGCTGCAGAGTGATGTTGAGTGTTAGAGGAATTTGGAAAAGTTTTTGTATTCTCAAGAGAGTGGTGTAGAACTTTGACAAGGAGGTCAGAGAAGTTAGAAGGCCTGTCAGGAGAAAGTCTGCTTTGAGAAATCGGAGTTATAGTTGCAATTCCTCTTGCGTTGCAGCATGTCATAGAGATGGAGGACAGACAGCAGAGAGGGGAAGCTGTGCATAGACGGAGGAGGAGGAGGGATCTCAATCGAAGGCTGCATTCACTATGGACCTTCAGTCAGCACTTCTCCTAACCCCACCTGAGCCAGGAGCAGTGAATGAAGTGGTTCTGTTTTCACCAAAGAGGTGGTCGCTGAACTTTGCCACCATCCACAACAGAGCCTACAGTCAAACCGCAAGTGAGGACGGCACTGCCAGTGGCCATCAATAGTGGCCTATGTTTCGATGCCAGTAGACGATGTTTCCAATATTTCAGTTTGTTGTGCAATGCTGCATCAGGGAAGTGACAGATGCTCTGTACAGAAGGAGAGGCAGTAAGAGAGAAACAGGAGGAAAGAGCACCTGGATTTTCCAGGCTAGCGGGATTCCCGATGGTGCAAGATGCCATAGAATGCACACACATAGCTCTGCAGACGCTCCATATCAACCGCAAGACCTATCACACTTGAACACGGGGTTGGTTTGCAACCATGCACTGAATCTCCAGACCTGGCTCATGACTCCCTGTTGCCACCAACCACATGCGGACAGCACAACACTGACAACCATGCTGCCACCAGGAATGACGTGAAACAAACCATCATGTCCTGAAACAATGGTTCAGCTGCTTGGATTGCTCGGGGGAACCTCTCCGATATCTGCTGGAGCAGGTGCCCAAGTTCATGGTGGTATGCTGTATCTTCCATAACCTCACTCTCATGAGGGCACAGCCCTCTCCACCAGGCCTTTGGAGGGCACCTCAGGAGGAGCAGGAAGGGAGGAGACATCCGTTACTCTTTTGCTCTGGATGGGCTGTCTTTGAACAGCTACTGAGACTTCACTTCCCCTGAAAGCTCATCCCGATATCACAGTTGCTCCACAATTCCCCACTTTTCCATACCTCTGCCATATAGCAATATCCTGAAATAAAAGGCACCACCAGAAAACCATTCCCAAACAACTTTATCGAACAACACTTCCAAAAATACATACTAAACTGAACTATACATCCTTGCGCATTCACTTAGTGCCTGTCTTGTGTATACCTTTGTTGGCCCTAGTGCTCCTATGCAGTGCTACCCCAGTGGCTGCAGCATGGCTGGTGGAAGGCTGCTGATATTCAGTACAAGAGAGTGCAGATGGCCTTGCAAGACGACCTCGAGCAGCTCTGGGCCTTGATGGCATGTCTTCAGACTGCACCACCTTGGCATGGCAGAAGCAGTCTGAACAACATGGGCACTGGCGGAGTGGCAGTGGTGAGAACATAAATACTGTCATCCTAAGAGAGGTTAGCAGGTTCAGTACTGTGGAGTCACTATCACCCCCCTGGGGTGGAGTCTCAGCAATCCTTGTAATCTGGAGCACAGATTGCTGGAGTGCTGTTGAAGCTTGCATGCCCCTTTGAGCACTGGTATCCGCTACTGTGATGGCAGCAGTCTGAGCCTGTATGGTAACAAGCTCGGCTTGCATGGCAACAAGCAGAGATCTCATGACCTCATTCTGAGCTTCCACTGTAGCAGTCAGACATTGGGTGGCTTCTGCTTATGCTGCAATGGAAGCTGAGACATGGCGATCATACGCGGCATTACGGGTGCATCTGCAAGTGCTGTCATGGAGTTGACCACCACTTCCATGGTGGAGGGGATGGACTCCAAGCTCTTTGCAAATCCCTGTGCCAAGTTGGAGCCTAGCTCCTTCATCACTTCAGACATTGTCTGTAAGGTATGATTCCGTGAGGATGACTATGTCAGGCTGTTGACTAGTCTGTGGAACAGCTCTCCCAACTTTGGCACAAGCCCCCAGATGTTAGAAAGGAGGACTTTGCAGGGTTGACAGGGCTGGGTTTGCCGTTGTCGTTTCTGGTGCCTAGGTCGATTCCTGGTGGTCTGTCCAGTTTCATTCTCTTTTATTGACTTTGTAGCGGTTAGATACAACTGAGTGGCTTGCTAGGCCATTTCAGAGGGCATTTAATAGTCAACCACATTGCTGTGGGTCTGGAGTCACATGTAGGCCAGACCAGATAAGGACAGCAGATTTCCTTCCTTAAAGGACATTAGTGAACCAGATGGGTTTATACAACAATCGACAACAGTGCCCCCTGCTGAGCTTGCAGCCAGTCAGCAGCGCACTCCACACACAGCTGCACATAACAATCAAGTTGATGTACAGAGAGCACGGAGTCTCTGTGTTGTCAGCTTTAATGGGACTGGGCACAGGGTAAGCGCACATTGTGATTCCCCACTCCTGTTCAAATTTTTCCCGCTTTATCAGTGAGAGCTGGACCTGTTTCTGGTTAGGATGGAGATCATCTTGTACAAGGGGTATTATGGGGAATAAAGAAATGGCTGATCAACTAAATGCATACTTTGGTTCTGTCTTCACAACGGAGGACACAAATATCATACCAGAAATGTTGGGGAACACAGGGCTTAGTGAGAGAGAGGAACTGAAAGAAATCAATAGAGAAATGGTGTTGGGGAAATTGATGGGATTGAAGGTCGCTAAATCCCCTGGGTTTGATGGTATGCATCCCAGAGTACTTAAGGAAGTGGCCCGAGAAATAGTGGATGCATTGGTGGTCATCTTCCAAGATTCTATAGACTCTGGAACAGTTCCTACAGATTGGAGGGTAGCTAATGTAAACCCACTAATTAAAAAGGGAGGTAAAGAGAAAGCAGGAAATTATAGACCAGTCAGTCTGACGTTAGTGAGGAAAATTCCAGAGTCCATTATCAAAGATTTTATAGCAGAGCACTTAGCGAACAGTGGTAGAATCGGGCAGTGTCAGCATGGATTTACAAAAGGGAAATCATGCTTGACAAATCTACTGGAATTCTTCGAGGATGTAACTAGTAGATTTGATGAGGGGGAGCCAGTGGATGTGGTTTATTTCGACTTTCAGAAGGCTTTCGACAAAATATCTCATAAGAGATTAGCATGTAAAATTAAAGTGCATGGGATTGGGGATAGTGTATTGCGACGGATAGAAAATTGGTTGGCGGACAGGAAACAAAGAGTAGGGATAAATGGGTCTTTTTCTGAATGGCAGGCAGTGATTAGTGGGGTACCGCAGGGATCGGTGCTCAGCCTCCAGCTACTCACAATATACATTAATGATTTAGATGAGGGAACTAAATGTACTATCTCCAAATTTGCAGATGACACAAAACTGGGTGGGAGGGTGAGTTGTGAGGAGGATGCAGAGAGGCTTCAGGGTGATTTGGACAAGTTGAGTCAGTGGGCATGGCAGATGCAGTATAATGTGGATAAATGTGAGGTTATCCACTTTGGTACCAAAAACAGGAAGGCAGATTATTATCTGAACGGCTATAAACTGAGAGAGGGGAATATGCAGCGGGACCTGGGTGTTCTCGTACACCAGTCGCTGAAGGTAAGCAGGCAGGTGCAACAGGTGGTAAAAAAGGCAAATGGTATTTTGGCCTTCATAGCAAGAAGATTCGAGTACAGAAGCCGGGATGTCTTGCTGCAATTATATAGGGCCTTGGCGAGGCCACACCTGGAATATTGTGTGCAGTTTTGGTCTCTTATCTGAGGAAGGATGTTCTTGCTGTAGAGGGAGTGCAGCGAAGGTTTACCAGACTGATTCCTGGGATGGCGGGACTGACATATGAGGAGAGATTGAGTCGGTTAGGATTATATTCGCTGGAGTTCAGAAGAGTGAGGGGGGATCTCATAGAAACCTATAAAACTCTAACAGGTCTTGACAGGATAGATACAGGAAGGATGTTCCCGATGGTGAGAGAGTCCAGAACCAGGGGTTATAGTCTAAGGATACGGGGTAAACCTTTCAGGACTGAGATGAGGAGAAATTTGTGGAATGTGGAAAATTGCCCAGGTATGTCCTCTACACAAAAAACAGGACAAGTCCAACCCGGCCAATTACTGCCCCATCAGCCTACTCTCAATCATCAGTAAAGTGATGGAAGGTGTCATCAACAGTGCCATCAAGCGGCACTTGCTTAGCAATAATCTGCTCAGTGACGCTCAGTTTGGGTTCTGCCCAGGGCCACTCAGCTTCTGACCTCATTACAGCCTTGGCTCAAACATGGACAAAAGAGCTGAACTCAAGAGGTGAGGTGAGAGTGACTGCCCTTGACATCAAGGCAGTATTTGACTGAGTATGGCATCAAGGAGCCCTAGCAAAACTGAGGTCAATGGGAATCGGGGAAAACCCTCTGCTGGCTGGAGTCATACCTAACGCAAAGGAAGATGGTTGTGGTTGTTGGAGGTCAATCATCTGAGCTCCAGGGCATCACTGCAGGAGTTCCTCAGGGTAGTGTCCTAGGCCCAACCATCTTCAGCTGCTTCATCAATGACCTTCCTTCAATCATAAGGTCAGAAGTGGGGATGTTCGCTGATGATTGCACAATGTTCAGCACCATTCGTGACCCCTCAGATACTGAAGCAGTCCGTGTAGAAATGCAGCAAGACCTGAACAATATCCACGCTTGGGCTGATAAGTGGCAAGTAACATTCGCGCCACATAAGTGCCAGGCAATGACCATCTCCAACAAGACAGAATCTAACCATCTCCCCTTGATCTTCAACGGCATTACCATCGCTGAATCCCCCACTATCAACATCCTAGGGGTTACCATTGACCAGAAACTGAACTGGAGTAGCCATATAAATACCGTGGCTACAAGAGCAGGTCAGAGGCTAGGAATCCTGAGGCGAGTAACTCACCTCCTGACTCCCCATCTACAAGGCACAAGTCAGGTGTGTGATGGAATACTCTCCACTTGCCTGGATGGGTGCAGCTCCAACAACACTCAAGACGCTCGACACCATCCAGGACAAAGCAGCCCGCTTGATTGGCACCCCATCTACAAACATTCACTCCCTCCATCGACGCACAGTGGCAGCAGTGTGTACCATCTACAGGATGCACTGCAGCAATGCACCAAGGCTCCTTAGCACCTTCCAAACCCGCGACCTCTACCAACTAGAAGGACAAGGGCAGCAAATACATGGGAACTCCACCACCTGCACGTTCCCCTCCAAGTCACGCACAATCCTGACTTGGAACTACATCGCCGTTCCTTCACTGTTGCTGGGTCCAAATCCTGGAACTCCCTTCCTAACAGTACTGTGGGTAGACCTACCCCAAATGGACTGCAGCGGTTCAAGAAGGCAGCTCACCACCACCTTCTCAAGGGCAATTAGGGATGGGCAATAAATGCTGGCCTAGCCAGCGACGCCCACATCCCTGAATGAATAAAAAAAAAAATTTCTTCACCCAGAGAGTGGTGAGCCTGTGGAATTCACTACCACAGAAAGCAGTTGAGGCCAAAACATTGAATGTTTTCAAGAAGGAGTTAGATATAGCTCTTGGATCTAAAGGGATCAAAGGGTATGGGGCGAAAGCCGGAACAGGCTACCGTTAGAAGATCAGCCATGATCATAATGAATGGCGGAGCAGGCTCGAAGGGCCAAATGGCTTACTCCTGCTCCTATTTTCTATGTTTCTAAGGGGTAGGTTTACAGTAACTGTAACTGTAGAGCTAATGTGATCTGCTGGACTAGTTTCGATCATCTAAGTGTCGGTGGTGTATTTTCTTTGCTCATTCAAGAGATTTGAGTGTTGCTGGCAAAGCCAGCATTTGTTGTCCATCCCTAATGCCCTTGAGAAGGTGTTGGTGAGCCAGTTCCAGGATTTTGACCCAGCAACAGTGAAAGAATGATGATATAGTTGCATGTCAGGATGGTGTGTGGTTTGGAGGGGAACTTGCAGGAAGTGGAGTTCCCGTGCATCTGCAACCCTTGTACTTCTAGGGAGGCAGTGGCTTAGTGGTATCGTCACTGGACTAATAGCCCAGAGACCCAGGGTATTTCTCTGGGGTCATGGGTTTGAATCCAGCAGCAGAAGGTGGAATTTGAACTCAATTCATAAAATCTGGAATTAAAAGATAGTCTAATGATGGCCATGAAACCATTGTCGATTGTTGTCAAAACCCATCAAGTTCACTGATGTCCTTTAGGGAAAGAAATCTGCTGTCCTTACCTGGTCTGGCCTATATGTGACTCCAGACCCACAGCAATGTGGTTGACTCTTAAATACCCTAGCAAGCAAACACTCAAGAAGCTCCACACCATCCAGGGCAAAGCAGCCCAACTGCTTGGCACACCATCCACAAACATTCACTCCCTCCAGAGTCGCTGGTGAAAAACACTTTAAGGCAATGGAATGTTTAGCAGAACGCAGAAAAGTTTAAAAATCGGGTCAAAACCAGTAAACAGACATACTTCAAAGCTGTTTCGCTTTGATGCCAAGAACTTTGGAGAAGCTTTACTTGCATTAAAGATGGAGTCATGGTGTCTGGAAACATGAAGATAAGAGATTGACATGATGGAACATATTTTAAAAAATACGAATTCAGCTTGCTTAAGTGGTCCGAAGCATTTTGAAAAGCTGCGAGAGAGTGACACAAACCGATGTTGATTGATGGCATCAAACTTTGTCTTCTTTTGAAATGCAGAGAAACCAACTCTACAAGAAGGCATGGATTAATCAAGGATAGTCAGCATGGATTTGTTAAGGGAAGGTCATGTCTGACTAACTTGATTGAATTTTTTGAGGAAGTAACAAGGAGGATTGATGAGGGTCGTGCAGTTGTTGTGGTCTGCATGCAATTTGGCAAGGCTTTTGACAAGGTTTCAGACGGCAGAACGGTTAAAAAAATAAAATCCAATGGGATCCAGGGAAATGTAGCAAGCTGGATACAAAATTAGCTAAGTGGCAGGAAACAAAGGGTAATTGTTGATGGGTGTTTTTGCGACTAGAAGGCTGTTTCCAGTGGGGTTCTGCAGGGCTCAGTACTGGGTCCCTGCTTTTTGTGGTATACATTAACGATTTGGACGTAAGTGTAGGGGGAATGATCAAGAAGTTTGCAGATGACACAAAAATTGGCAGTGTGGTTGATAGCGAGGAGGATAGCTGTAGGCTGCAGGAAGATATCAATGGACTGGTTATAAGAACATAAGAAATAGGAGCAGGGGTAGGCCATTCAGCCCCTCAAGGCTGCACCACCATTCAATAAGATCATGGCTGATCTTCCCCAGGTATGTGGGCAGAAAAGTGGTAAATGGAATTCAACCCAGAGAAGTGCGAGGTGATGCATTTGGGGAGGTGAAACAAAGCAAAGGAATAAACAATAAATGGGAGATACTGAGAGGTGTAGAGGAAGTGAGTGACCTTGGAGTGTATGTCCACAGATCCCTGAAGGTAGCAGGACACGTCAATAAGGTGGTTAAGAAGGCATATGCAATCCTTTCCTTTATTAGCCGAGGCATAGACTAGAAGAGAGGGAAGGTTATGCTGTAACTATATAAATCATTGGTTAGGCCACAACTTGAGTACCATGTGAAGTTCTGGTTACCTCATTACTGAAAAGGATGTAATTGCCCTAGAGAGGGTACAGAGGAGATTTACGAGGATGTCGCCAGGACTGGAAAATTGCAGCTATGAAGAAAGATTGGATAGGCTGGGGTTGTTCTCCTTGGAACAGAGGAGGCTGAGGGAAGATTTGATTGAGATGTACAAAATTATGAGGGGCCTGGATAGAGTAGATGGGAAGGGTCTATTTACCTTAGCAGAGAGGTCAGTGACTCAGGGACAGAGATTTAAAGTGATTGATAGAAGGATTAGAGAGGAGGAGGAAAAATTTTCTTACCCAGAGGGTGTTCGGGTTCTGGAACTCATTGCCTGAAAGGGTGGAAAGTACGTTTGGTAAGAATACTAGTTAGCAATGGTCGTGGCAGAAAACCCATCTGATTTAAAAGGTGACTGGATGTGCAACTGAAGTGCCGTAACCTGCAGAGGTATGGACCAAATGCTGGAAGGTTGAATTAGGTTGGGTGGCTCGTTTTTTCCTCCGGCGCAGACATGATGGGCCAAATGGCTTCTTTCTGTGCCATAAACTTTCTATGATTCTAAGGTTTTTTTTTGCATGCTTTAACAGATAAACTCTGTCTTTGTTTCACCAAGCAACAGCTTGTAAGAAGTCAGTAATTTAAGGGATTGTTTAATTAGCTTGGTGGTCCTGAAATATGTGTGACCAGGAAAGGAAGCATCCAAGAGTGATGGAATTACTGAAGGAAGTCTTAAACAGATGTACAATGTCAGGGCAGATTTGAATATCATGGTTTGAACAAAGAATTAGACGCCCCATTGGACAATTGTAGCTTAAGGTGGATTTTGATAGGACAGTATGAAGCTGTCAATGGAACATCCTGCCCACCTTGGAAAGAAGAGTATAAAAGTCGTTGTGAAGATTGATTCGGTGCTGCAGCAAAGCAAATTGGTCAGTTGCTGAAGAGTATGATCAATGGGGAGTGACCACTCACTGGGCGATCACATATATAACTCTTTGTAACGTATTTGTGACAAACGGGTGTATTGCATTGCTAACTAGTATTCTTACCAAACCTTGTAAAGACATTAATGCTTAATTTGAGCTTTGAGTGTTATTTCATTATTTCTCGTAATTCTCATATCAGAACAGTAGAATAACCTGTCAAGGGATAGAAGGTTACATCTTGTGTTTATCCTGCATGGTGTTGAACTTCTCAAGAGTTGTTGGAGAGTATTCCTACACACTCCTAACTTGTGCCTTGTCGATGGTGGACAAGGTTTGGGGAGTCAGGAGATGAGTTACCTGCTACAGAATACCCTGCTCTTGTAGCCACAGTATTTATAGGGCTATTCCAGTTAAGTTTCTGGTCAATGGTAACCCCCAGAGTTTTCCAATTTTTTTCTACAAATAAGTAAATAGGAAGAAACTAGCGAAAGTAAACACGGGTCCCTTAGAGGCTGAGACAGGAGGAATTATAATAGGGAATAAGGAAATGACAGAAGTGATAAACAAGTATTTTGTATTAGTCTTAACAGTAGAAGACACAAAAAATACCAGAAATAATGGGAAATCAACGGTCTAATGAGAGTGTGGAACTTAAAGTCATTAATACTAGGAAAGAAAAAGTACTGGGAAAATTAACGGGACTAAAAGCCAACAAATCCCTCGAAATGAAGGCCTACATCCTAGATTTCTAAGAGAAATTGCTGCAGAGATAATGGATGCATTATGAACATACAAATTAGGAGCAGTAGTAGGCCATTCGGCCCCTCTAGCTTGCTCCACTGTTCAATAAGATCATGGCTGATCTGTTTGTATCTCGAATTACACACTCCCATTTACCCCCGATAACCTTTGATTCCCTTGCCTAACAAGAATCTATCTACCTCCACCTTAAAAATATTCAATGACCCCGCCTCCACCACCTTCTGAAGCAGAGTTCCAAAGTCACACAACCCTCTGAGAGAAAAATTTCTCCTCATCTCTATCCTAAAAGGGCAACCGCTATTTTTAAAACAGTGCCCCCTAGTTCTGGATTCACCCACAAGAGGAAACATTCTTTCCACATCCACCTTGTCAAGACCGTTCAGGATCTTATACACTTCAATCAAGTCGCCCCTCACTCTTCTAAACTCCAGTGAAAACAAGCCCAGTCTGTCCAACCTTTCATCAGAACACAACCCACTCATTCCAGATATCAATCTAGTAAATCTCCTCTGAACTGCTTCCAACACATTTGCATCCTTCCTTAAATAAGGACCAAAACTGCACACAGTATTCAAGATGTGGTCTCACCAATGCCCTGTACAAATAAAGCATAACATCCTTATTTTTATTTTCAATTCCTCTCGTAATAAAGGATAGCATTCCATTAGTTTTCTTTATTACTTGCTGTACCTGCATACTAACCTTTTGTGACTCATGTACTAGAACACCTAGATCCCTCTGCACCTTGGAATTCTGCAGTTGTTCTCCATTTAAGTAATACTCTGCTTTTTTATTCTTCCTACAAAGTGAACAACTTCACATTTGCCCACATTATACTCCATCTGCCAGATTTTTGCCCACTCACTCAATCTATCTATATCAGTCTGCAACCTCCCTATGTCCTCTTCTCAAAATACTTTCCTACCTATCTTTGTGTCATCTGCAAATTTAACTACCATGCCATTGCTTCCCTCATCTAAGTCATTGATATAAATTGTAAAAAGTTGAGGCCTCAGCACAGACCCCTGTGGGACTCCGTCACATCCTGCCAATCAGAAAAGGACCAATTTATGCATGTTCTCTGTTTTCTGCCAGCCAGCCATTCTTCTATCCATGCTATCCCTACACTATGAGCTCCTACTTTGCACAATAACCTTTTATGTGGCACCTTGTCGAATGCCTTCTGGAAATCCAAGTGCAGTACGCCAACGGACTTCCCTTTATCCACAGCACGTGTTACTCCTTCAAAGAACTCCAATAAATTGATTAAACATGATTTCCCTTACACAAAACCATGCTACTTATTCCCAATTACCTTGAGTTTTTCTAAGCGCCCAGCTATAGCTTCCTTAATGATTGATTCTAACACCTTCCCCACGACAGACGTCAAGCTAACTGACCCGCAGTTCCCGTTTTCTGCCTCCCCCCTTCTTGAATAGAGGGGTTATTTGCTACTTTCCAGTCTGATGGAACCTTTCCAGAAACTAGAGAATTTTGAAAAATTAACACCACCACTTCTACTACCTCATTAGCTACCTCTTTTAAGACCCTAGGATGAAACCCATCAGGACCCGGGCACTTGTCAGCCTGCAGCTCCATCAGTTTGTTCAGTACTGCTTCCCTGGTGATTGTAATTTCACCAAGTTCCTCTCTTCTTTCCACCTCCTGATTTACCGAATTTACTGGAATGTTTTTTGTATTCTCTCATGAAAACAGAAGCATATTTGTTCATTTCATCTGCCATTTCCTTATTATCTACTATTAACTCCCCATTCTCACTCTCTAGAGAACCAACACTCAGTTTACTTACTCTTTTCCTTTTTAAATACCTGTAGAAACTCTTGCTATCTGTTTAACATTTCTAGTTAGCTTCCTCTCATACTCTAATTTCTTTCTCCTGGTTAACCTTTTAGTCCTTCTCTGCTGTTCTATATATTCCTGACTAATCATCTGACCTGCCATTCATCTTTGCGCAATTATATGCTTTTTCCTTGAGTTTGATGCTTTCCTTAACTTCTTTAGTTAACCACAGATGATGGGTCCTCCCCTTAGAATTTTTCTGCATAGGAACAAAGGAGCAAGAGTAGGCCATTCAGCCCATCGAGCCTGCTCTGCATAGTGGGAATATACTTCTGCAGAGTATTCTGAAATATCCCCTTAAATGCCTGCCACTGCTTCTCTATTGATTTATTTCCTAGATTAGTTAACCCAGTTCACTTCAGCTTGCTCAGCTTTCATGCCCACATAGCTGTCCTTATTTAAGTTTAAAATACTAGTCTTAGACTCACTCTTCTCTCTTTCAAACTGGATGTAAAATTCAATCATATTGTGGTCACTGCGACCTAGAGGTGCCTTTACTCTGAGGTCATTAATTAAGCCTGTCACATTACACAATACCAAGTCTAATATAACAAAAACAGGAAATGCTGGAATCACTCAGCAGGTCTGGCAGCATCTGTGGAAAGAGAAGCAGAGTTAACGTTTCGGGTCAGCGACCCTTCTTCGGAACCCTTCCGAAGAAGGGTCACTGACCCGAAACGTTAACTCTGCTTCTCTTTCCACAGATGCTGCCAGACCTGCTGAGTGATTCCAGCATTTCTTGTTTTTGTTTCAGATTTCCAGCATCCGCAGTATTTTGCTTTTAACCAAGTCTAATATAACCTGCTCTCTGGTTGGTTCCAGAATGTGCTGCTCTAAGAAACTATCTCAAAAGCATTTTATAAACTCCTCATCCAGGCTACTATTGCCCATCTGATTTTTCCAGTTTATATGTAGATTAAAATCACCCTTGGTTATTGCTGTCCCTTTATCACAAGCACCAATATTTCTTCTTGTATACTTCATCCTACATTGTGGTTACTGTTAGGGGGCCTCTAGACAACTCCCACTAGTAACTTCTTTCCCCTACTATTGCTCATCTCCACCCAAACCGATTCTACATCCTGATCTCCTGAACCAAGGTCACCTCTAACTATTGCACCGATGCCATCCTTGATTAACAGTGCTACCCCTCCACCTTTACCTAGCTTCCTATTCTACTTGAATGTCATATACCCCTCAATATTCAGGACCCAATCCTTGTCATCCTGCAGCCACATCCCCATTATGGCTATCAGATCATATTTATTTACTTCAATGTGTGTTATCAGTTCGTCTACTTTGTTATGAATGCTACATGCATTCAGATACAGAGCCATTGCTTGTGATTTTCCAAAAGTCCCTAGATTCTGGAAGAATCTCTGTTGTTTGGAAGGTAGTAGTACTATTCATGAAGGGAGGGAGAGAGACAAAACAGGGAACTATAGGCATCAGTCATCAGAAAATTTGCTGGACTCCGCTATTAAGAATTAAGGTGTCGGAGCATCTGGAAAATCATAATATGATTAGGCAGACTGAACATAGTTTTTTGAAAGGGAAATTGTGTTTAACAAATCTGCTACAGTCTTGTGAGGATGTAACTAGCAGCATAGATAAAGGGGAACCAGTGGATGTAGTATATTTGGATTTTCAAAAGGCATTCAATGAGGTGCCACCTAAAAAGGGCTCATGGGGTTGGTGTAATATATTAGCATGGATAGAGGATTCGTTTACGGATGGAGAGTAGGAATTAACAGGTCATTTTTCAGGTTGGCAGGCTGTAACTAGAGGGGCACCTCAAGGATCAATGCAGGGACCTCAGCTATTTAAATCTATATCAATGAGTTAGATGAAGGGACTGAGTGTAATGTATCCAAGTTTGCAGACAGTATAAATCCAGGAAAGTAAGGCCACTGTCTCAATGGAGGAGCTCATTGCTCAAAGCACTGAAACTTTGTGGAGCACATGAGATGAATGGACTCCTCCATTCTCATCCCATGACTCTGACATGTGGACACAAATCTCACACTGGTTCTCCAGGTAGAGCCACCTATTTCATGACTTCTGAGGCTCTGCATCTCTGCCCTGCTGAGTAGGGCTATGCTTGTCCTCCATCCTCTGAGGTGGTCTGCCCACAGCTGACTCTATCTCCTCTGAATCCTCCTGCTCTGATGTGCTGTGCACTTCACCATGTATCACCCACTCTAATAAAGCACCGAGTATCTGCGCTGGTAAAAGGTGTGCAAGAAAGATATGATGGTCCAGGCTCTGCAGTGTCTCCTTCCTTTGACTCCTGGGGAACTTGTTAAGGTGTGGGCTCCTGACCTCTGCGGCTGGCCCTGTGGGACACATAAGAGAAGATGATGATGAAAGATTGGGACAGTCAATAGATGCTCACACTGCTAAAAATAATGGCATGACATCTAATGCTTTGACAGCTTGACAGGATTTCCATGCATCTTCTGAACCTGGAGATGTTGAGATGCTTTCACCCTGTCTATAGTGTCCCCTGTTTCTCTGTCCCCTGTGGCTTGACACTTTTGCAAATTAAGGGCCAGCTCTTCAAAGTGCATCAGCGACGTGAGACGTGGCATCCCACTGTCCAGGGCTTCCCTCCCATTCTCCCTGGTGTTCAACTCTTGTTTGCATCCTCCTTCACCTTGCAGGCCAGTTAGGACAATGCCTCTCTCCCTCACCTCTTATAGTTTTCCATTTGCAAACACTGCTGTAGTCTGCAAACCAGCCTCCCGCTCAACACCCTTGAGTTCTCATTTATGCTTATGCATCATCAAGGCTGCTGAGCACGCATCTCTCCCATGGTCAGGAGAACTCTATGCGCCCTAAGGATGCCCCTCTCTTTTGCACAGTGGTGAGTGGTGACTGGGAAGCTTGCCATTTGGCTCTATCTTTGGACTCACCTTTTCAGACCTGAGAAGGTCATTGAAATGTTTTGGACACTGCATCCAGTTCCTCCTCACCAATCCCCTGCTGCTGACCTCATGAGCCACCTCCAGCCATGACCTGTTGGTAAGCCCTGCAGACATTGAGTTGTCACTGGCAGGGAACAGGGTGCCTACGGCAGCACCTCCTGAGAGGTGTCAGAAAAACAGGGGCTGTCCTGACCGGGGATGGGGTGGGGGGTGGGGTGCCCTTTCTCACTTCTGCTCTGCTTCTTAATCCCTTGGATGAACAGCAACTCAGTAATGGCTGCCACCTGCCTTTAAATTTGGCCAGCTCTGCCTATGTCCCGTGTGTGGTGGCAACTGCGACTCTGGGCCAATTATCTTCGTTACAGCTGACGTGATGCAGAATCAGGACTTGGAAGTGACGGCGACGTCGAGGTTCCAACCTGGAATGGACATCCTGCCCATAAGGACAAATTCCTTTACTCAGAGAGTGTTTAGAATGTGGAACTCACTACCACAGAAGATGGTTGAGGCAAATTGCTTAGATATTTTCAAAAGGAAACCAGTGACTACATGAGAGGAGAGTGAATAGAAAGGTAGGCTGAAAGGGTGAGATGAGGCAGATGGAATTAGAGGAGACTCATGGGGAGTATAAACACTCGGCAGACTAGTTGGGCCAAATGGCCTGTTTCTGTGCTGGATATTCTGTGAAAAAAATAAACTTTTATGAACGGAGTTGTGTGGCAGGCATTGACTCACCAGTGACTGTAATCCACCACCATGTCATTATCAGGCTTTAGAGAGCTCTTAGTTTAAGTTAATCACAGCAGTAGGTCTGTCTGCAGAGATCTCTGGTTCAGTTTGGTTAAATTGTTCAAAATTTTCACTTATGCCAAACTTTAAATTCAAATTTTTAAAGAAATAGTAATCATCTCATCTTCATTAAGAAAAGTGTTGTTTATTTTAAAGAATAGCAATTCACTTTAATATTTGCTCTTTTCTCTCCAATTTCCTCCTCCTGTCCTACAGGCATTGATTCTTGGGCATGATTGCAGAGGAACCAGTTACCTACCAGAACTTGGCCCAAATGGTCTTTAGTTTTGTCTGATGCGTGACAGTGCATGACAGTAGCCTATTCAGTGTTAAGAGGCATTACAATCTTATCTAATCAGTCCTCACCCAATATCCACACAAGCAGACTTGGAGCAGGGGCATTGGAAAGTTATGAGAAATGGGAATGCCGGCTAATTTTTCTACTCTAACCCAAAGCAATGACTTTAGTTGTAGAATGCCCACCAAAGTTCTGACTGCTAACTCAGCTCAGACCAGGGATCAAACCTGGGACTTTTCTGGCCTTCTTGGCTCAGCTATTTGCAGGGCAAACTTGCTAACTCATAGGGGAAGCTGCAACATTAGTGAGATTCTCAACATTCAAACAAAAGTAGGAAATTAGTACCTTTTCGTTGTTAAGCAGTCTTTTGTACCTTACTGAAAAAAGGTTGCTTCTTGCTTCACTGCTATCCTTTAGGGAAGGAAACCTGCAATCCTTACCTAGTCCAGGCTATATATTTTTTAGCTTGATATTTCTCACTTTGACTTGCTGTCAGTGCTGCATGGTTGGAGCAGTGAAATTTACATCATGAAATGTGTACATGGGTCTTGATTCCCAATTTTGGATTCCTCTTTCAGGCCCTTGAGTTAAAAACACTTGCAGAATTTGCCTGGATAAGCTGTCTTGGCGACCTCAGCATTTGTCATGTGAGGATTTATTGATGTTCGCACATACTTTGACTGTTTCACCATCTTATCAATACTGGGATTGTTTCTATTATTGAAACTGGGGAAAGAAAACAACTAGGCTTTTGAGTTTAATTTACAAGGTTTCTGTTTATAAGTATACAGAATCATAACACATTCTATGGATTGAATTTAGTAAGCGGCGTGCCTGGAAATGGGCGCCATTCCCGCTTATCATGTGGGCGGCCGCCCCACTGCGATTACAGGGCGGATGGCCATTTTGCATAGTGGAGGCATGGGGGCCCTCCCCAGTCATGTGGCAGGAGACAAGATGCCGATTATGGTGTCAGATGACTCCGGAGCAGGTGCTGCTGCCATATTTAAAGGTCTGCCAGCCCTGCTTGCATTGCATCCTTAGAGTCATTTGTAGCTGAAAACAGTGTTGGACTGACTCCTGGAACATCCCCCCCCCCCACCACCCCTCCCCCCGAGGAGGACACCACAGGATGGCCGAGCCAAGACACAGGGTGGCCCCATGGTTTAGTGATGCCTCCCTGCAGATTCTCCTCCAGGCTTCAAAGGAAAGGCGGGAGGTTCTTTGCCCCAGCGAGGGCAAGAAGAGGCCCTGTCACCTGACTAAGCAAGCCTGGATGGAGATCGCAGAGGAGGTCAGCAGCCAGGGGGTCACCCACAGAATTGGATGAGTGCCACAAGAAGGTCAATAAATTGTGATCATTTTGCACCTTTTGTATACTTGGATATTTGTGCCAAATTAACATCAATGGAGTTTCAATTTGGCACAGATATTGTAGCACACAAATGGCTCACCTTCCTCTGATTAAGAAACACCACTTCTGACGAGACTTCTGATGAATTCCCTACCCCAGAGGGCTGTGGAGGCTCAGTCATTAAGTACATTCAAGACAGGGATGAATAGATTTCTAGATATTAAAGGTATCCAGGGATGTGGGGATAGTGCAGGAAAATGGCGTTGAGGTAGAAGATCAGCCATGATCTAGTTGTATGGCGAAGCAGGCTAAAGGGGCCAAATGGCCTATTCCTACGCCTATTTCCTATGTTCCCATGTCAACGACCTCCTGCGTTCTGCCAAAGTGAGTGCTCCATTACACTCTCTTTATTACTGAGTGCAAGTGGCTACGCAGGAACAAATGGGGCATGGTGACAGTGGCACTACCATGGCATTGGCAGAGGGCATCACCTCATCCTGACAGGTGCATGGGTGCATCTCGGCAACAAGTCACCTTTGTTCATAGCTCATCCCATTAACTCCTCTGAGAGCATGTGGCACCATGAGCCATATGTGATAGCCCAGTACCCTAGTAGGAGACGAGGGGCTGACACTAGCAGAACTGTCATGTTGATCTCTCTGCGAAGTATGACTATTTCCATCCTTCCTCTTGTAGGACAAGAGGGCCCAAAACAGGAGGGAGACATCCCGAACTGGCAGAGGTATTCCAGATCTGTGTGCTCTCAGCACAGCCAACAAAGAGGCTTTGAAATTGGCAGGGATACAGGGCGGCTGTGCCATATCAGATGGAGAGACTGAAGTGTCTATGCAAGAGAATGAGTATTGTCTTCCACCAACATTCACATCACATTTTGGAGGCCCACATCACGTATGGTTGGCGTGCCAAGATCTGCACAGCCTAACCCACATGTTTGTGTTCTCTCATGCAGGTCAGCGTCCGCAGGAAACTCCAGCCGAAGAGGGACATCTGTCAACCTCTGAGGAGGGGGAACACACAGAGGATGCGCTGTCTCATGCCTCTCCTGCACCTTGCACCAGCGCAGATACTTCCACCTCGATTAGTTTGTGCTCGGCTGTAGAATCAGGGTCACAAGCTGGGGACAGCGCTGCACATGCACCTGAGTCTCTGGCTGAGGCTGAGACAGCCAAGGCCACTGACAGTTGGATGACTGAGGGGGGCCAGGCCCATGCTGAGCCCAGGCTGATGAAGAGCCTCTGGTGTCGACAGCACAGGGCATGCTGGAGTTGCCGAGAGAGGCAAAGCAACATCTGGCAGAGATGCCAGAGGCGATGCCCAGCCATGAGAGGATGATGGAGGAGTCCATCCATGCCATGAGTGTCTCAGGCGTGTGAGTGCATGCCTTTCTCCATCGAGGGTTTGGCGACCCTCATGGAGAGCCAGATGCCACTTATGCGCGTAGACCTGCATACCTTTGCCTTGGCCATGAGCTCAATGCAGCAATGGCAAGGCGAGAGAAAGACCAGGCCCCGGAGTCTTCTCCAGCTCCTCGTCCTTCTCTGCTGAGCAGGGAGGATCGTGAGCCTTGAAAGGGAAGAAAAGAAGCTGCCCTCCACAGCTGGGGGCTCCCCTCAGGGCTCCAAGTGTGGACAGTGGTTCCTCAGCCCCTCTGCCAGTGAGCCCAGCTCCAGCAGCCACTATGCCTGAGGAGAATCCTGCACCAGTGCAGGACATCCTCAGGCAGCCAGGGCCTTCCAGGCTTCAGGCAGCTCAAAGACGGCTGCTGAAGTCATCACATGCCAAGGGGCACCTGATCAGCAGCCTGCATCCAGCCCAGCTGCTGCCACTGGGATCATGCAGAATCAGAGGCCATTCGGCCCATCGTGTCTGCACAGGCTCCCCAAAAGAACTAGATATTAGCATGTTTAACCTTGAAAATGAAACACTGCTTCACAGATAAGAAAAAGCAATGATGAGCCAAAGGAGATCTGATTAAAAGCTTGCTAGAGCTTAAGGACAATGGAGATACGTATTTAAGAAGGGACTTCTACCTAGTGGGATCTAGGCAGCTGAAAGTGGTGGAAAGAGCAGAGGAATGCATATTGAGTTGGGAAAGGAGGCATGTAGCCACAGGAATTTTATACTCAAGGATAAATTATGTGAAATGTAGGGATGGACCAGGGACCAATACAGATCAGCAAGCATAGGAAGATCAAGTGCAGGGCAGGTGACTGTTTGGATGAGATGAAATTTATAGAGGGTGGGAGGCCAGCATTAAGTCTGGAGTTTAAAGACATGCACAGAGGCTTCAGTGGTAAATGGGCTGAGATAGGAGATCTTAGATGGAAGCAAAACTATGACATATAGATGTTACCAAAGTGCAGCATGTAGATACAGGGTAATTCTTGGTGTTCTGAAAATGACGGTGCAGATGGAAAAATATGTTCTAACTACAATTAATAGACAAGAGTCAAATCAAGGGAAGGAAGTTCCATGGAGATTTTTTTTTGGGGCGGGGTGCTGTGGGGGAGAGAAAATGATGGTGCCAGAGAATAACAGCATAGGCAACCAAGTTAATGGATAATGTATCATGGCGCTCAAAGTTGTTTGTGACTTTTTTTTAGATGCTGAAGGAGCAGAAACTTAATTGGAGGCTGCAACAAGGGTTGCAAGACAGATTGCTATGGATCTGGGACACATACATTTGAGGACCATGAGGACAAGGTGGGGTAGTTAGCAATGGGAAAGGCAACTGATAAAATTGGAAGGGGCAGATGAAATATATTTTAGTGACTATAATGGGGAAAAGCACTTGTTCCCAATGTTCAGTTCTCTAGCCCATTCATTGTGAGGTTTGCACTACCCAGTTTTCTCTCCTGTGCACACTGAGCACAGAGGTGACATTCCCAACTTTTGGTTGACAAACCAAGAAGTGTTTTCATTCAAGACTGCACTGTAAAACACTGATCAAGGAGAAGAACACATTTCAATTAAAATGAAATCTGGATCAGTTCATGACATTAAAATATCTAAAAAAGTATTGAGGACTGCTAGAAAACTAAGTAATATTCTTGTGCCAGTTTTCAAGCAGGCCTCAAATACAAGAAATGCAAGAAAAGCAAAACATACAAGAACCAGGGCTAAGACTACTACCGTTGGTCTCTGGGCTGTTATACTTGACGTCTTGCTGATCAGTCTCCATTTTAGGTGTCAAAGAGCTGCAAAGAATCCTCATGGGGCCACTCATAAAAGTATAAGAAAACCACCTAGGCATGCTTGGGGGTTCACAGGTGTCTGACATCTGACATATTTAACATAAAGTTCATTTGTTCAAGTCATTAACGTTCATTGTGTAAAAGTCATTATTCCATTATGCCTTAATTGTGAGCTGCTGATTTCACCCTTCCCCTTTAGTGGAATGCCAATGTAACCACAGCCTCATTTACATATGTTCTCCCATGGGCACTAGCACAGTTTGCAGCTGGGTGCAAGTCAGGGAACGCAAATGGAAAGGACACAACATGCATTGAGGTGAGTCTTCATTGGTTTCTCTGTGAGTGGGCATCAGGAAGGTTGTCTCTTGCCCCTTGGTATATCGCTCAATCTGCCTAGTCTCAAGTGCAAGGTCTTCACCATCCAGTGCTGCTTGCTCCTTTCTCTCCTCTGCGTCATCCTCGTTGGTGGAGGAGTGTTGCCCAGGTATCTCATTGTCATGCAAGACCTCTGCCCTCTGCAGAGCTAGATTGTGCAGAGCACAGCAGACCACCAAAATATGTGAGACCTTTACTGGGGCATACTGCAGGGCTCCACCGGATTGATCGAGGCAGCGGAGACTCATCTTCCGCAGCCCAATGGCCTGCTTGATGGCCGCTCAGGTGGAGCCATGATAACCCTCTCCTCTGCTGCAGTATTAGGGTTCCTCACAGGAGCCAGGTCTTCACTGGGTAGCCCTTGTCCCCTAGAATCCATCCCTGAAGGCGAGCGGGGGGGCCTGAAAAGCTGTGGCACCAGGGAACTGTTGGAAGTATGTATGCATTGTAGCTGCTTCCCGGGAAGCGGGGACAGACTGCAGGAAACGCTTTCAGTCATTGCAGACCAGTTAACCGTTAATTGAATGGAAGCCCTTCCTGTTGATGAATGTGGCTGAGAGCCTTGATGGGCACATGTGTGCAATCTATCACACCTTGCACCTGGAGGAATCCAGTGATGGACTCAAACCTGATGGCCCAGTCAACCTTACTGTTGGGATCAGTCTGGTAGCGCACATAGTCACCAGCCCTCTTGAATGGGTATTGGTCACCTCCTTGATGCAGCAGTGGACTGCCTGTGAGACCCCACACATGTCCCCGGTGGATCCTTGAAAAGATCCAGATGCATAAAAGGTCAGTGCCACATGGATCTTTAGGGCCTCGGGTGACCCCCAAATCCCATAGGTCACAACTTGTCCTGCAGGGTGTATGGGACCCATGCCAGATGACCAGCGGGCCTACGGAGTGCTGCCGATGCAGAGATGACCCTGCCTTGACAATTGAGCTTTTGAAACTTCCTATGGCAGACTCCCTGATGGCCCTCAGTGCCCACCCTTGCAGATACCCAACCCTCTCATTCAGCAACTGTTCTGTGAGATGTTTGGTCACCCAATACAGCCACCCAAACCCAAGCACCCCCCCCCCCCCCACCCTATTGCAGAGCAAACGAGACCTTGATGCCCTCCACTTGCAGCGACCCCGAGACCCGAACCCCCTGTCAGAGACCCTGAGACCCAGATCTCTCTTGCAGAGCGCACAGCAACACAGTCTGAAAATGGCCTCCGCTCCCCCCCTTTCCCTGGACCTTGCTGCCTCGGTGCCGCCAGCTTTTAACGGACTTGAACCTGAAGGCACGTGAGTGCTGCCTGCCATCCACTTAATCCCAAGTCCCCCGTTGAATCACGTCGAATGAGACGATAACATATGTAAAGTCAGTGTTCTACAATGTTCAATACATTCCCGTTGCGTCGGAGAGTCAGTTCCACCTTGGTGCTTTTCTGCTGCTGACAAAATCCAGAAACAATTTCACAACACCGGATTTCAGGGCGGACACTTCCGATGTGATTCTGCATTGCCCATGCCACCATTCCCATTTTAAATGGCTGCATTATATTCTGCCCTACTTGTACTGGGCCCATTGACTAACTTAGGGGAGGTCCCAATGATAATACTCATCTCACTGTAGATGAGTTATCCATCCTTAACATCATCAATGATCATTTGTTGAGTCCGTCCATCCAAGTGAGGGTGCCATGTATGACACTTTCTTGTGCATGTGTTCACTAGCTGCATGTGGTGCTGTTCAAAATCAGTTAGTATTGCCTGTGAGTCATCATCAAAAATAATGACTTGAACTACTAAAAACAAATGTTAACCAATTTCAGAAGCTGTGGTTGAAATTCTGTTGCCTAAAATAACTGCTGCAGTGCAGACTACCGGTAGTTGTTAACTTACTATTTTTTCTTTGTGTAGGATCCAAGAGTTCGGCTTTACCAGGCCTTCCAACAAAGGGCAAAAGGTGTTATGAGAATATACAGCCTGCACAGAGGGAGGGCAGTTTTCTGATTATAAATGGAAGCAAGCTGAATCAGAAAATGAATGTCTCCAACATGCCAACTTGTCCAATTAACATGACAATAGGAAAACTTTTCCATGCTTATTATGGCATTTTCCATGAGACCAGTATCCGGAAAAGGAAAGCACCTAACCAAAGACATGCTTAGTAGAAACGCACTCATATAAACATTGGCTAACCCTGGGAAGACATTGCAATATCTTGTACATGCTCGGAGAAATTAGCATGGCACACTACCACTTGAACGGTTTAAAGGAGGGAATTGTTCTCAAGTGAAGTCTACTTGTTTTAATTAACATACCTTCTGGAAGCTAAAGACCAAAGGCAAATATGCTAGATATTGGTGGCCCTCTTCAACCTTCATGCCTTAGTTTTACATTTATACAGATTCAATGTATTAATTTATATCAATACTTGAAGCTAGTTCTGTTTTATTTACCGATAAGCAGTTACCAACTTCCTTGAAATGCAAGCAAAAATGAGGACCATACTCACTTTCTTGCTGTTAATAACAGTACATTTCTTTGCAGCCAGCTACAAGTGAGCAGGGTGATCACATTGACTCAGTTGGAGAATTCCCTCCATGAGAATGGCACCTGGACAGATGATTATTTCTAAACAGGGTGCCATTCTTTGGTGCAGCTCCAGCAACAGGGTCTCTAAATTTTCAGTGTCAGAGGGATGATTTTTCCCACATATTGTCCCTGTGCCATTGTGAACAATTAGTTGATTTCTTTTGATGGTGAGCTGCAGTCCTTTAGTTCAGTGCTAGATGTGACATTGCCAAGCCAAGCATGCTGCAGGCCAGATTCTCTGGGTAGGACTTTCTGTGTTCATAGCCTATTCAAAAAGAGGGCGACAGCTTAGATCACCAAATTTGTTGTGGCCTGCCCTGTTTTACAAGCAGAGATAAGCCTGAGCACTGGCCAGCACAGTTAAATTTTTCCTATCTCATAAAATAGGTGCTGAAGAGCCAACCTAATCACGGCTATAATCAGAGAACGCAAAAATTGAGTGCAACTTGCTAACCGCAAAAGGATCGCAGAGATTACAATAATGATTCCCAGGGTTACATGCCACAGGAACTTCTATCATGTGATCTGTTCAAAGTATCGATGGGATGTGCCAAAACATTGCTACTAATTAGCCTGAGAAAAATGACATGTAAAGGTCTGAGTCTGGTTGTGCCATATTTTGTACACTATACTGGTAGAATATTCCTTTGTGGTGGTGTCAGCAATCACGGACAAGATTGCAAGCCCAGCTGTACATTGCGAACGATTTTCATTATAGAATATTTCAAAGCATTCTCTATTGAACATCAGAGGAGGATTCCTGCTGATATAGCTAAGCTGGTGTAATACACACAGCCTTCGAACAGCATGCATGCAAACGAGAAACTGCTTCTGAAAGAATGTACATTAATGAGATATTGACAGCATTGCAGCCATTGAATTATAGGGGTGTGCCTTTTGAAGACTAAGTGTGTCACACTGTCTTGGATGGAGGATGGAATACAAGAACACAAGAATTAGGAGCAGGGGTAGACCATTTGGCCCCTGGAGCCTGCTCTGCTATTCTATAAGTTCATTGCTGATCTGATTGTGGCTTCAACTCCATTTTCTCCATAACCCTTTACTCCCTTGTTGATCAAAAATCTATCTAACGCGGCGTTGAATATATTCAATGACCCATTATGACTAATTATGACTCTGGGGAAGAGAATTTCACAGACTAACTACACTTGGAGAGAATTTTTTTTTAAACTGTGTTGCCGAGTTCTAGACTCCACCACAAGGGAAACATCCTTTCAGCATCCACCCTGTCAAATCCCCTCAGGATCTTATATATTTCAGTAAGACCTCCCGTTTGTGTGTTCATATGTTCAATAAGATCACCTCTCATTCTTCTAAACTCCAATGGGTATAGGCCCAACCTGCTTAACCTTTCATCATGAGCTAACCCCTTCATCCCAGGAATCAGTCGAGTGAACCTTCTCTGAACTGCTTCTACTGCAATTATATCTGTTCTTACGTAAGGAGACCAAAACTGTACACAGTACTCCAGATGCTGTCTTACTAAGGCCCTGTAGCAACACTTCCCTACCTATTATACTCAATTCCTCTTGCAATAAACACCGATATTCCATTGGCCTTCCTAAACATTTGCTATACCTGCATACTAACTTTTTGTGATTCATGTGCCAGGACATCCAGATCCCTCTGTACCATAGGGTTCTGCAGTGTCTCTCCATTTAAATAATATTATTTTCTATTCTTCCTGCTAAAGTGGATAAGTTCACATTTTCCCACATAATACTCCATTTCCCAAATTTTTGCCCACTCACTTAACCTATCTAAATCTCTTTGTAGACCCGTTATGTCCTCTTGACAACTTACTTTCTTACCTATCTTTGTATCATCATCAACTTTAGCTACCATACATTCATCCAAGACATTGATATAGATTGTAAATAGTTGAGGCACCAGCAGTGATCCCTGTGGTACTACACTAATTACAGCTTGCCAACCCAAAAAATGACCCATTTATCCCTACTCTCTGCTTGCTGTTAGCTAACTAATCCTCCATCCATGCTAATATGTTACTCTCTACACCATGAGCTCTTATTTTGTGTAGTAACCTTTGCTGTGGCACCTTATTGAATGCCTTTTGGAAAATCTAGTACACCACATCTACAGGGTTCCCTCTATCCACCTTCCTCAGAGAACTCGAATAAATTAGTCAAACACGATTTCCCTTTCACAAAATCATGTTGACTCTGTCTGATTGTATTATGATTTTCTAAGTGTCCTGCTGTTACCTCCTATAGTGATGAGATTAAATGGACTGTCAATGTGTCCTGCTCTTTGCAATCATTGATCTCACATAAATATACTCTTGATGTTGACAGCCCTGTGAAATTAGGTAGTTTTTCAGATTGGTTGGAAGTGGGTACTGGTATACCACAGGACTCAGTTCTGGGGTCACTTCTGTTTGCTGTGTACGTCAATGATTTGGATATAGGCCTAGAGGAGTGGTACTGACATTTGCAAATGGTATCAAAATAGGAGAAACAGTTAAGTGGTGATAAAAACAATGAATTGGGAAATAGGCTAAAAAGTGGTAGATGGGATTCAATTTCAGCAATTGTGAGATGATCTATTGTGATAGCAGTAATAGTCTGAATGGAAATAGACTTGGGACTATGAAGGCATTTGGGGTGCACGTTCACAGAAAGAAAGAGTTGCATTTATGTTATACAAGTGCCTTTCATGCCCTCTGTGTGCCCCAAAGTGATTTATAGCTAATTATGTACTTTTGAAGTGTAATCGTTGTATGAAATGCAGCAGTTAATTTGTGCACTACAAGCTCCCACATACAACAATAAAATAATGACTATTTTTTCTTCATTCATGGGATGTGAGCATCGCTGGCTAGGTCAGCATTTATTGCCCATCCCTAATTGCCCTTGAGAAGGTGGTGGTGAGCTGCCTTCTTGGACCGCTGCAGTCCATGTGGGGTAGATACGCCCACAGTGCTGTTAGGAAGGGAGTTCCAGGATTTTGACCCAGTGACAGTGAAGGAATGGTGATATAGTTGCAAGTCAGAATTGTGTGTGGCTTGGAGGGGAACTTGCAGTTGGTGGTGTTCCCATGCAACTGCTGCTCTTGTCCTTCTAGGTGGTAGAGGTCACGGGTTTGGAAGGTGCTGTCTAAGGAGCCTTGGTGTGTTTAGTATTTTTTAGTTTAGAGATACAGCACTGAAACAGGCCCTTCGGCCCACCGAGTCTGTGCCGACCATCAACCACCCATTTATACTAATCCTACACTAATTCCATATTCCTACCACATCCCCACCTGTCCCTATATTTCCCTACCACCTACCTATACTAGGGGCAATTTATAATGGCCAATTTACCTATCAACCTGCAAATCTTTGGCATGTGGGAGGAAACCGGAGCACCCGGAGGAAACCCACGCAGACACAGGGAGAACTTGCAAACTCCACACAGGCAGTACCCAGAATTGAACCCGGGTCGCTGGAGCTGTGAGGCTGCAGTGCTAACCACTGCGCCACTGTGCCGCTACAGTGCATCTTGTAGATGGTACACACTGCTGCCACTGTGCGTCGGTGGTGGAGGGCTTGAATGTTTGTGGATGGGGTGCCAATCAAGTGGGCTGCTTTGTCCTGGATGATGTTGAGCCTCTTGAGTGTTGTTGGAGTTGCACCTATCCAGGCATTGGAGAGCATTCCATCACACACATGACTTGTGCCTTTTAGATGAACAGGTTTTGGGGACTCAGGAGGTGAGTTACACGCCGCAGAATTTCTAGCCTCTGACCTGCTGTTATAGCCACGGTATTTATATCGCTACTCCAGTTCAGTTTCTGGTCAGTGGTAACCCCCAGGATGTTGATAGTGGGGGATTCAGCAATTGTAATGCCATTGAATGTCAAGGGGAGATGGTTAGATTCTGTCTTGTTGGAGATGGTCATTGCCTGGCACTTGTGTTGCGTGAATTTTACTTGCCACTTATCAGCCCAAGCCTGGATATTGTTCAGGTGTTACTGCATTTCTACACGGACTACATAGAAACATAGAAAATAGGAGCAGGAGTAGGTCATATGGCCCTTCAAGACTGCTCCACCATTCATTATGATCATGGCTGATCATCCAACTCAGTAACCTGTTCCCGCTTTCTCCCCATATCCTTTGATCCCTTTCACCTCAAGAGCTATATCTAACTCCTTCTTGAAAACATACATTGTTTTGGCCTCAACTGCTTTCTGTGGCAGCGAATTCCACAGGCCACCACGCTCTGGGTGAAGTAATTTCTCCTCATCTCAGTCCTGAAAGGTTTACCCCGTATCCTTAGACTACGACCCCTGGTTCTGGACTCCCCCACCATCGGGAACATCCTTCCTGCATCTACCCTGTCAATTTCTGTTAGAATTTTATAGGTTTCTATAAGATCCCCCCTCACTCTTCTGAACTCCAGCGAATATAATCCTAACCGACTCGATCTCCCCTCATACGTCAGACCCACCATCCCAGGAATCAGTCTGGTAAACCTTCGCTGCACTCCCTCTACAGCAAGAACATCCGTCCTCAGATAAGGAGACCAAAACTGCACACAATATTCCAGGTGTGGCCTCACCAAGGCCCTGTATAATTGCAGCAAGACATCCCTGCTCCTGTACTCGAACCCTCTCGCTATGAAGGCCAACATACCATTTGCCTTTTTTACCGCCTTTTGCACCTGCATGCTTACCTTCAGCGACTGGTGTACGAGAACACCTAGGTCTCGCTGCATATTCCCCTCTCTGTTTATAGCCGTTCAGATAATAATCTGCCTTCCTGTTTTTGCTACCAAAGTGGATAACCTCACATTTATCCACATTATACTGTATCTGCCATGCATTAGCCCACTGACTCAACTTGTCCAAATCACCCTGAAGCCTCTCTGCATCCTCCTCACAACTCACCCTCCCACCCAGTTTTGTGTCATCTGCAAATTTGGAGATAGTACATTTAGTTCCCTCATCTAAATCATTAATATATATTGTGAAAAGCTGGGGTCCTAGCACCGATCCCTGCGTACCCCACTAGTCACTGCCTGCCATCCTGAAAAAGACTGCTTCAGTAGCCGAGGAGTCATGAATGGTGCTGAACGTTGTGCAATCATCAGTGAACATCCCCACTTCTGACCTTATAATGGAGGGAAGGTCATTGATGAAGCAGCTCAAGATGATTGGCCTAGGACACTACCCTGAGCAACTCCTGCAGTGATGTCCTGGAGCGGAGATGATTGATCTGCGACAACCACAGCCATCTTCGTTTGTGGTAGGTATGACTCCAACCAGCAGAGTTTTCCCCCAATTCCAATTGAGTCCAGCTTTGCTAAGGCTCCTTGATGCCATACTCAGTCAAATGCTGCCTTGATGTCCAGGGCAGTCACTTCACCTCACCTCTGGGGTTCAGTACTTCAGTCCAAGTTTGAACCAAGGTGTGATGAGGTCAGGAGCTGAGTAGCCCTGGTGGAACCCAAGCTGAGCATCACTGAGCAGGTTCTTACTAAGCAAGTGCCACTTGATAGCACTGTCGACAACACCTTCCATCACTTTACTGATGATCGAGAGTAGACTGATGGGGCGGTAATTGGCTGGGTTGAATTTGTCCTGCTCTTTGTGTACAGGACATACCTGGGCAATTTTCCATATTGCCAGCTGGATACCAGTGTTGTTACTGTACTGGAACAACTTGGCTAGGAGCGTGGCAAGTTCTGGAGCACTGGTCTTCAGAACTATTGCTGGAATGTTGTCAGGGCCCATAGCATTTGCAGTAGCCAGTGCCTTCAGTCGTTTCTTGATATTACGTGGAGTGAATCAAATTGGCTGAAGAGTGGCATCTGTGATGCTGGGGACTTCAGGAGAAGGAGGCTGAGATGGATCATCCACTTGGCAGTTCTGGCTGAAGTTTGTTGCAAATGCTGCAGCCTTAGCTTTTGCACTGATGTGCTGGGCTCCCCCATCATTGAGGATGGGGATATTTGTGGAGCCTCCTCTATTAGTTGTTTAATTGTCCACCACCATTCACGACTGGATGTGACAGCACTGCAGAGTTTAGGTCTGATCCGTTGGTTGTGGGATCACTTAGTTCTGTCGATCACATACTGGTTGCGCTGTTTGGCATGCAAGTAGTCCTGGGCTGTAGCTTCACCAGGTTGAAACCTTATTTTGAGGTATGCCTGGTGCCCTCCTGCACTCTTCAGAGAATCAGGGTTGATCCCTTGGCTTGATGGTAATCGTAGAGTGGGGGATATGTTGGGCCATGAGGTTACAGATTGTGGGCTCTGCACTTTAGGAAGGATATTTAGGCTTTCGAGAAGGTACCAATCAGTTTCACTGGGATGCTGCCTGTATGATGCAATACAAATATGGAGAAAGAGATGAAGAACTAGGGCTATTTTTGTTGGAACATTGCATATTACAGAATTATATGATAATTAAAATTACAAAAGGGCAGTAATTCCAGTGTGGTGGTGTTGGGGGGGAGGGGGGGAGGGGGTGGTCAAGAACAAGGGGCAATAGGTAACAAGTAGAAGATTAAACATTAAGGAGAAACCTCATTTGTGAGGCTGTGGAATTACTTCCAGGGTTAGTGGCTGAGATAGAAACTACTGTTCGCAATCAAGATTAGATGAGATAGGTGGTTGAATGAAAAAAGGGTTAAAGAGTTATGGGAAGAGAGTGGGTAAATGTGATTAGGACTATTTGCTGTAAGGATGGGAAATGCCGACCTGGACTAGATGGGTCAAATAATAATCTATGCCTCTCATGTATGTTTGCTCAGTTTAAAGCACTGTGAAAAAAACTTCAGCTGGATGGAGCCACCTGCTGCCTGTATGAAAGATGGCGGCCGCCGTTGTGCATTTACTTGTGACAAACGGGGCGCCATTTTTTTGCCTGCTTCCGGTTGACGTCGGCCCTCCCCCTTCCATCAACCACCCCCCCCCCCCCCATCTCAGTCGCCGCTGTCCGCCATATTGGATTCTGTTTCCCTGGAGCGCGAGCGTAGTGTGAGCGAGTGAAAGCGGATCTGATCAAAACGGGAGTAAACCGGAGTCAGAATGAGTTGCACCGAGGAGAAACATGTCGCCGGTCGAAGGAAGAAGAATAAACCGGGATCCGGCAATAGCGGCGGCACAAGCGCAGTCCTGGGAGAGAGCCGCAGCCCTAGTCCGGTTGAGGAGACGCCGAGTCCAGCGCACGGCGAGCAGCCGCAGCCGGGGATGGAGCCGGGCCCAGGCTGGGCCGGGGAGCAGGTAAAGCGCAGAGACCGCCCCTGGCGTGGGCTTTGTGTGTTTGGGATGGGTAGTTGATCGGGGTGAGCTATCCCCTTCCCCGGCCCGCGGCTTCGCAACATTTGACTTTGTTTCGGTGTTGGGTTTGCCATAGATGTGTGGAGTTGGGCGGATTGTCAGATGCTTGGGGGTGTCTCCATTGCATGCTGGAGGCTGGGTCAGGGCTAGTCTGTTAACTGATGGAGAGAGAACCCGCATCTATCTACTGGAAATGGAGATGATGCTGCTTAACATTGCACCTGTAAACAATTTCACCGTTAAATCTGTTGACTATAATACATAAATTAGCGTTATTCCTTCAAATGCTGGTAGCTCAGTGTTTTTGATACTAAGTGGTAGTAATTGGTGGCTGTCTGTTACTCTGCAAAAGTAATAGAAACTGAAACAGTACTCTCTATCAAGTGCATTGTAGGTGTGCCTTTCAACTTGTAAAGTACACAGACATGAGGATGAGATGTATTTTTGGTCCATTCATGGGTCGTTTTCATTGTCATCGCTTTGACATGGAACTGACTAGTCTTGAACTGGTGCAGCATTTGTGCCCATTGATGTGTTGATAAATGTAGTTTGGCGGAACAGCCTTACTTATTCTCAATTCATTATTGTGCTGTTTTAGGTTCATTTGAGCAGGACAGTCTCTTCTGATCAGTCAGTTTACTAAAAGAATTGAGCCCTTTCAGTGCACTACTAGTTGTGGATATTTTCTAGTAGAACTGTGGATTTTGAACCCAGCAAGGCATACTGCTTTGGAATGACTGAACATGATATCCGTGTTAAGAAATAAAAACACAGAAGGTTGGAAATGCATTGTAGACCGATCAGCATCTGAAAGTGGAAGGCAGTTTGATGGTTGGATGTTGGCCTTTGGAGCAGAATTACCAATTCTAATGAAGGCCTGTACTCCGATATTAGCCATTTTTTCTTTCAAACATTGATTCAATGCTGTCTGTTTCCAGAGTTTTAATTTTGAATTTATAGCACCCATGGCTTTTCATTTTACTTTTCTATGTTCACTGGGTGTGACGTGCAGAGGTAAATGATATTGAAATGGACATTCAGTTGTCTAATAGGTATTCAATTTTTATAAATACTCTTGCTTGTGAAAAGTATGTATGGTATACTAGTGCACCTACTGAAATTCTGATGTGTACAAAGCCTCCTTTTAAAGGGATAGAATACTATAAATGAGCCTGCCTGCATACAGACCAGGAAAAATATTGTATACTACGTCCCTGGAGTGATTGTAAATCTGGTGAACTGATTATACTGTAGTATTTTAAAATTTCTTCAGTGTTGACTAATGAATGGTGTAGGGCCATGGACGGAATGCACCCAGTGTCTCAAACCTGGACGTACTAAAACCCAAGGCAATGTTTCACTTTTCGTAGCCCATTTCTGTATGAGTTAGGGTTTGTCATTTTTGTCTCGCCTCTTTTGTTCTTGTGGCTTTCTGCTTTTTAATTCTTGCTGACTCTTATATTTTCTATCAGCGGTTCAAATGTTTTCTTTGGGGTTTTGTCATTCCCAACTTTGTTGTGGTCTCTGCCATTTAATGTTTTTATTTGATTTTAACCCTACCATCTCGTTGGATTCTCTGTCCTGTCGTTTTTTTTCTGGCCATGTCCTGATCATCTTAGCTGTGTCCTCTCTGTTGCTTGTTCTAAATTCTATGATTAAAGCTGCTGCAATGAAAACCGGCAAACTGTCTGGTGACTGCAGATATTTGTACAGTGGATGAGAGAAGAGATTGCTTTCGTTGTTATCATAGAAACAAAACTTAATGCAGTTGGATGTAGTGTTAATAGATGATCAAGTGTCAGCAATGAGTTACATAAAATTATGTAGAATATACAGCATGAAAACAGGCCATTTGGCCCAACTTGTCTCTTCTGGTGTTGAGTCTCCTCCCATTCCATTTGCCTCATCTCAGCCTTTTAGCATATCTTTCTATTCACTTTTCTGTCATGTACTTGTCTAGTCTCCTTTCCAAAGCATCCAAACAATTTGTCACAACCACTTCCCGTGGTAGCGAGTTCCACATTCTAACCACTCAGTAAAAAAAATTGATTTTTCTGTTGGATTTATTAATAACTCTTGTATTTATGGCCCCTAATTTTGGATTCTCCCACAAGTGGAAACCTTTCATAGTTTTAAAGGCCTCTCAGATTACCTCTGTGTCTTTTATATAAAGAAAAAAAAGCCTCAGTCTGTTTCACTTTTCCTGGTAGCTCTAATCGTAGATGACATTCAAACTCTCTGCTCTGTGTCTTTCCTTCCTCCTCCTCCTGTAGCTCCATTCATTTGATGGATCTTCCTAGTAGTTGTGAGAAGCTCTGTGATGTTTCAATATGGCTGAAAGGTGAGCAGTACTGGTATCTCAAGGTAGTGACATCTCCATAATTGAAGAACAGCAATGTAATGGTTGCGAAGGGATACTGGCCCTTAAGTTCTTGGCAGGTATTGTAAGTTTTTGATGTGTGAAATTATGGATGTGTGACGGTTTTAGTTTTAAACTTAGCTGTTGACTTAAAGAACAAACTAGTGCCTTTCACGACCTCAGGTCATCACAAAGTGCTTTACAGTCAATAAAATATTTTTAAAGTTAGTCATTTTTGTATGCAGGAAATGTGGCAGCCAGCTTGTGAACAGCAGGATTTCAAACAAATGAGAGAATTGTTAATTGTATATCAGTTGTGTTTATATGCAGGTGGAGGGCATTTATTGAGGTTTCAGTTGAGCACATATAAAGAGACACTTACTGAAACTGTAGTGTAGTTGAGTTCAGAAGTGTATGCTTGTAATCTTTCAGTCTATATGAATGTTTAGATTGAGTAAAGTTTGGCTCCAGTATCATTATTCTTCAACTGGCTTTCTGGGATATAACAATAATCATCTTTTTTTTTGATGTAGGTTGATGGGTAGATATTGGCCAGGATACTGGGCAGAACTGCCATGCTTTTTGAAATAGTGCCATTGGATCTTTTACGTCCACTTAAGAGGGCAGAGGAGACTCTCATCCAAAAGATGGCACCAGTGACAATGCAGCATGCTGTCAGTACAGTGGGACTTGAATAGCAACAACTTGCATTTATATAGTGCTTTTAATACAGTAAAACATCCCAAGGCGCTTCACAGGAGCGCTATCAAAAACAATTAAATATCAAAAACTCCCAAGGACACTTCAGGCTAGGTGACTAAAATCTTTGAGAAATGGAGAGGTTAAGGAGGTGGAAGCAGGTGGTCTTGGTGATATGGGGTTGGAAGCTCCGCTCAATCAAGTGGTATGCTAGGGTTGTGAATGGTCTGGTTCAGCCTCAGAATGGCCAAAGAGAGGGATGAAGTTAGTGGTGGGGACTGAAGACAGTGGCTTCAGTCTTCCCAATATTTTCTTGTGGAAATATCTACTCATCCAGTACAGGATGTTGGACAAGCAGTCTGACAAATCAGAGGCGGTGGAAGGGTTGCAAAATCTTCTGACTCGCTACCATTGAGCCGCGGCTGATACCCTAAGCAGGTGGACCGTGTAAAATCTTTCATCTTTCTCCTCCTCTTTTCCCCTTGCATAGATACTAATTAGACAAAATACCGAATGAGAGCTGCTAACTTGGACTTGCAGAATGTAAAATGTGCAGATGGAAGATTATTCCTCAGAGCCAGTAAGTTGAATCTGTAACATCCTTTCTGACTTGTCTTCGTAGAATTCCTAATTCCCAAATCATTTAAACCATAGGTTTTGATTCTACAGTATTATATTGAATGTTTACAATAAATATATGGTTTATGCCCAAACTTCTTCCTCCATTTCCTCTGCGTTCTCTACACCCCACCTCCCCTCCCTCACCCTCATTAGTCAGTCATTTTACATTTGTTGCTTTTAGGTTACAAACAAATGGCAAGCAATCTATTGACTATCATGGCACACAGAGTATAATAATTGGAGTGACCTTAAGGACAACTACACTTGAAAATCCATCAGTAAATCTTTCAGCAACAATTTCATGTCAGAACTTGTAGCTAAGGGGGTTGTCATTCTGGTTATGGATGTTACAAAATTGAGTTCACAGCAGTAACTTGTAGTAGAAAATTTCACAAAACAATAAAAGTTTTTTTTTTGCTGAGGTAAGATTCTCTCAAGTTAATTTTTTGTAATATGTACTTAAACCAGCCAAGAGGACTGTAGATCTGTTCCCAGGTCTCTGGCAGTGCCATTCTATAACTGGCTACTGAGGGAGGTGTGTAACAATATCATGGTGTTAAGGGTATGAGGAAATGTAGAGTGGTGTATAGTATTTCCTAGACTTGAGATCAGCCTGGTGGACCATAATATTTCTAATCCTGTGCATTCCTGCCTTCTCTCCTTCATCCCTAGTTTGAAGCACTCGGTCTTGTCCTCATCATGGAAATAATACTAAAGTAATTTCAGGGGTTGGTGGATTGTGAAATTGACCCATATCAGCATAGTAAACCATGCTGTGTTCTGGCTTCTCACTCGTCTAATCGTATTTCCCATACATTATTAAAGTGACATTAACAAGCGAATGAAAATAGATGACTTCTATTTTTAAACTTTAGCTAAGTAAATAAAACTGGCAAAGGAATAATGAATTATTTTGCTGAACTTAGATGGTTGTCTGATACTGTGGCCATGCTGTGAACTTGCTATTGTGTCTGTTTATAGTAAGAAGATGGTAACCTATAGATTGAATGTAACCAGCATTTGCACTCCTGAAATAGCATTCTGTTTGAACAGAAGTGATTGAAATAATGTCAGCTACCTGCCTATTAGCTCCATGACAAAAAGGTTGACTGTTGCTAGTAAATCCAGGTTGTCTGACTGTTGGGTTGCTGTGGTGCCTCTGAATAGAGACAGTTTTGTGTGTTGAATTGTGAAAAGCTATGTAAAATTCTTCTGCATTATGCATACAGAAATTCATCTTGTACATTAATTTGCACAATTACACTTCCACCACCTTGATTTTTAAATCCTGTGTAAATTCTCTGCCACAGTGGGTTCTCATCTCTTGGAGGTTAGAAACCTATGATCCTGAGCACAGAACTGATGTGTGGCATAACTCAAATAGATTGGTTTGTATCAGGTTTGGTATTTTTTTTGCCTGGTGATTGTGTAAATGTTAAATTGAGCCAGTGAGACTCAGGTTGGTATCCTATTTAATTTTGCATATGCAAGTTTTTATTATTCATTCATGGGATGTGGGTGTCGCTGGCTAGACCAGCATTTATTGCCCATCCCTAATTGCTCTTGAAAAGGTGGTGGAGAGCTGCCTTCTTGAACCGCTGCAGTCCATGTGGGGTCGGTACACCCACGATGCTGTTAGGAAGCGAGTTCCAGGATTCTGACCCAGCGACAGTGAAGGAATGGCGATATAGTTGCAAGTCAGGATGGTGTGTGGCTTGGAGAGGAACTTGCAGGTGGTGATGTTCCCATGCATCTGTTACTCTTGTCCTTCGAGGTGGTAGAGGTCGTGGGTTTGGAAGGTGCTGTCTAAGGAGCCTTGGTGGTTTGCTGCAGTGCATCTTGTAAATGGCAACTGTGTGTACCATTGTGTGTCGGTGGTGGAGGGCGTGAATATTTGTAGATGGGGTGCCAATCAATGGGCTGCTTTGTCTTGGATGGTGTGGAGCTTTTTGAGTGTTATTGGAGCTGCACCCATCCAGGCAAGTGGAGAGTATTCCATCACACTCTTGACTTGTGCCTTGTAGATTGTGGACAGGCTTTGGGGAATCAGGAGGTGAGTTATTTGCCACAGGATTCCTAGCCTCTGACCTGTGCTTGTAACCACGGTATTTATGTGGCTACACCAGTTTCTGGTCAATGTTAACCCCAGGATGTTGATAGTGGGGGATTCAGCAATCGTAATGCCATTGAATGTCAAGGGAAGATGGTTAGATTCTCTTTTGTTGGAGGTGGTCATTGCCTGGCACTTGTGTGGATATTGTCCAGATTTTGCTGCATTTCTGCACGGACTGCTTCAGTATCTGAGGAGTTGTGAATGGTGCTGAACGTTGTGCAATCATCAGCGAACATCCCCACCTCTGAACTTACGATTGAAGGAAGGACATTGATGAAGCAGCTGAAGATGGTTGGGCCTAGGACTCTACCTTGAGGAATTCCTGCAGTGATGTCCTGGAGCAGAGATGATTGACCTCCAACAACCACAACTACTGAAAGTGATCTGTCAAGGTGCAGTATCCTTCCACAGTTTTCACACCACAGCCTAGTTTTTGCAGCATTCTTCCCCAGCAGCTTCTATTATTACTGGTATTTTAATCAGTGAGTGATGTGGAGCTGTGTGCTTTCTGACTGTAACACCAGCTGGTTACCACAGCAGCTGGTCTGGCAGTCTCAACATGTTTTGTCCATACACTTATAATTCAGACTCTTAATTTCAAAACAATGCTGTGGAATGAGGTGTATATTGAACCTGTATGCTAAGTTATGATTTATTGATTGGAACTTGAATTCTGACGCTTGACTTTAAACAGTGCTGCAGTACAGTTATTGCTATTTGTAAGATCAGCTCTTCACTGTACCGGCTGGTAACTTTCCTTGTTAGGTTGGCCGAGTTTGGAAGAGCGGCGCTTCAAATCGAGCACCTGATTAAAATGAGGGTGCTGGTGATTGGAGTCTTGGCTGGCACTGACCAAATCTGTAAGAAATATATTCCCTCTTAGCTGCCGTATAATTTTTTTTGCCTTATTGAGCTGTGTTAAATCACGTGCCAGTTCTATTGGCCTCTGCTTAGACCTTTGCCACTGCTTGTCTCAGCCAGCTGTTGGAATGTGTGTCACAGCATCATGGGAAAGAATTGCTCAAGTTTTTTCTTTGGCTGTGAGGAGATATCTGGCTTTTACAGTTTCTTAGGTTTGATCTCAATCTCAGAGTTTTTAACTATGTTCCTCTGCTGTTGCACCATGATTGGTTTTCCAATGTGCAAGACAGGTTTGGGTTTTACCTAGTGATGGAAATGGTGACGCAAAGTTAGTCTGGGACAAGTATGGTGGCTATATAGTTGGTTTGTTGTCTCAAATTTTGGATTGGATTGGTAACATCAAATCAGAGATCATAAGTTTGCTTCCATTACCTTTAACTCTGTATGCAGATGTTAGTTTCGGTTCAGTTGCCAGTCTTTTAGGAACCCAAAATTAGGCTTGGTTTTCAGGCAGTGAAAAGTTTTGCAAGGGGCAAGTGTGTTGCTTTTTAAAAAAAAAATAAAGTTGATACAAAAGCTACATTTATCTTGTCCACTCAGATGCAATTGAACTGTTGCTTCTGAGCTAAGAGTTCTGCCTCCCTTTTTAACTTTGAGCATAGTTAAATGCAAGCAGTGGTTCCTGGTATATTGGTCAATCTAAACTTTGTTTTAGTGCAAGGTTTTATTCTTTCACTTTCTGAGAAAACATATACAACCTCTACTGTAAGCATGGGATGGAAGCATCCGCTCGACCCTCAGCCAACAGTGCGATATAATGACAAAAAGATCAGTGATTGAGCCTGTTTGTGGTGACAGTGTGTTTGTGGATAAGAGCCTAGCTTTTTTGTAGCACCTAGCCTTTTTGCAGCACCTTCCAACTTCAGAGAACTTGGCTGAAGCCAGAAATTGCTGAGGTCCTCCCACTCTGTGGCATGACTTGTTTCTGCTGCAACACACCATGCCCGAATCCTGATGTGTATCTTGAAAACTAAACCAAACTTTGAAAAGTGATTGCTGGCATCAGATCTGACATTCAAGGAAGGAAGTAATTTGGTATGTGCTATTTATGTTGTATGTGGGGGTGTTTGTGCAGTGGGTGATGTCAAATGATCAGCAGGGGAGAGTGGAAACAATAATTTTAGTGTCTTTCATCCATACTTGGAAATAATCACCTGCAGGTAACTGTTTTGAGCCTGCTGAGTTTGGTTTGGGCATTTAAGAGAATTAATTAAATTAAACAAATGCTGAAATGATCCCAACCTTCAATTTGTTTGGAAAGTGAGCATTTTATGAAAAGAAAAACATTATGCATGATTAAACCCCATGGTGTAATCTCTGAAAGATTAGCTTTTCCACAAAAGGGGTTGTTAGATTAGTCGTTCATTAGTGATGCTCAATCCAAACCTATATCATGCTATCACACATAGCTTTGGATTCCAGGATGCTAAAGTATGGTTGGTACATTGTAGTCACAGTCTCTTTGTAGAGATACCTAATTTTGACTCCGTGTTTGAATTGGCCCAGGTTGCTTGAGTACAAATGCATTATTAAAAAATTGGTGCAGTCATATTTTTCTAATCAATCTGTAAATGTCTTTGCATCAGATGTTTGTGTGCAACATTGAAGTACATGCAGATGTTTACATTTTTGTTTACATCCAATGGTGGTTCAAGTCATGAGTGGTGGAGGAAAAGCAGTGATTGGGAGGAGGCATGTTGCAGCTGCTCTGAGGCCATTTAGCTGTCCAAAATGACGACAAAGGGAGACTTGCCCCTGTATTGTGTCTAGCTAAATTTGAAATTTTTAACAGCATGCAGAGAACAGATTTCCGATCACCTCAGTTGACAATCAGTTACAGGATGCTGATCCAATCACTACTAATGTTCTGAGGAATATCAGGCCTGTATGGATACAAGATATTCAAACTGCACTGTTTGACATCCACCCTAATGACCTGTTGCATTTTATGGCTTATGATTGACAAGTGCTCTACAAGAGTTGAGATGCATAGAAATCTTCAACTCAATGATTTATTCATTGTTAAAACTCACCAATGAATGTCTTTTGTAACTTGGTGTTTTTGGGAAAAAAATTGTTGTTAGAACAATGTTTGATGCTTGAGGTACCAACTGTGTTGAGGTTAACTAGATGGCAAATAGTTGCATTAGATTAGATTAGATTAGAGATACAGCACTGAAACAGGCCCTTCGGCCCACCGAGTCTGTGCCGAACATCAACCACCCATTTATACTAATCCTACACTAATCCCATATTCCTACCAAACATCCCCACCTGTCCCTATATTTCCCTACCACCTACCTACACTAGTGACAATTTATAATGGCCAATTTACCTATCAACCTGCAAGTCTTTTGGCTTGTGGGAGGAAACCGGAGCACCCGGAGAAAACCCACGCAGACACAGAGTGGAACTTTTGTGGGTTTATGTCAGCTGTTATTTTCAAATATTTTCTCAGGTGAGGCAGAACTTTCCATCAACTGTAATATATTTGGTACTAATCTGTTGACTTGTGCATTGGTATTCATCAGTTCTAGCAAGAGTTGCTAGAGAAGAGTTTGCGGAGCAGAGTCGAGGCCTACTCCTCCCTTTTTCTTTGTTTCTAAAATGAGGGCAGGGTTGAAGAGATACTCGGGTGGGCGGGGGAGAAAATAATGTTTTACCCACCTTATTTCACTGCTGAGTTTTCTCACATAAGCTGATTGTGCTGCTAATATGTACAGTAGTTGCCCGTTTCAATTAATTTTCATAGAGGAGATAGATAATTAGGTACCAAAAGGGTCATTGAGGCTCATAAGATGGGGGCCCCAGTTATGTCAGCTTGTCTTACATGGCAGTTATTTTTCCAAAACGGAGATAGTTCCAATATATACCTTGTTTATATATACTGCCATTAATGCCATCCTGAGTTTTTCTGGAAGAAAGCCTTGTTGCCATGTTTTTACTCTACAAACATCAATTTTCTCCTGTCTGACATAAATCAGCTTCGCAGTGAACAAAAGATTATGTTCAGTTGTTTGTACCAGATTTCTCTTCATTCCAGTGCCTGATAATGTTGTTCCACATGTGTAGGAGTAACATTTGGGGATTCCCATTATACCATACTGTGACTTATTTTACAGATTGTGAAAATGACTTTATTCTGTAGGGACTCAATGTCACAAAAGACTGCTTATTTTCCTGTGATGAGTTGCTTTAATGAGGCGTGTGCAGTATGTGCATATGCATAACAGTAGAAATAAGCAGACCAAATGTTTCACATTTTCTATTCACAGAACAATAAATTAATGATGAATGGAGACTCCCGCTGACTCAACGGATGCATCAACAGTAAACTTAAAATCACAAGGAGTAGATTATTGCAATTGCTTGTGTGATTTAGGTTGCTTTATGAAATTGACTTCATTGTTTTTGTATTTGTGCATCATATGATGTGTAACTTTGAGATTGAGTGCTGGTTTCAGCAGTAATTCACAGAAGATGAGGGATTTTTGATTCAAATATATGCCATCATATCTTCCACATTGATCTTTAAAAGTCAGAGTTTTCTTTTGTGGCGTTTAGTAACTCAGGAAAATCCCCAAAAAATGTGCAGCAAACTGGGTTTCTAGGATTCTAAGAGCCCCAAGTTGATAGATTTCTTTATTAGTTTACTTGATAGATATTATTTCGATTGTTGCCTATTGCTTTTGGGTGGCTGACAGTCTTTTGTACATTAGGAGGGAGCGAGGGGCTTCCAGGAATGCACCAGTGGGCGGCACAGTGGTGCAGTGGTTAGCACCGCAGCCTCACAGCTCCAGCGACCCGGGTTCAGTTCTGGGTACTGCCTGTGTGGAGTTTGCAAGTTCTCCCTGTGTCTGCGTGAGTTTCCTCCGGGTGCTCCGGTTTCCTCCCACAAGCCAAAAGACTTGCAGGTTGGTAGGTAAATTGGCCATTATAAATTGTCCCTAGTATAGGTAGGTGGTAGGGAAATGTAGAGACAGGTGGTGATGTGGTAGGAATATGGGATTAGTGTAGGATTGGTATGAATGGGTGGTTGATGGTCGGCACAGACTCGGTGGGCCGAAGGGCCTGTTTCAGTGCTGTATCTCTAAACTAAACTAAGATGTCCTCACACAGAAAAGTTTAAAAATCCCTGATGTACAGTACATTGACTTAAGATGGTTGTCGAACCTCAGATGAGTCTGGTGATACATTCCAGTAAATCAAAGACTTAAATCCTCAGGTACTTTAAGTCACACAAATGACCTTTTTAGATGATGTTTACAGAAATATTCCTCGCCCCACCGGATCCTTCCGCTCCCCACCTCACTGGCTTTCTGCATCTCGGTTATGAAGCACCAGTCTATGCAGATTGCTTGCAGCAAGCCATTCCACCAGTCAGCAGTCATCACCAAGTTATGATAAAAGCAAAGTACTGTGGATGCTGGAAATCTGAAATAAAAACGGGAAGTGCTAGAGATACTCAGCATCTGTGGAGAGAGAAGCAGGTCATAGACCTGAAATGTTAACTCTGCTTCTGTCACCGCAGATGCTGCCAGACATGTTGAGTATTTCCGGCACTTTCTGTTTTTATCACTAGGTTATGGTATGGCTAGGTTGAAAATTTGATTTTATTTTTAAGCTGCTGACAACTTATAAGAAATTACAGTAATTCTGTTTATCTCAAATGATTTATGTACTCTGTGCTGAAGATGAGCAAAATACTATTCTGCAAATGTGTATGTATATATGCATAAAATATTTCCATAGGTTTGAACTTGTGAGCTGAATTCTATTTATAGAATTAAATAAGCCAAATCATCTTGTTGCTAAATGGACTCAAAGGTACCATAAGTCTACCAGATTGAAGACCCAGTACACTTAACAACACTGTGGGACAAGACTACTGTAGTAAATTGATTTCATACTGCTCCCACATACAGAAGGAAAGTTTTTGCACAAATGTTTTTACAGAGTGCCTGGACCAGAAACTAATGCAAATGTATTTTCTATATGTTGGCTCAGAGGACTATTTGCAAGTCTATTAACATAGTCATTTTGATCAACTAGGCATGAGCTAGTAAAATGTTTTACCCAAATCAGAATTTTAACAAGTTATGCATGACTAGCTGGCTTATACTGCATGCATACAGGATGTCATGCAGCCCCAGTGTGTTATGTTAATGTAATGGGTGACGCTTAATGTTGCATATAAATTTTTAAAGTCACAAATGTGTTCACTACAGTTGTTTGTATGAGTTTTGTAAGTGTCTCAGTTTAGGATCGTGGTCTTTTTTCCCCCGCCTGTCACTTTCCCATTTCCCCACCCCTGTCCCATTTTTTTCCCCACAGTGGAGTTAACCATTGCCAGGTTATGGTTCTGCAGGTTCCTGTATTCCTCTGACACCTCATCTAAATGGCCTTACTTTGTGTAAAAAAGACCAGACAGTGTTGGTAGACTATTCAATCATATAGGACTCGCACTGTAGTCCAAATTATTTGGTGGCCTTGCATGTACGTTTTCCAGGTGTGTTACTGGATAGAAATTGAGATTTCATTTTGGAATTTTTTGTTATTGTTAATAGTCCTGTGGTCTATCTTTTCCCCTCTCAAACGGTTGGGTACATACACTCCTGATCAATGTGCAGTCATCCAAGTACAAAGTTTTAATAAGAGCAGTTATATGTTAGGTAGATTAATTAACAACAGTATCTCAAACAGATTCTCTTTTTTTTTTCTCTTTACCCCATCCCACAACTTGAAAAACAGAATTAGAAGCGTCATCCCAGTATTAGCTCAATGGTTACACAGTAGAAAAAATATAATGGGCTATTATGAAGGAAGCAATTCAATATAATTTGCAGAGAGTAAGGGCAGTTAATCCCACACAGTTTGTTGAAAGGTGAATCGTGCCCATACATTTAGTGGTGTTCTTTTAAGAGATGAGTCATTGGTTGGAGCTTCATAATTTATTGTGGCAGGGCATTGAATGGTGTTAGACTTGCCTTTGCATGTTAAGGTTTCAAATTTTTTTGCATGGCAAGTTGTTGAAAGTGCAAACTGATAAGGCTGCAGCAAAGGAAATTTTTTATCTGTTCATGAGATGTGGGCATCACTGGCAAGCCAGCATTTATTGCCCATCCCAAATTGCCCTGGAGAAGGTGGTGGTGAACCGCAGATGCCCTTGTGGTGTAGGTACACCCACAGTGCTGTTAGGGATGGAGTTCCAGGATTTTGACCCAGCGACAGTGAAACAACGGTGATATAGTTTCACGTTAGGATGGTATGTGACTTAGAGGAGAACTTGCAGGTGGTGTTCCCATGCGCCTGCTGCCCTTGTTCTTCTAGATGGTAGAGGTTGCGGGTTTGGAAGGTGCTGTCAAAGGAACCTTGATGAGATGCTGCATTGCATCTTATTGATGGTACACGCTGCCACCGTGTGCCGATGATGAAGGGAGCAAATGTTTAAGGTAGTGGATGGGGTGCCAATGAAGCGGACTGATTTGTCTTACATGGTGTCGAGTTCCTTGAGTGTTCTAGGAGCTGCATTCATCGAGGCAAGTGCAGCGTATTCAATCACACTACTGACTTGTGCCTTGTAGATGGTGGATAGGCTTTGGGGAATCGGGTTGAGTTATTCATTACAGAATTTCCAACGTCTGACCTGCTCTTATAGCCACAGTATTTATGTGGCTGGTCCAGTTAAGTTTCTAATCAATTGATAACTACCAGGATGTTGTTGATTGTGGGCGGGGTGGTTTAGCAATGTTAATGTTGAATGTCAAGGAAAGATGGTTAGGTTCTCTCTTGTTGGAGATGGTCATTGCTTGGCACTTGTGTGGTGCGAATGCTTCTTGTCACTTATCAGCCCAAACCTGAATGGTGTCCAGGTCTTGCTGCATTCGTACAAGGAGTGCTTCATTATCTGAGGTGTTAAAGATGGAACAAAACACTGCGCGGCATCAGCGAATCACTTCTGACCTTATGATGGAGGTAAGGTCATTGATGAAGCAGCTGGAGATGGTTGGGCCTAGGACAATGTCCTGAGGAACTCCTGCAGCGATTGTCCAGGGGGTGAGATGATTGGTCTGCAGCAACCACAACCATCCTCCTTTGTGCTAGGTATAACTCCAACCAGTGGGGAGTTTTCCCTCCTTATTCCCATTGACTTCAATTATACTGGGGCTCCTTGGCTAAATGCAGCCTTGATGCCAAGGACAGTCGCTCTCACCTCACCTGGAATTCATCTCCTGTGTCCACGTTTGGACCAAGGCTGTAATGAGTTCTGGAGCCGAGTGGTCCTTCTGGAACCTGAAATGAGCATCAGTGAGCAGGTTGTCGCCGAATAAATGCAGCTTGATGGCGCTATTGGAGACACCTTACATTGTTTTGCTGATGAGAATAGACTGATGGGGCGGTAATTGGCTGGATTGGGTTTGTCCTGCTTCTTGTAGAATGTCATTTCTGGGCAATTTTCCACATTGTTGGGTAGATACCAGTGTTGTAGCTATACTGGGTTATAGCTAAGTTTGGAGCACGTGTTCAGCATTACAGACGGGATATGATTGAGGCTCGTATCCTTTGCTGTGTCCAGTGCACTGAGCATTACTTGATATAATGTAGAGTGAATCTAATTGGCTGAAGTAATATTTCAAAATTTGCAGATGACACAAAACTGGGTGGGAGGGTGAGTTGTGAGGAGGATGCAGAGAGGCTTCAGGGTGATTTGGACAAGTTGAGTGAGTGGGCTAATGCATGGCAGATGCAGTATAATGTGGATAAATGTGAGGTTATCCACTTTGGTAGCAAAAACAGGAAGGCAGATTATTATCTGAATGGCTATAAACAGAGAGGGGGAATATGCAGCGAGACCTGGGTGCCTCGTACACCAGTCACTGAAGGTAAGCATGCAGGTGCAACAGGTGGTAAAAAAGGCAAATGATGTGTTGGCCTTCATAGCGAGAGGGTTTGGGTACAGGAGCAGGGATGTCTTGCTGCAATTATGCGGGGCCTTGGTAAGGCCACATCTGGAATAATTGTGTGCAGTTTTGGTCTCCTTATCTGAGGACGGATGTTCTTGCTATAGAGGGAGTGGAGCGAAGGTTTACCAGACTGATCCCTGGGATGGTGGGTCTGACGTATGAGGGGAGATCGAGTCGGTTAGGATTATATTCGCTGGAGTTCAGAAGAGTGAGGGGGGATCATAGAAACCTATAAAATTCCAACAGGACTTGACAGGGTAGATGCAGGAAGGTTGTTTCCGATGGTGGGCGAGTCCAGAACCAGGGGTCATAGTCTAAGGATACGGGATAAACCTTTCAGGACTGAGATGAGGAGAAATTTCTTCATCTGGAGAGTGGTGAGCCTGTGGAATTCGCTACCACAGAAAGCAGTTGAGGCCAAAACATTATATGTTTTCAAGAAGGATTTAGATATAGCTCTTGGGTCTAAAGGGATCAAAGGGTATGGGGCGAAAGCGGTTACTGAGTTAGATGATCAGCCATGATCATAATGAATGGCGGAGCAGGCTCGAAGGGCCGAATAGCCTACTCCTATTTTCTGTTTCTAAGTCTGGCATCTGTGATCCTGAGGAACTCAGAAGTCAGACATCTGGGACCTGAGTACACAATGCAAACAACTGTATATCTCCTTAACCTAGCAGATTGAAGGATTGTGAAATTAACAACTCAAGGACTGCGAAGTAAGTGTATATTAGAGTGATTGAATTCAACAACAAGTTGCATTTATATACATCTTTCATGTAGCAAAACATCTCGAGATGCTTCACAGGAGCACAATCGAACAGAATTTGACACCAAGCCATATAAGGAAATATTAGGATATGTAACCATGGCAAAAGCACTATGTTTTAAGGGAGTGTCTTAAATGAGGAGAGAGATAGAGAAGTGGAGAGGTTTAGAGATGGAATTTCAGAACTTAGGGCCAGCCTAGCCATCAATGACAGAGTGATTAAAATAGGGATGCGCAAGAAATTGTGGAGCGTAGAGATCTTGGAGGGCTGGAGGTGGAGCAGAGACTTGGATGAGCTCAAGTTTATGGAGGGTGGAAGCTGGGAGGCCTTTCAGGAGAGCATTGGACGATTCAAATCTGGAGGTAATGGGCATCGTTGAGGGCTTTTGCAGCATGTGAGTTGGGGCTGAGGCAGGGGCAGAGTTTGGCAATACTATGAAGATGTAATGAATTTGTGGTCAGAAGCTCATCTTGGGGTCAAATACGACAGCAGGATTGCGAATAATCTAGTTCATCTTCAGGCAGTTGCCAGGGAGAGGGATGAAGTTGGTGGTCAAATGCACTGCCAAATGAGGTACAGAAAGAGAAATGGAGAGGAAAAGAAAGATTGGATTGAGAGAAAAAGATGATGGAAAATTAAAATATTAAAAACATATTAAATATTATATTTTTACATTTAAAATTTGAAGGAATGAGATTCCACACTTGTAATAGTTAATTTTCAGTGCCAGAGAAATTGATTGGAAGTAATTAATATTTATTCTGTTAAAAGGGTACTTTGACTGAAATGAGTAAGACTTGACTTTTTGTGAGGGGTTTAGTTTGTATTGCAAACACCACAATTTCACATCATTTGAGACATTTTAATGGTGAGGCAGCCAGTGAGATGCCATTTTTGTGTAGCTCAGACCGCAACTTTTTGATATTTGAATTTAACCGTGTAGCAGCTCCTCGCTTGAAGTTGCTTTACCATTTGTACATAAATAACAGAGAAGGCCATTAGCCTCGTTGTTGTTGTTTGGACGGTGGTGTTTGTTTGGATAGCAAATTATGGCCCAATGTGATTAGTTTGCAATCTCATTATTTCTATAGTAGGAAACATTTGATGAGATTGCTGAGCAGAAACCTGCAGCTGAAGTGAAAACAAAGTGGTTGGATGGATGAATGGAAAGCTAAGGATTGCTTTTGTTAATAGGGCAGCAGTTAAAGGAACAGGAGTAGACCATTCAGTCCCTCAAGCCTGTTCTGCTATTTAATCATTTCATGTCTAATCTCAACTATATTTCCTGCCTTCGATCTACATCCCTGGATACCCTTACCGAACAAAAATCAGTTTCAGTCTTGAAAATTTAAATTGTCCCAGCATCTACAACCAATTAAGGGAAACAATTTCATATTTCTGCTACCTTGCTGGAAAAGTGGTTCTTGATTTCACTACTGAATGGCCTAGCTCTGATATGATTTGCCCTTTTGTTCTGGATTCCCCCACCAGCGCAAAAGGTTTCCCTGTATCTGTCATATTGAATTCTTTTGTCATTTTAAGTATTTCGATTTGATCAACCTCAACCTTCTAAACTCAATGGTGAAGTCCCTCCAGCAGTTGGCTCTGAGGCTCATGATATTCATTGTTTATATTCTCATGAACATCATTGAAGTAAGCTTGTGGATGTGAGGAAATAATTTGGTAGAAACATGACATTTAAGATTAACAAATATGTGGTAATGCATATTGGTGCTGAATATTAGCATTATCATTAGATAATCTGGGACAGGCGCAAGTTTCAGGTGTGCTAGTTGACTGAACATTTGCAGTGTTGTATTACAGTAACTACAGAGGGAACTAGGCTGTTTGTGTATAAATAGCTCTGCCAAGTGCAACTAAGTGACAGTGATACGATGTGGCACAAAGTATTGGTGAATCAACACTTGAAGTGTTGCTCACTCTTGATAATGGCAGTTATGAAACACATACTGATGGGAGGACTGCTACTGCAGTGTGGCTGTTGACACAGCAAAATTGAATAGGAAATTTTGACATAGCGATTTAGAATGGGGATTACCGAATCATGAATATAATCAAAAATTGTGACAACAGGAAGCAAAGAAATGTATGCCTGATGTACGATGGCGAATAAATATAGACTATTTTTCCCTAACACAACAACAAGAAATGCTGGAATCACTCAGCAGGTCTGGCAGCATCTGTGGAAAGAGAAGCAGAGTTAACGTTTCGGGTCAGTGACCCTTCTTCGGAACTTTTGTTTCAAATTTCCAGCATCCGCAGTATTTTGCGACTATTTTTCCCTGTTTTAATCATTGTATGGTGGATAAACTGATTACAGTGATGTGGGAGTTTTTTTTCTACTAGCTAAATTTAGTACATATAACGTATACAACTCTTAAAAGTAACTTGCTCTAATGTTCAATAACAAAGCTTTTAAACTCTCTGGTTACATCTGGTTGTTACATTTCAGCCATCCCTTACTATCCACCAACCGCCAAAGGACTGTTGTTTGTTGTGCCACCATGGACGTAAAGATTGGGGAACTCAACAGAATGGGATTGTGGATCTAAAGAAGTTGACAAATTCGGTGCCTGCGTTGACACATGGCCTACTGGAGCACATGCCCCTCTGGATATGCCAGACATGTCAAAGAAGAGTTGAGGAAGAGGAGCAACGGGCCATCCTTGAACAGACCCTAATGGTAAAAATGAACTTTCTTATTATTATCTGTATCAACCTAAAAATGTTTGTAATGCTGTATAGGAAGTAAAGGGAAAGGTTTATATTCTTTTTAATATCGTTAGTATCAGAGTATGAGTTTTCTTGGTTGAATTCTGGACTATGCCTGCAAATCTTATGTATTTCTCTTCCTCTGGATCATTCAATTGGGGGATTAGATCGTAAAGTCAGTGAAATGTTAGTAATTGTCATATCTGCAATTGTTGTCATCTTAAATGTTTCTACATGAAGTTACAGAATGCTAGTATGTTGAAAACCGTGATGTATAACGTCTGCTGTAATAGAGAATATTACTGTCTTTTCACAGCAGTAATGGATGGTAACGTGAGTCAGTGCTTTTTTCATCACTCACTGCAAAGTAATTGACTTGGGTTGGGGTGGAAAGTAATTTGACGTTGATTTTTTTTTTCAGTTTTTGTGTAGAGACATTAAATGAGTTTGCAAAGCTCAATGTAATCAGATAATGCGCATAATTTTTCTGTAGTTTCCCTCACTACTGTCCTTTTTATAGGGAGTTCCAATGTGAATGATTTTGTTCTTTATCGCTCGGCTCAAAAATAGCCTTTCTAAAGCACTCAAAGAAATTATAAATCGGCTTTGACTGGGAGATATTGTTATGTGCTGCTCTGAAGTGAGGGGAGGAGAAAGTGTTTGTGGGAGTTCCAATCTTGTCAGGTACTCTGAAGGCCTTTTCATATACCTTTTGTATATGAATTGGTATAGTGGAGTTCAAAATTGAATCATTATTTTTTACTTCTGCAAAACTAATATTTTAAAATGTTATTTTATGGTGACATTTGAGATCATAATTAGGAAAAAAATGTTCCTATTTCTTCTACTGTCATCCTCATGTGCTCCCAGCTCAAGAACACCATGAGATGTAAGCATGGTGCCCTTAATGGAATTTACACCTCTCTCCCTCGCAGCAGAACACAGTAATGAAGCCAGAGGGACATCTCTCTGTTTCTCACAGCTGCTGGTAACTCTCAATTTATTCATCATCTTGCAAGTTGTGGCCTAATCCATGATTTCCAGGCTATTTCACTGATGATCTTGTGCCAATTGTGCACCTTGGGAAAGTTGCTCCTGGCTACTAGCTGAATGGTTTGTCATTGCCTTGATACCTGAAAAGTGTTTGTCACAAAGTGGCGTCATGCAGTTTTAAATGAGTTATCATGTAGCTTTCCACCAAAATATTTATTGGTATCTTATTTCCTGTGATGGTGCAGTTTTTATGTCCCCCCCCCCCCAGTTAATACAAGACTTCTATGGGACTTTGTCCTTTCCCCCACTCATAGCTCCACTCACCATCCACTTCTATCCATTCTTCTGATTCCACTCCACAATTGTCAGTATTTTACACATTTTACTGCCTCTTGTGCATGTAACGTCCATTGGTATTGTAGTGCCTTGTCTAAATTAGTAGATCTCCTCCAAGCTGTTTGGGGCAATAAAGCTATATGTTCAAGTTCTAACCAGGATACGGTTTATTTATGTCTCTTATAAGTGAAATCAGCAGCTACTACCTCTTAGCTTTGTCTCCATCCTTTGTCCTTCTTCACCTATCCATATTCTTGGTCTCACTATCTAATCTGATTTGAAGTGCAATTCTTATCCAAAAATGTTTTCGTAAACACTTCGCTTTCTGTTTATGCCAAACACTTTTCTCCTCAATTCTGAACTCATAGAGCCCAAGTCTAAGACTTGAATGTCATTCCCTTAGCTTCCCTTGACTTTCTTCGCCCCCCCCCCTTCTTTCTCTTTCTTATCCTGTATCAGCAGTAGAATGCTCTGAAATTTTGTTTCTTCGTCTTTCTAAACTGGGGGTCTGCGAGAAGGTTTCGGGGGGTTCATCCAGAGTAAGATTATAGCTCACCCTATTCTCTGCCCAGCAGCACCTCGTCACTGACCGGCAGCAATACCCTTCACACCCTTATTTATAGTGGGAGAGCTGTGGGAAAACAGGCCAATGCAACCGATAAGGATTAAGAGAGATTAAAGGAATACAGAGCCTAGCAGAAGTTGGGAGCATCTCAACCTGCTGCAGGCACCAGCTTGTGCAACCTGAGCCTGGATTGTCCTTTGTGCAGCTGCAAAATGTCTGTAGACTTGTGTGAGTGGTTGGGGCCTCTTGTCCTGAGTAAGGTGGGTGAGAACCCCTCTGCATCAAATATGATTACATGGGCATAGATGTATTGGGTAAAATGCTGACCAGGCACTGACTGCAGTTGAGAGCCGAACACACAGGAACTATTACAGGGCCTGGAGCATGCAACAAGAGGCAAAGCAAAATGAATTAATTTGGGTCAGAAGTACCTTATGGCATGATTGGGAATCAATGTCGCTGCTGGAAGTTAATAGTGTTTGGGGGCCGGAGCCACTGTCAGGCTGATCTGAACATCAGGATATATGTTGTGTGTTATTGTATTACTTTTGACTTATAATTAAAACTGTATTTTAGTTTAAAACTATTGGAAAGCAAATGGAATAAAAACTGAAATATTTATTTTGTATTCTGCTGCTGCAAAGCTGGCTGCCATCTTCTGATCCAATGTCTGGGTCTCCACGATTTCATTCAACTATTGGTTGCAAATTTTCCATCGATTAAAAATTAACAAGCCCCTTTGGGAATTTGATACCTGTTCCTAACTTTAAAAAAATGATTATATTATTAATATTTGTATAGACATCTCCACTTTTGTCGAGTTCTGTGTAGTTCTAGAAACATGCATCCCTTTGTGAGGTAAGTACTTACAATTTTATGATGAAAGCTGGGGCAATTTCCTTGGAACATTTTCCTGCCCCGCCGCAAGCTTAGTCTACCAGAATTGCTCTGCTGCCTGTCCATTGAATACCATGAGGTGACCACTTGCAAGTCTGACTAAACCAGTGTTGTCCAATAGGATTTTGATGCTTGCCAAACTTGTGGCAGTCAGGTCACCATACTCACCATATGATATACAATATGTGCAATATCAATAAATCAAATGCACAATCTTTTGAAAATAGTTTTGAGGTTTTAAACCATCAGCAATCGAGCGATATAGTCACTGCCAGAGCCAGGAGAACGGCTTCAAAAGGGTTTTGCAATCCAACTGTTCCGCAAAGCAAGTTTGCTGAATGTGCACTCAGAGGGTAGTAACAATCTGTTAACTGAAGTGTTCTGTTTTTGACCGTGCTCCAGTTTATTTCAAAAAAGCAAATTTCTTCAAAAGTAAACTTACTCTATTTTTTCAGAATTGATGTATTAGGAGACTCAGGGAAAAAAATCAACAGATCTCGATATGGCTTCTGTGTTCTGATTCTTGCCTTGCTTACGCTCTGTCACCTGACATTTCCGAACACAGTTTCTGGACATTTAATAGACCTTTGGATCTTGGCCAACCTCCTGTAATCTCTTTTACGCCAATAGCACCCTATTCTTTTCAATTTCTCATTTCAACAGTTCTGTTACGATGAAGGCTGAATGCAGATGGATGTTGCTTCACTGCTCCAGCTTGCCAAAATTCTACATTTCTACCCTCATTGGCAGCCATGCAGTGCTGTTGCGCGCGCACCTCAACTGTTATGCAGAAACTGCCAATTACCAACTAAACAAAACCAAGTTCTTCAGTCAGCTTCCCCTTTTTTTGCTAGATTTTCCAAGAATAATTTGAGAGCAGTTAAACTGCTGTTCTTCCAAAGGCTTAGCCCTGCATTCACAGCGCTTCATAGAACAGTCCCGCGGATCTACATGTAGAGGCACACAGAGAAGGTAACAAACTGCGGACTGTTTTTCTTGTTTCATTGAGCAAGCGGCCCTTCAACTTCCAGGTCACTAGAAACCCAACAACTGGACTATATTCTGGTAAATAAAGTTGTCTGTCCAATATGTGACTCCTGTCTAACAGCAGCATTGTCAATTCTTCCTTGCTCAATTAGGGACGGACGACGAATCGCAGTCTAGCGAGTGACACCCATGCTTATACCCTCCGCTGCAACTTTAACACAACTTAGTATTGTGTGGCTCTAAACACTAAAAATGGACAGCATCAATTTGCCACATGTTGGTGGCCGATTCGCTACATGTGGCGAGTGACGAGTATATTGGCCAACAGTGGACTAAACTGATTTAGTGCTAACAAAATGAGGTTCTAATGCCTCTCTAAAAGACCATAATAATTACAGATGAGGTAGGCCATATGGCCCACCTTAATTCAACTATCCAAGTTTCTCATTAAGTAAATGAAACAAAAATAATATATATATATGTTCAATTGTATAACTTTTTTTATACAGAAGAAATACTTCTGTTGTGTTGCAATGGGTCCATGGAATTTTTATAACATGGCTGGGGGTGGGGGGGGGGCCTCAGAATAGATTGAGAAAGATTGAGAATCCCTCTATACATTGTTCCTTCCCTACGTCTTCATTGTTGAAATCAGAGCTCATTACCACAGTATTTTTAGTATCTCAGCTTATCGATTTCTACTTCCCATCTTACCTTGTCTACCCTTTTACTCTTTTCAACCCTGCTGACATCCTGTACTATAGGACTTGCCACTTTATTTTTAGTTAATAAATATCATCAGCCACTCCTTTGGCCTCTTAGTGAAGTCAGCCAGTCAGTTAATAGGAGCCATTATGAACAAAATTACTTTACATTCTGCGTTCTGCAAGTCTTTGTGATAATTTGCAGTGATAGTTGTTAAATACCCTTTTAACTTCAACATATACGGAAAATGCTGGTAATATAAAACAGATCAGTAAAGAGAATGTTAACAGTGTGGTTATATACCCTTCATCGGAATGTTTATATAAAAAAATACTTTAATTTTTCATAGGATGTTTATAAAGACCTGTAAACCTGTTATCTATCTTCTGCCATCTGCTGTGTTGCATGAGAAGTCTCCTCTTTGTGTTGTGTGCTGTGGTATATTGTCTTAGTTAATGCTATAAACGTATGAATTGGTTGCATATAGGGACACTGCTATTCCTGACCAGAATGGTGGTGATTAGGTAATTCCACCCCAAACCATCAATCATGCCTGCAATAAGTTGGATTGATTTTATGCACATATGTTACTATCCTCCACGCATTGCATTTTGCTGGAGAAATCACTTAGTTTTTATTGGAAGACATTGCTGTGGTTTCAGTTGTGTGTTCTATTTTCTGTAGGTTGTCATGCAGGCCCCCACCTGCGAGGAATGAGACACATATTTCGCCACATGAACATTAAAACTTAAAATTGTTGCTGGGAAGAAAAGAGGGTCTATCACAACGAATTGCCAGGCCCCTCGCCGGAAGGACCTTTTTTGCATACTAGCAGACAGTGTTGGAACAAAGGAACCAGTCCCTGCCCCAATACACAAACAGACGTGGTTAGACCAGTTTAGTCACATGACTAACTGGCTGTTGAAGTTTTTTGAATTTGAACTTGCCACAGAGGTTTTGAAGACAGAAAGCTGTTTGCTCCTGGACTGAAAAGACCCCTCTCCTGTCTGTTCTCATCTTGGTTTCACCAGCTTTGGAAACCATTGAACACATATGAGCCTCGAGAGAAAAGTCTCCTAGATATCGGAAAATGGGATTAGAATAGTTAGGTCTTGATGGCCGACACAGACATGATGGGCCGAAGGACCTGTTTCTGTGCTGTATAACTCAATGACTACAGTGAACAAGATTTAAGAAGAATACTGGGCCCCAACGAAAAGCAAGACACCTACAATCAAGGACTCTATAGTAAGCGCGAAGCACAGTTTAAAAAAAAAAAAAAATCGGCTTCAGAGATTGCCTCAAACCTCTCCGCTATTTTTCTTTTTTCTGTCTCTGTTAGCATATGCATATCGCGTATGCATGCTAGCGTGGCGTGTTTCCGTAGGCGTTAACTGAATTGGAGTTTAACTTTTAATAAATTTCACTTTTCTTCTTTAAACTTGAGAAAACCTGGTGTGCTGGTTTCTTTGCCTTCTAATTGGAAAGCAGTGAACAAGGATCACCAAGGGGGAGCTCAAAACACAGTGTGTTTTAAAAACAAAACCCTGTTATAATAAGACTAGGTGAACGCTAAAAGGGACCCCTAGACACCTTTCTCATCTGGTTGTAACAAGTTCATAGAGACTCTTTTTAAATAGGTTTTGTTTGCTGAAAAGTAGATAGTTTGCTGTGAGTTCTGCCATATGTCCCACCCCACCAGGAACTCATTGGCTGACACACACAAATTATTGTCTGACACAGTGGTATCAGTAGTCACTCTGGTGTGAATTTAGCTTCTTCAACATAGCAGTTAATTGAAGCTCACAAGAAACTGGTGCTTGTTTGTCAATAGTTGCCATGATATAGCATTCAGCTTGGAAAGAAGGAAAGAATTTGCATTTATACAGTGCCTTTCATAACCTTAACATCACAATTGCTTCACAGCCAATCAGTGTGGTCACTATTCCAGTATAGGGAAACATGGGAAGCCAATTTGTGCCCAACAAGGCTCCACAAACAGCCATGAAATAAATGTCTAATTAAAATTGTTTGGTTTTGGTTGAGGGATAACTGTTGCCAGAACATTGGGAGAACTTCCCGCCTCTCTTCGTGGAATTTTTAATTCCATCTGAGCGGGAAGACGAGACCTTGGTTTAACTAATCTGAAAGGTAGCAAATCTGACAGTGCAGCACTCCCTCAGTATTGCACTAAGCTGTCAGCTGAGATTTTATATTCGGGTCCTGGACTGAGGCTTAAGTTTATAACATTCTGATTCAAAAGGTACCACTGAGTCAAGACTGATATCTTAAGTTAAATTTCCTTAAAGGATAGAAAACAATCCTCAAAGTCACATATTAAGTAAGAGCTTTATGAGGATCCTGTTTCCTTTCTTCATTCAATTTGACATAAGGTGGTCAACCTAACTCTCAAAATCTACAGTACTGTTGCTCCCTTTGTATAGATTAAGCCTGAAATGCATAACTTTCCCTACCTGCACTATTTAAACAAAAACTCAATTTCAACTTTTTTTTGCCATCTGATGAGATGCATGAGAAATCTAAGTGTGATGCATTATTATATGCCTGGAAATCTTAAATGAATTGTTTTGAATCATTATTTGAAACTCCAGTAGTGTTCTTTATTGAACATTTTCACCAACTGTGAGAAATGCTTCTTTAGTACCAGCTGTGAATATTTCCAATAGCTTTTTCCATTCAACCATAAACTTTGTCTGAGGAGTTGTCAAATGTTTTTGAAAGAAACAGAAACAAAAAAAAAGTTGGGGCAGTACCTTGTCCTTTGGCTGGACTGAAATGGCAAATGCAGAATGGGCAAGAAATTTTGAAGCAAGCAGGGGCAGAAAAAATCTGACACCCCACAGGAGTTCCTTTCTATAGCTTAATTTCTGATGGAAAGGATCGATCATAAAATTTGCTATGTCGGTTGCACCGTTGTCTGTAGTTATACCTGCAGCTTTTATGCCAAGTAAAATACTTCAGTGACACATGAGACTAATTTGCAGACTGAGTTTATGGGTTATGAAAACTGATGCTGATGTATGGCTAGAGTACTGGAGTTTCCAGTATGTAGAGGGTCCTGTATCAGTTTTTAAATAATCTTCAAAGAAACTATGCCCAAGCATTAAACAAATGAGCACAAACGAAGCATGCTCTGAATTTCTAGAGAATTTGACCAACCCTACCTAATACTTAGTGGAAATGTGTATGTTAGATATTAATACTCCAGAAATAAAAACAGAAAATGCTGGAAATGCTCAGCAGGTCCGGCAGCATCTGAGGAGAGAGAAATAGAGTTATCGTTTCAGGTGGATGACATAGACCTGAAATGTGAACTCCATTTCTCTCTTCACAGATGCTGCCAGACCTGCTGAGCATTTCCAGCAATTTTGTTTTGCTTTGAGATTTCCAGCATCTGCAATATTTTGCTTTTATATTAATGCATCAGATTTGGGTTAAATCCAGCATCTTCCTTGACTATTCTAAATCTGATTCTGACCCAAAGCATAAAACTGCCTAATTTGGCATCAACACGGTAATTTCACAGTGCCCCCATTCTGATCAATGTAGGAAACAGACATTGTCACAGTGGTGCTGTTGATTATTGGATGTATTGTTGATCACATAAAGCAAGCTGTACTTTGCACATAATTTATATGGATTCCTGATGTAGAAGTGCTTGGTTGTCTAAAATAGGAAGTTTCCTTTCCCAGCAACATTTTTTTGCCATAATGACCATGACATAAATACAATTAAAGATTAGTTAATCTAATGTTGCAGTCTGGATATTATGCCTCACATCTCAACTGGTGCTGACTGTCAGTCCACAAATGAGGAAATGATTAAGATATTAAGATAAAAATATATTGAATGTTTGGCAGAGCTAAATCTATTATGTTGAAAGGAGTATTGGCTTTGTTGGTAGGGATTACCTAAAAGCTATCAAAGAAAATTGCAGAGCTATTTCAATGAAATGTGATGAAAAAGCAACAGATAGCGAACAATTACTATTGACTCGTTTAGACAAGTAAGAGGCAACCAGAACACTCAATATAGTGATTTTGGTATTTAGATTTTCAGAAAGCTTTTGATAAGGTCCCACACAAGAGGTTAGTAAACAAAATTAGAGCACATGGGATTGGGGGGAATATACATGCATGAATTGAGAACTGGTTAATGGACAGAACAAAGAGAGTAGGAATAAATGGGTCATTTTCAGGTTGACAAGCTGTGACGAGTGGGGCACCGCAAGGATCAGTGCTATTCACAATCTATATCAGTGATTTGGATGTGGGGATTAAATGTAATATTTCCAAGTTTGCATGTGACAAAACTAGGTGGAAGTGTGATTTGTGAGCAGGATGCAAATATGCTTCAAGGGGATTTGGAGAGGCTCAGCAAGTGGGTAAAAATTTGGCAGTTGGAATGCATTGTGGAGAAAAGTGAGCTTATCCACTTTGTTAGGAAAAACAGAAATACGGAGTATTTCTTAAATGGTGAGAGGCTGGGAAGTGTTGAACTTCAAAGGGACTTGGGTGTCCTTGTTCATGAGTCACAAAGTTAACATGCAGGTACAGCAAGCAATTAAGAAGGCAAATGGTATGTTGGCCTTTATTGCAAAAGGATATGTGTTTAGGAGTAAAGATGTCTTATTGCAATTATTTGAGCCGGAGTGAGACTGTACCTGGATTATTGTGTGCAGTTTTGGTCTCCTTACCTAAGGAAAGATATACTTGCCATAGAGGGAGTGCAACGAAGGTTCAGCAAGCTAATTCCTGAGATGGAGGGATTGCCCTATGAGAAAAGATTAAGTAGACTGGACCTTTATTGTCTGCAGTTTCGAAGAATGAAAGATTTCATTCAAACACACAAAATTCTTACAGAGTTCGACAGGGTTGATGCAGGAAGAATGTTTCCTTGGCTGGGGAGTCTAGACCAGCAGACACAGTCTCAAAATAAGGGGCAGGCCATTTAGGACTTAGATAAGGAGGAATGTCTTCACTCAGAGGGTGGTGAATCTTTGTAATTCTCTGCCCCAGAGAGCTGTAGAGGCTCAGTTGTTGAGTATGTTCAAGACAAGGATCAATAGATTTCTACATATTAAAAACATCAAGGGATACAGGGATGGTGTTGAAGTAGAAGATCAGCAATGATCTCATTGAATGACAGAGCAGGCTTGAAGGGCTAAACTGCCTACTCCTTATGTTCTTATGTATCCTGGAGTTAATGAGGACAGTGTTGTGGTGCAGTTAAAAATACAAGTGTTGAGATTGTACTTGGACTTAATACACGAAGAAAGAAGACACAGTCGGAAAACAGGGACTGATGTCAAAACAGGGAAGGGGAAATATCAAGACCAGTGGTATAGCCTCCCCTTTAGATATTTCTTTCATTATTAATCTTAATTTCCTGTTTTGCAATTATCTCCAACTTCTAAGGAACAGACAGCCCCAGAACAGTGATCCAAAAGCTTTAGATTGCTGACCCTCAGTCTGCCTTTGGATCGCTGTTAATCTCCAGAAAGCTGGCCTAGGATTAGCTTTTTGGGCTCAGACGTAAAATCTTGAGTTTATGACTGTTCTTGGCATCTTTTTACACTTTCCACCCTTTGGTATCTTCTGGGCTTTTAGCAGCTGGATCCCTGCTGCACTCTGTCCCTCTGTCTGTCTCAGTAGGCTCCACTTCTCCTATACTTGCCTACTTTCCACCTGAGCATGCAAAATGGCGACAGCTTCTTACTTCCTCCTTCCCTGTTTTCCAGTCCATTCCTGCTGTTTTTCCACTTTCTTTACTTCCGAAAGCTCAGCTTGATCTCATCTGACGCCCTCTCTGCCACTCGAGGCTCTGGTCCCTCCTTGACAGGTTGCAGCCTTCATGTCTTCCTGTCTGGGCATCCAGTACACAAATCCAGGTCCATGTCCCCTACTAGCCATCAAAATTGCCCCATTCATCTCATTTGTTTTCTTCCACCATATACCTCTCCCACCCCTGCAACTCTAGTAATCTTTCATTTTCTTTCCCTGCTCCTCTACTTTCAACTGCTGTACCTCCTTGCAACTGTTCCCACATGCACCTGTTCTGTCTCTTCAGACAAACCAAAATTTATCTTCTCGCTCCCATGTTGACCTTTAAAATACCCATTCTCTTGCTTATCAGCCCCAAATCGTCCACAGACTCATTGCAGAAGAGTATTTTGACATCCAAGGATGTACTGGCTTATAGGGTCAATTCTTTTTCTACTTCTGCCATTCCCCCCACATTTCTTGTTACACCATATCATTGACTAGAACTACAGAAACAATGACATAGCTTTCACCTCCCAGTTTGTATATTCTTTTTCTACTTACGAACACTTCATCCTTCTCATCTCTCCTAAAATATTCTCCTCACAGTGTTTGGCTGAGTACATATGCTTATATTACTGAAATTTCTACCCTTTTCATCCTCCATGTCTGTACCATGGACAACTTACCCCGTGACTTCAACTTCTATTCACCTTGCCATATGTCCACCAATGATCTACCCCTCTTGGCACACTCTCAAACATCAACCCTCTCTTTCACATGCCACCCTTGATGGTATTTGCATTCGCAATGTGATGTGAAATTTTTGTAATGAAAATGAAAGCTGTTACTAAAGTGCCTCTGACTCCTTCAACTTCCATTCCTTGTTCCTTCTCTTTTCAAATCATGACTGAACCTGTTCTCAATGGCTCATGTTGTACTGTCAAAATAAAGGGATGCTTGTGGCGCTCACCATTATTTATGCTCAAATGGCACTGCAACATCAGATGTGGTTCGGATGCACAGCTAAACTCATATCCAAAAGTTGCTGTTAAGAGTTGCAGCGCTGTGCAGGAACTATGTGGAAATGGCAGCTTGCTGTCTGGCTCACCATTTAAAGGCATGAAGTTGCTGTAGTTGCACGATAGATACAAATCAGAGTCACCAAAGCAAGTTAAGTCTTGTTCATTCCAGTTTAAGTATCCTTTTAACAATGTGATAAATGTTGAATACTGCTAATCGACCTCTCTGGCACTGAAAATTAACTATTACAAGTATGAACATAGGAACATTTAGCCCCTTGAGCCTGTTCCACCATTCAGTGAGGTCATGCCTGCTTTGCAACCGAACACCATATATTCGTCTTTGTCCTGTATTCCTTAGCCATGGCTCAGTGAGTAGCACTCTTGTCTGAGTCACAAGGTTCCGGGTTCAGGGCTTCAGCACAGAATTCAAGGCTGACACTACGTTACAGTACTGAGGGAGCATTGCACCATCAGACGTGCTGTCTTTCGAATGAGATGTTAAGCTGAGGCCCCATCTGCTTGTTCAGGTGGATGCAAAAAATCCCATAGCACGATTTCAAAGAAGAGTAAGGGAGTTATCCCTGTGTCCTGGCCAATATTTATCCCTCAGTCAACATCACAAAAACCGATTATCTGGTCATTGTCACATTGCTGGTTGTGGGAGTTTGCTGTGCACATACTGGTTGCCGCGTTTCCTGCATTACAAGAGCGACTGCACTTCAAAAAAAAAAAGTACTTCATTGGCTATAAAGCACTTTGAGACGTCCAGTGGTCGTGAAAGGCGCTATATAAATGCAAGTCTGTCTTTCTTCAATATCTTTGGTTCCATATATCTGCCTTTGCCCCGTGTCCCTGAATATCTTTGGCTGACAAAAATCTAGATGGGAAATTAACAATTGATCCACTGCAGGGGTGGGCAGTTATTTGGGCTGGAATGCCACTTAAGTTTTGGTGAGCTGTTGAGGGCTGCATGTATAAAATGAATTTCCTTAACAGCTACCTTTAAAATTTGTTATGGCATTTATTGTATGAAGACCCCTTCATTTCATTTCCATACTAAAGAAAAATGACTCTTACTAACATGCTAATGAACATGATACAGATGTTAAGACCTCAGCGAGACTGATAATGTTAAAATAGGAGACATGAACATCCAGAACAATTTAAAGAATTACATGACAAGATTTCACATTTTAAGACTTCTATAACAACTAAACTAAAAGAAATTCCCATTGACTAAATAGTACTTTGTAAGTAGCTGATACCCCAAATTACAAAAGGGTGGGTAAGATAGTAGAAATAATAATCAGGGAAAATATCAATGGACATTTAGAGAGATTTGGGTTAATTAAGGATAGCCAGCATGAACTTGTAAAAGGCCGATCATGCTTGACTAATCTGATTGAATTTTTTAATGAAGTAACAGAGAAAGTTGATGAAGGGAATGTGGTGGATGTTGGAATTGAAGAAAGCATTTGTTGAAGTACCACATAAAAGGCTGGTTAACAATATCGAGGCTCATGGAATTGGAGAGTCAGTGTCGAATTGGAGAGTCAGTGTCGAATTGGAGAGTCAGTGTCGAATTGGAGAGTCAGTGTCGAATTGGAGAGTCAGTGTCGAATTGGAGAGTCAGTGTCGAATTGGAGAGTCAGTGTCGAATTGGAGAGTCAGTGTCGAATTGGAGAGTCAGTGTCGAATTGGAGAGTCAGTGTCGAATTGGAGAGTCAGTGTCGAATTGGAGAGTCAGTGTCGAATTGGAGAGTCAGTGTCGAATTGGAGAGTCAGTGTCGAATTGGAGAGTCAGTGTCGAATTGGAGAGTCAGTGTCGAATTGGAGAGTCAGTGTCGAATTGGAGAGTCAGTGTCGAATTGGAGAGTCAGTGTCGAATTGGAGAGTCAGTGTCGAATTGGAGAGTCAGTGTCGAATTGGAGAGTCAGTGTCGAATTGGAGAGTCAGTGTCGAATTGGAGAGTCAGTGTCGAATTGGAGAGTCAGTGTCGAATTGGAGAGTCAGTGTCGAATTGGAGAGTCAGTGTCGAATTGGAGAGTCAGTGTCGAATTGGAGAGTCAGTGTCGAATTGGAGAGTCAGTGTCGAATTGGAGAGTCAGTGTCGAATTGGAGAGTCAGTGTCGAATTGGAGAGTCAGTGTCGAATTGGAGAGTCAGTGTCGAATTGGAGAGTCAGTGTCGAATTGGAGAGTCAGTGTCGAATTGGAGAGTCAGTGTCGAATTGGAGAGTCAGTGTCGAATTGGAGAGTCAGTGTCGAATTGGAGAGTCAGTGTCGAATTGGAGAGTCAGTGTCGAATTGGAGAGTCAGTGTCGAATTGGAGAGTCAGTGTCGAATTGGAGAGTCAGTGTCGAATTGGAGAGTCAGTGTCGAATTGGAGAGTCAGTGTCGAATTGGAGAGTCAGTGTCGAATTGGAGAGTCAGTGTCGAATTGGAGAGTCAGTGTCGAATTGGAGAGTCAGTGTCGAATTGGAGAGTCAGTGTCGAATTGGAGAGTCAGTGTCGAATTGGAGAGTCAGTGTCGAATTGGAGAGTCAGTGTCGAATTGGAGAGTCAGTGTCGAATTGGAGAGTCAGTGTCGAATTGGAGAGTCAGTGTCGAATTGGAGAGTCAGTGTCGAATTGGAGAGTCAGTGGGCTTGAGGACAAAAAACAGCGAGTTGTAGTAAATAGTTGCTTTTCAAACTGAAGGATGGTAGACAGTGGTGTTCCCCAAGGGTCCTTGCTGGCACCACTGCTTATTTTGCTGTACATAAGTGGCTTGGATCTTGGAATACAGAGTAGAATCTCAGAATTTACTGATGACACGAAACTTGCAGCTGCGGCAAACAACGAGCATGATAAGAATGCCTGCAACAGGACATAGGCGAACAGAATGGGCAGAAAGGCGGCTGATGGAATTTAATACTGACAAGTGTGAGGTGATGTATTTTGCAGAGGAATAGGGAGAGGCAATATCTACTTAATGGCACAGATCTAAAGAGCGTGCAGGAACAGAGGAACCTGAGGTGCATCTTTGAAGCTGGCAGGAATTATTGAGAGAGTGGATCGTAAAACATACAGCATCCTGGGCTCCATAAATAGAGGCATTGAGTACAAAAGCAGGGAAGTTATGCTGGACTTTTATAAAGTTCTGGTTGGGCCCCAACTGGAGTATTGTATCCAGTTCTGCTCACCACACTTTAGGAAGGATGTGAGTGTCCTTGAGAGGGTGCAGAGTAGAGTTACCAGAATGGTTCCAGGAATAGGGAATTTTAGTTACAAGGTTAGGTTGGAAAAGTTGGTTTGCTCTCCTTGGAGCAAAGGAGATTGAGGGGAGATTTAATAAACTGTACAAGATTATGACTGGCTTAGATAAGTTAAACAAGAAAAACTGTTCCCATTAACAAATGGTGCAAGGACTAGGGGACACGTATTGAAAGTTTTGGACAAAAAATGCAGGGGGAATATGAGGAAGCGGGTGGTAATGACCTGTAACTCACTGCCCACAAGGATGGTAGAAATGGCAACGATCAATGACTTCAAGAGAAAGTTGGATGGCCACCTGAGAGAAATAGACTTGCAGGACTACGGGGATTGACCCGAGGAGCGGGACTGACTGCATAGCTCAGTGGAGAGCTGGCATAGACTTGATGGCCGAATGGCCGCCTTCTGTGCCATAAATGACACTGACTCGAAAACCTCACACCACACTTATACATTACACAGTGCTCTTTGATGGTGAAATCTTTGAGTTGTAATGGGTTGAATCTTGCGGTCCTTTCTCAAAATCAATGTCCACTTCACTCACTTCTGCGAGCACTTTTGACCTGGACGTCCGTGAATAAGGTGGTGATCTTGTTGGGCTTTTATATCTCTGCAAACTTCAACTTTCAAACCACATTCAAGTCTGTAGCCTTTTGCTATATCAGGCTTCCAATAGCAGGTGTTTTCTCTCACTCAAGGCTGCCACCTCTAGTGTTCTGTACAGCCTGTCTGCGTTCAGAAAATCTGTTAAATTTATCTGGACTCAAAAGTCAATAGCTTATTTTCCTTTTCCAATATGCAAAGTCCAGATGTCTAGTATTACAGAGCCACCTGGGCCTTCCATTGTTTCCAGGTGTTAACAGCTCATGGGCACTTGCATCCTCAGAATCACTGACTCCTTGTTTACGATCCGAAAGTCTGAAAGGGTGAAACCTGTGCTTCAGATGTTATACTCCTGCAGTCTCTGCTTTTCAGAAACAGTCTTTAATCTGTGTTCTCTGTTGTCCTGGTAACCAAGATTTCTTGTTTTGTCCTTAAGCAGGGTAGATGTGCGGTCACCTGACTTCTCGGACTCCACCTTAAACTTTTAAACAATTTTTAAAACATAGTCATGTTACAAAGTCTAGCGTTCATAACGCTGGTTTACCCTAAAGCTTATCTTCGCCATTGATATTATTATGCTATTATTAAAACTGTAAAACTGGTTACTTGGCTGTAAGATTTTGGAAAACAAAAGAAAACTTTAAACAGTTAAAAACTTTCAGACGATATCATTTTAACAATTAGAGTTAAGAAACAAATCACATACTAACACTCAAAATGCCTACCATAAAATATTTTAACACAACATTATAAACTTTTGTTGCCAGATCAATGAAAATATTTGATGACCACAGTAACTGGTAACTAACCTACTTATGCTATGCCCATTGGCACTTTAAAACTCTTAAGTTAAATCCCAGAGCTCAACACAAAATCAGCAGGACTTTGGAGACGATTGGAGGGTTACTCCGATTGTAAATCTTTGTGCTGTTCTCAGTCCTCTTCCATGTGTGCTCCCCTCCTCTCTCATGGCAGCTGTACTCCATTTCTAGCTTGCCAAAAGCTGGCCGCTGGCTGCCGTTCATTGGCTTACCTTCGACCACTCTCGGTGGTCGTTCGTTAAAGGGACCCTCTATACAGATAAAAGCAGATAATCTGATTTATTTCCTTCTCAAAGTCTTAGATTCGTAACACAAGTACTTAAATAGTTGTTATAATGCAGTGCAGCTCGAGGGCTGGATGAAAAGCTCCCACGGGCTGGATGTGGCCCGTGGGCTGTAGTTTCCCCACCCCGATATAGCATCAACAGTCATTTGCAGAATAGAGTTCTAAACTTATACCATCCTTCGCCTATAGAGGTGATTCCTAATTTTACTCCTGAGTGGCCTGTCTCTAACTTTTAGATTATGTCCCCTAGTCCTGGACTCACAAGTAGCAGAAATAGTTTCTATCTACCTGATCTGTTCCCCTTAATATAGTGAAAACTTCAATGAAATCACCCCATAACCTTCTAAATTCCAGGAGTACAGCCTGAATCTCTCCTCATGATTTAACCTTTGGTGTCCAAGTATCATTCTGGTAAATCTACACTGCACTTCTTCCAAGAGAAACTTACCTAAGGTGTTGTGCCCAGACTGAGCACAGTACTCCAGGAATGGTCTAATTCAGGCTTTGTATGGCTGAAGCATAAATTTCATCCCTTCTGTTCTGGTCATCCAGATAAAAATGGCAGCATTCCATTAGCCTTTATGATTGTTTTCTGCGTTTGTCCATGACATTCTGGCGATCTGTGTACCTGGATCCATAAGTCTCTTTGGATCACCACTATTTCTAGCTTTTTACTATTTCGAAAGTATTCTAATCTATCCTTTCGAAGTCCAAAGAGGATGGCCTCACAATTGCCTTCATTTAGCCAGCATTTATTGCCATTCTGAATTGCTCGAGAAGGTGATGGTGAGCTGCTGCCTTGAATCCCTGCAGACCATGTGGTGTAGGTATACCCACAGTGCTGTTAGAGAGGGAGTTACAGCATTTTGACCCAGTGACAGTGAAGGAACAGTGATGTAGTTCCACGTCAGGTTGGTGTGTGACTTGGAGAGGAACTTGCAGGTGGTCGTGTTCCCATGTGTTTGTTACCCTTGTTCTTCTATGTGATAGTGGTTGTGGGTTTGGAAGGTGCAGCAGCAGGAGAATATTGCTCGTTATGCCTACTTTCTGTCTCTTGCTCAGCCAATTTCCTAACCTGGTCAATAATTTGCATTCAATTTCATGACCTTCATCTTCAGCTAACAGTCTCTTATGGGGGACTTTATCGAATGTCTTCTGGCAGTCCATATAAATAACATCCATAGGTTTAGTTTTTAGTTTTTTAGTTTTAGAGATACAGCACTGAAACAGGCCCTTCGGCCCACCGAGTCTGTGCCGACCATCAACCACCCATTTATACTAATCCTACACTAATCCCATATCCCTACCACGTCCCCACCTGTCCCTATATTTCCCTACCACCTACCTATACAAGGGGCAATTTATAATGGCCAATTAACCTATCAACCTGCAAGTCTTTGGCATGTGGGAGGAAACCGGAGCACCCGGAGGAAACCCACGCAGACACAGGGAGAACTTGCAAACTCCGCACAGGCAGTACCCAGAATTGAACCCGGGTCGCTGGAGCTGTGAGGCTGCGGTGCTAACCACTGCGCCACTGCCGCCCTGTATTCTCCTGTCCACTACTTTAGTCACCTCTTCAAAAAATTCAATGACAATCACCAGGCATGACCTACCCTTTGTAAATCTGTTGGCTCTCTGTGATCTGCTGAAAATTTTCAAGGATAGAGTGACTGAACATCTTAATTACAGACTCGAGGAATATCCTGACAACTGATGTTAGGCTAACTGGTCTATAATTCCCTGGCTTTCCCCCTCACCTTTCTTAAATAGCAGAGTGACGTGCAGTTTTCTCATCTAAAAGAATGATTACTGACCCTAGGGCACTTTGGAAGATTATAGTTAGGGCATCTGCAGTGCTGTCACCTTCCTTTAAAATCCTGGGGTAGAAACCATCTCATCCTAATAATGGCACCCTTCAGTGCCATTATTTTCTTCATTGCGGTTATTTTGCTTACATTAATTTTGACGAGACCCTATCCCTGATTAAATATTGGGTTCCTTGAGATGTCTGACTCTTCCTTTACAGTAAATGTTGATGCAAAGTAATTATTCAATTTCCTTATTTTTATGTGGTGTCTCACTCCTTCGGGTTTTAATTTTGATTTTAAAAATGTCAGTTTAAAAAAAAAACTTTTCCTTAGTGTTATGACCAACCGCTCCACTCAAAGCCCCCAATCCAAAATATACGATTCTGACTGTGGTGGGAAAGAAGCACTGATAATTCAGTCCCATTGCCCCACAGATCGCCTAACATATCATTTAAAACTTTCCAAATTAAAAAATGGCTCAGCCAAATTGTACCATCTATTAACCCCTGCATGAGGCTAACCAAACCAGGTGTCTTTAAATTAACAAATTAACTCTTTAATTAGAAGAACTAAATTCTTAAACACTATGAAGATATAAATAACATTTAAAATAGAAAATTTAAGAGTCCTTGCAAATTTACAGTCCAATGTTGCTTGAAGTCCTCACAATGTTGCTTTCCTTCTCCAGCGAATTTCAACAGTTAACAACTTGCCAACACTTTCAATGGAATCAATCTGACTTTAAAGTTTTTGAGGGATAAAAGATTGTCACAGTCTAACTTCCCTCCCATCAGTTTAAATTACCAGAGATCTCTGTTTTGGCTTGATGTTTTAGAATTTTGAGATATAGTTAATAAACAGACATAAAATCCTATTCCTTCAGATTAAATGGTTGAGAGCTCTTTCTTCAGGTGCCAACACTAGCTGTGTCTGTCTGTGTGTTCTCTTAGAACAAACTGTCTTCAACTAAAAGCCAGTTCAAAACTGAATTGTAACAAATGTATCGCATGAGACTCACTCCCAGTGGCTGTTGCCATGGTATCGGGAATGCACCTTTTGAATCGCAATCTCCAAATGACTGTTGCTAAGGCAACAAAAATGCACCTTCTTATAACTCCTGAAGCTTGCTGCTTCTTAAAGCAATACTGATCCCTTGCAAGCCTTAAAGGCGAACTACATATTCTGAAAAAAAACTACAGGACCATGACACTTCGTCTTTTTCTCTTAATCCTGTTTTTCCCTCTCTTTATTTCTCTCTCTCTACCTGATTTGACATTGAATTCACCCACTCTAACTTATGCTTCTTCCTATTCATTCCGCAATCCTTCAATCTGATTTGTTAAGGAGATACACAGTTCACTCATGTTGCAGATGGCACGGTTTTTTTGATGCATCGTTATCAGCTAGCACTTTCAAAAATTGGTATAAAAAATTTAAAAAATCGAAGTGTGCAAGAACATGTCTTAACTAATGCCAGATATTGTTGGATGTCCTTCTACAGCAAAATTATGGCCCAGTGTTTTTCCACTATCCCTTTGTTCGTCGGATGTGAGACTTAACTGAATTTGTTGATGCACCAGGTAAAGTTAGTGGATTCACCTCAAAACTTGAAGCATGGAATGACAGAAACCAATTTAGTCCTTCAAATCTTTTCTGTAACAGACCATGTATATCTAATCCATCTTCATCTCTACCCTATCCGGTGTCCTAATGCGAATTTCTGCACAAGTACTTCAATTGATAATCAAACTTCTATTGCCATTGTCAGTTTTGGTGTACTGCCCTCTATTGACACACTGCCCACCCACCTGCTTCAGTTAATTATCTAGGACAAATTTAATCTGGAATATGGTTTTGAAAATCACTTAATTGCTTCACCAACAATTCTTTCTTTATGATCTGCATGTTTTGCTTTGTGCTGAAAACATTTTGGAAGCACAAAATGTATAATTTGTCCTCTAATACCATGAAAGAGTACAGCACAATCATGGGACTAAAATTAGGTCTAGTTTCTCCTAATCAAGCCTTCCTCGTTTTGAATTTGAATTTCTGGTGGTATGTCCTTTTAGTGGTCAGATTTTCTGTTGGAACATAGGAAAGTTTAGGCCTCTGATACTAGACAGCTTAAGACTGAATTGGGCAAGCAGATGTCTTGGGCCTCAGATTGTATTTATACAGCGTTCTGCCTACAAGCTGATGTCTGCCTTTTTTTGCTGCAAGTTCATCAGGTTCTTGCTTTAGTGGTAGAATCTCGATCTTGTTTATCATGAATATATTGTGGCTCTTGGTCTTATCCCAAATTCATAACCCATGGTAATTGTTGTATTCATATAGTTATACTGTTGCCTTTTCCATTTAGAATGTTGTAAGTTGAGTCTTTCATTGAGGATAAAACAAACTATCCTATTGTGTGCATTGACGAGGAGTAACAACCCCAGGACTTTTATTCTGCAGTAATGGGATTTTGAGCTCCCAGTCTTCAAGTAATCTCTGTGTAGTAGTTTGCTGATAGTTATTACCAACCTTAGTCTATATTTCTCTGAACTGTTTATTGGGAATACTGTGCTAGTACAATGGCTGCCAATTGGACACACTTTCAAATCTGTTTCTGCAGGATATTTTGCTACTTGCACTAACTCCTGTTTTCTCTGAATACTGCTCCAAGACTTTTATTGCTGACCGTGATCTGTTTAACTACTTTGCAGTTACCTCAGAAAAATAGTTGTGTTGCTGGATCACATGCACTTCCAGTGCTTAGTTTCCGCAGAAACTGTTTTTCATATTTCTGTAGATGGGGCAGTACAAATGAATGAGTCTAACTTCTTTATTGAACAGAAATGCATGGTGTGAAAATTGCAGACCTACAGTTGTGGTATAAAGGTCATAAATGGTGCACGAAGATGTTTAGTACAAATTTGTTTGCATATCTTTCTAAATCATGCAAAAATGTTATAATACAAATAATTTGAGACGGGAAAAAACTCCTTTTTCGGAATAAAATGGATAAAGTATTACAGCCCATCAAAATTATTTGCTTGTGAATCTAGTTTTGATCTCCCAACCACAGTTGCAGTTCACTGCTCCTGGACATTTTCTTGGACCAAAGGTGAGATTGAAATTCAGCTTTTCCTTCAATCAATTCCTACAACACAATGAAATTTTAAACAAAGTTTTCAGGGCTGTTGCCTCATTTATAAACAGTTATTTCTTTATCCTTTCAGTCCTTGAGTTGTTGGTCTCCTGGTCTGTCTTTTCCCTTTTTGGTCCTGTCACATTCTTTCATAATTTGAAGTATGTTTTCAACTTTTTGATTGTAAATCTCAGCTGTAGGAAGGTAATGGTACTTTCCCTCTCAAGTTACCAACAATAAGTTTTGGGCAGCATTCAAGAATCTCAAAACTTTTAATTCAGAGCCAATTAAACCCAAGTCATTAATGCTTTCACAAATGACCTGGTTGAAGCTGTAAAGCCAATATTACAAAAGAGTGGGAAATCTGTCAATTGTCTAGATCAAGCTTTTCAATCTTTGACTAATAATAGTCTGAGTTACACTAACATACACACTGGTGGACTGTTTTTTGCTGATGTGGAAGGTGTTTCTGTTTGTGGAGTGATGTTTATCTCCGGGAGAGCAGCGGAGCTCTTCCAGCGCGCCGGAGTTTTGAGGAAAAAAGCTAACAGTGACGTCAGAGGAGAGCTGCAAGGTGATTGGTTGGGTGAGTCATTGCTGTTAGTGCATTTAGATATCTTTAAAAAAAAAGGGGGAAAGTTTTTTTTGTTGGAAAAAAAAAACCTTTGGTGATAAGGTGAGTACTACTAAAGTGTTTTTTTAAATTCAGTGTAGCTTATTAAGGACTTTAGATTGAAGTGGGTAGAACAAGACCCCTAGTGTAATTAGTATTAATTCAGAGAGTAACTAATTAATCTAAAGGCAAGTCATGGCAGGAGAGCTCAGCCCCGTGATATGCTCCTCCTGCGCTGTGTGGGAAATCAGGGATGCTTCCAGTGTTCCTGATGACCATGTGTGCAGGAAGCGTATCCATCTGCAGCTACTGGCTAACCGCATTATGGAGCTGGAGCTGGGGGTGGATTCACTGTGGAGCATCCGCGATGCTGAGGACGTCGTGGATAGCATGTTTAGTGAGGTGGTCACACCGCAGGTAATGGCTGCACAGGTAGAAAAGGGATGGGTGACCACCAGACGGAGTAGTAGGCACAGGCAGATAGTGCAGGAGTTCCCTGTGGCCATCCCCCCCCCCCCCCTCAAACAGATGTACCGCTTTGGATACTGTTGGGGGGGTGGGGAATGACCTCCCAGGGGAAAGCAGCAACAGCCAAGTTCCTGGCACCACGGAGGGCTCTGCTGCACAGCAGGGAAGGAAAAGAGTTGGAAGAGCAATAGTGATGGGGATTTTATTGTAAGGGGTGCAGATAGGCGTTTCTGTGGCCGCTAACGAGAATCCAGGATGGTATGTTGCCTCCCTGGTGCTAGGGTCAAGGATGTCTCAGAGCGGCTGCAGGACATTCTGAAAGGGGAGGGTGAGCAGCCAGAGGTCATGGTCCGTATTGGTACTAACGACACAGGCAGGAAGAGAGATGAGGTCCTGCAAAGTGAATGTAGGGAGTTTGGCAGGTTAAAAAGCAAAACCTCCAGGGTTGTAATCTCAGGATTACTCCCTGAGCCACGTGCTAGTGAGGGTAGGAATAGGAGGATAAGGCAAATGAATGCATGGCTGAAGAGCTGGTGTAGGTGGGAGGGCTTCAGCTACTTGGATCATTGGAGTCTCTTCTGGTGCAGAGGTGACCTGTGCAAGAGGGACGGGTTGCATCTGAACTGGAAGGGGACCAATATCCTTGTGGGGAGGTTCACTAGTACTACTAGGGAGGGTTTAATCTAGTTTTGCAGAGGGGTGGGACCCAAAATAGTAGCCTCTTCGATGAGATAGTTGAGGCAAATGTAGAGGTTAAAGCAAGCAAGTCCAGTAGGCAGTCCAGGCAGGGGCAGGACAGGGAGCGTGGAAGGTCTGGTAGGCTAAACTGCATTTACTTTAATGCAAGAAGCCTTACAGGTAAGACAGATGAACTCAAGAGCATGGATCGGTACATGGGATTGTGATATTATAGCTATTATGGAAACGTCATTGAGGAATGGGCAGGACTGGCAGCTCAATGTTCCGGTGTACCGATGCTTCCAGCGTGACAGAGGTGGAGGTGAGAGAGGAGGGGGAGTTGCACTATTGATTAGGGAGGACATCACGGCAGTACTTCGAGAGGATATCCTGGGGGGAATGTCCAGCAAGGCCATATGGGTAGAACTTAGAAATAAGAAAGGGGTGGTCACTTTGATGGGATTATACTACAGGCTCCCCAATAGTCAAAGGAAATTGGAGGAGCATATATGTAGGGAAATCACAGATAGGTGTCGGAATTATAGGGTTGTAATAGTAGATGATTTTAACTTCCCTAATATTGACTGGGACTGCCTTAGTGCTAAGGGATCAGATGGGGATGAATTTGTTAAGTGTGTCCAGGATAGTTTTCTGAAGCAGTATGTGTATGGCCCTACTAGAGAAGGGGCTACACTCGACCTCCTCTTAGGAAATGAGGCTGGGCAGGTGGTTGATGTGTCAGTGGGGGAGCACTTTGGGACTAGTGACCATAAGTCTATTAGCTTCAAGATAGTTATGGAAAAGGATAGGACTGGTCCTCGGGTTGAAGTCCTAAATTGGGGGAAGGCTAATTTCGATGGCATTAGACAGGAACTCTCAAAAGTTGAATGGGAGAGGCTGTTTACAGGTAAAGGGACGTCTGGCAAGTGGGAGGCTTTTAAAAGTGAGAGAGGAAGAGTTCAGGGCTGGCATGTTCCTGTTAGATGGAAGGGCAAGTTTAGGAAACCTTGGTTGACCAGGGATATTGAGGGTCTGGTCAGGACAAAGAAGGAGGCATATGTCAGGTATAGGCAGCTGGGATCAAGCGAGCCCCTCGAGGAGTATAGGGGATGTAGGAGTACACTTAAGAAGGAAATTAAGAGGACAAAAAGGGGCCATGAGATTTCCCTGGCAGATAAGATAAAGGAGAATCCGAAAAGATTCTATAAGTATATGAAGAGTAAAAGGATAGCTAGGGAGAGAGTAGGTCCCCTTAAGGATCAGTGTGGTAATCTATGAGTGGAGCCACGGGAAATGGGCGAGGTCTTAAATGAATACTTCTCGGCTGTATTTATCGTGGAGAAGGTCAGGGAAGCTGGTGAATTCAAGGGAGGGAACAGCGATATCCTGGAGCATATCAACATTACAAAGGAGGTGGTGTTGGAGATTTTGAAGCGTATTAAGGTAGATAAATCACCAGGGCCTGACCAGGTGTATCCTAGGATGCTATGGGAAGCAAGGGAGGAGATTGCTGGGGCCCTGGCAGAGATTTTTGTATCATCGTTAGCCACGCGTGAGGTACCGGAAAATTGAAGGATAGCTAATGTTGTGCCTTTATTTAAGAAGGGCAGCAGGCATAAGCCAGGGAACTACAGGCCGGTGAGCCTTACATCAATGGTGGGCAAGTTATTGGAAGGGATTCTGAGAGACAGGATTTATATGCGTTTGGAAAGACAAGGTCTGATTAGGGTTAGTCAGCATGGCTTTGTGCGTGGGAAATCATGTCTCTCAAATTTGATTGAGTTTTTTGAGGAGATGACCAAGAGGATTGACAAGGGCAGGGCGATGGACGTTGTCTACATGGACTTTAGCAAGGCCTTTGACAAGGTCCCGCATGGTAGGCTGGTCCAGAAGGTTCGAACACTTGGGATCCAGGGTGAGCTAGCCAATTGGATACAAAATTGGCTTGGTGATAGGAGGCAGAGGGTGGTCGTGGAGGGTTGTTTTTCAGATTGGATGCCGGTGACCAGTGGTGTGCCGCAGGGATAGGTGCTGGACCCTCTGTTGTTTGTCATATATGTTAATGACTTGGATTTGAATGTAGGGGGCATGATTAGTAAGTTTGCAGATGACACCAAAATTGGTGGTATAGTGGACAGTGCATAACGTTGTCTAAGGTTAAACAGGATATAGATAAACTGGGAAAGTGGGCAAGGGATTGGCAAATGGAATTTAACGCAGATAAGTGCGAAGTGATGCATTTTGGGAAGTTAAACCAGGGTAGGACATATACAGTGAATGGCAAGGCCCTGGGGAGTGTTGTTGAGCAGAGCGACCTTGGAGTGCAAGTACATAGCTCCCTGAAAGTGGCAACGCAGGTAGACAGGGTGGTGAAGAAGGTGTATGGCATGCTTGCCTTCATCGGCCGAGGCATTGAGTACAAGAGTTGGGACGTCATGTTACAATTCTACATAACATTGGTTAGGCCGCATTTGGAGTAGTGTGTGCAGTTCTGGTCGCTGCACTACAGGAAAGATGTGATTAAGCTGGAGAGGGTGCAGAAAAGATTCCCAAGTATGTTGCCTGGTTTGGAGGGCTTGAGTTATAAACAGAGATTGGATAGGCTGGGTTTGTTTTCCCTGGAGCGAAGAAGGCTGAGAGGGGACATGATAGAGGTATATAAAATTATGAGAGGCATAGATAGGGTAGATAGCCAGAGTCCGTTTCCCATGGTAGGGGTGACTAAAACTAGAGGGCATAGATTTAAGGTGAGCGGGAGGAGGTTTAAAGGGGATCAAAGGGGTAAATTTTTCACAGGAAGAATAGTGGGTATCTGGAATGAGCTGCCAGAGGAGGTGGTGGAGGCAGGAACAGTAGCAACCTTTAAGAGGCATCTGGACAGGTACTTGAATGAGCATGACATAGAGGGATATGGAATTAATGCAGGCAGGTGGGATTAGTACAGATAGGCATTATGGTCGGCATGGACGCTGTGGGCTGAAGGGCCTGTTTCCATGCTCTATGACTCAATGATATTCTGAAGATCTAAGATCCTTTCCCAAGTCTCTACACCTTGCCTGAGCATTATTTATTTTATTCATGCCCATATATTCCTTCCGTACTTTTCTTTCCTCATCTATAGACTATAGTAGTCTTACCCAGAAAGCAGGTCTTGGTTACAAGGGCTGGTAAATGTGTGTGCTGTGGTGTAAGTAATGTTAAGTTTGCCTTATTTGGAATAAGAAAGGGTGTTTTAGCATCTCGAGCGCAAAATGTGATATTTAAACTTGACTTGGCTTGTGAGATGTCACTTCATGTCTTACTGTAGAGATTTGGAGTGTAATTGCTATTGTATGTGTATATGTACATAGCACTTAATTATTACGTAGCGAGGTCAAAGGAAAATAAAACTCTGGCTTTTGTTCTATTAAGTGAATAATGGATGTATAGGAACAATCACAAGATGCTAATCTAATCTCATTTTAAAGCTCAGTTGAAGCTCGAAACTGCACCTGTAATTTGAATTGAGAAATAAGATTATAGCCTTGAAATCACCACAGGGTATGTTTTGAAAGTACATTGTCAAGTCTGTGCTCATTTTGTTTCTGATGGAGCAAATGCATTCCACCTTGTTGAAAAGTGTCGTCTATAAATCTGAGTGACTGAACAGTTGATTACAGTATTGCTTACTGTGTTCCAGTGAAGAATTAACATTACTAAACAAGCCTCGAGGCAAAGAATAAGCCCTGAAGTCAGATGTTGTGCATATATGTATTATAGTGGGCGGCGCAGTGGTTAGCACCGCAGCCTCACAGCTCCAGGGACCCGGGTTCGATTCTGGGTACTGCCTGTGCGGAGTTTGCAAGTTCTCCCTGTGACCGCGTGGGTCTTCGCCGGGTGCTCCGGTTTTCTTCCACAGCCTTGCAGGTGATCGGTAAATTGGTCGTTGTAAATTGCCCCTAGTGTAGGTAGGTGGTCGGGAATATGGGATTACTGTCGGGTTAGTATAAGTGGGTGGTTGTTGGTCGGCACAGACTCGGTGGGCCGAAGGGCCTGTTTCAGTGCTGTATCTCTAAATAAATAAATAAATATACTGTTAGGAGGACTGATCTTTTAAATAATCATTTCTTCCTTCACTTTTTTAAATCATTGGGAGGGAGTTCATGGCTTCCTTTAACTGATATGAACAAAAACAAACACGAACTAGGAGTAGGCTATTCAGCCCCTTGAGCCTGCTATGCCATTCTATAAGATCATGGATGATTTGTTTGTGGACTCAACTTCACTTTCCTGCCTGTCCCCGATACCCTTTGACTCCCTTGTTTGTCAAGAATCTGTCTACCTCTGCCTTCTTTTGGGCCTCCTTATCTCGAGAGACAATGGATACGCGCCTGGAGGTGGTCAGTGGTTTGTGAAGCAGCGCCTGGAGTGGCTATAAAGGCCAATTCTGGAGTGACAGGCTCTTCCACAGGTGCTGCAGAGAAATTTGTTTGTTGGGGCTGTTGCACAGTTGGCTCTCCCCTTGCGCCTCTGTCTTTTATCCTGCCAACTACTAAGTCTCTTCGACTCGCCACAATTTAGCCCTGTCTTTATGGCTGCCCGCCAGCTCTGGCGAATGCTGGCAACTGACTCCCACGACTTGTGATCAATGTCACACGATTTCATGTCGCGTTTGCGGACGTCTTTATAACGGAGACATGGACGGCCGGTGGGTCTGATACCAGTGGCGAGCTCGCTGTACAATGTGTCTTTGGGGATCCTGCCATCTTCCATGCGGCTCACATGGCCAAGCCATCTCAAGCGCCGCTGACTCAGTAGTGTGTATAAGCTGGGGATGTTGGCCGCTTCAAGGACTTCTGTGTTGGAGATATAGTCCTGCCACCTGATGCCAAGTATTCTCCGAAGGCAGCGAAGATGGAATGAATTGAGACGTCGCTCTTGGCTGGCATACGTTGTCCAGGCCTCGCTGCCGTAGAGCAAGGTACTGAGGACATCTGCCTTATAAACATTCAATGACCCTGCCTTTACCACTCTCCAGAGAAGAGAGTTCCACAGACTCTCAACCATCTGAGAGAAAAAATTTCTCCTCATCTCTGTCTTAAATGGGAGAACCTTTATTTTTAAACGGTGCCCCTAGTTTTAGTTTCTCCCACATGAGGAAAATCCTTTCAACATCCACCCTGTCAAGACCCCTCAAGATCTTGTATGTTTCAATAAGATCACCTCTCACCCTTCTAAACTCCAATGAATACAGACCCAACCTGTCCAACCTTCCTTCATAAGATAACCCTCTCATCCCAGGAATCAGTCGAGTGAACCTTCTCTGAACTGCTTCCAACGTAGTTGTACCCTTTCTTAAGTAAAGAGACCAAAACTGTACACAATACTCTCGATGTGGTCTCACCAATGCCCTGTACAATTGCAGCAAAACATCTCTACTTTTATATTCCATTCCCCTTGCAATAAACGACAACATTGCATTTACCTTCTTAATCACTTGCTATACCTGCAAATTAACTTTTTGTGTTTCGTGTACTAGGACACCCAGATCCCTCTGCATCTGAGTTCTGCAATCTCTCTCCATTTAAATAATATGTTGCTTTTCTATTTTTCTGCCGAAGTGGACAGGTTCGCGCATTGCCACATTATACTCCATCTGCCAAATCTTTGCCCACTCGCATAACCTATCTGTATCCCTTTGCTGACTCCTTAGGTCCTCTTTGCAACTTACTCTCCTAACTACCTTTGTGTAATCAGCAAATTTAGCAACCATATATTCTGTCCCTTCATCCAAGTCATTGATATAGATTGTAAATAGTTGAGGTCCCAGCACTGATCCCTGTGGCACTCCAATAGTTACAGCTTGCCAACCTGAAAACGACAGAGATGAGGAGAAATATTTTCTCAGAGGGTCTTTGGAACTCACTTCCTCAAAAAGCGGTGGAAGCCGAGATTTTGAATATTTTTAAGGCGGGGTAGATAGAGTTGATGAGCAAGTGGGTGAAAGGTTATCGGGGGTAGGCGGGAATGTGGAGTTAAGGTTACAATCAGATAAGCCATGATCTTGTTGAATGGTGGAGCAGGCCCGAGGAGCCGAGTGACGTCCTTTTGCTCCTAATTCGTGTGTTCGTATGACCCATTTATGCAAACTCTCTGTTTCTTGTTAGCTAACCATGTTAATATGTTACCCCTGCACCATGACCTCTTATTTTGTTTAGTAATCTTTGCTGTGGCACCTTGTCAAATGCCTTCTGCAAATCCAAGTACACCACATCCGCAGGTTCTCCTTTATCCACGTTGCTTTTTACTCCCGCAAAAAGCTCTAATAAATTAGTCAAACACGATTTCCCTTTCACAAAATCATGTTGACTCTACCTGATTGCGTTGAGATTTTCTAAGTGACCTGCTATAACCGTAATATAGATTCCAGCATTTTCCCTATGATAGATGTTAAGCTAACTGGCCTGTAGTTTCCTGCTTTCTGTCACCCTCTTTTGAATAGCAGAGTTACATTCGCTATTTTCCAATCTGATGGGACCTTTCCAGAATCTAGGAAAATTTGGAATATTAAAACTAATGCATCCACTATCTCAGTTGTCACTTCTTTTAAGACCCCAGGATGAAGTCCATCAGGATCTGGGTTGTAATAATTTTCTCAGTACCCATTACCTGGTGATGGTAATTGTGTCAAGTTCCTACCCCAGGAGCGGTGGCTACTGCTGGAACTGTAGTGGGACAGCAGCCCAGCTTCAAGACGAAGTTGTCAGGGAGCCCCGGAACCAAGGTACATTTTCGTTGCCTCGCCGGGAAAAATCGGTCGGGCCTTGGTGAGGCAGGGGTGGTTGATTGGCAGAATGGGGGGTGTGTTGGGTGGTTGGGGCAGTGGGGGCAGCCCTCCATTGGGCACAAGGTGCCCGATCATGAGGGCCTCACCCCAGGCAGTCAGAGAGCCACCTGCTTTTGTCAGGTGGCTTTTCTCTGCATCGGTGGCCCGACTAGCCACGGGTGAAATCCCTGTGGCAGCAGGCAGAGGTCCTTAAGGGCCTTGATTAGCCTGGGGTGGGCGGGCTGTTTTTCGCCACTGCCAACCTGCTTCAAGTGGCGACCGAGGCGGGAGTAGGTCAGGAAGGGCCCCCCACTAAGCCTCCCGCTCCATTTTACGCCCCCTCCCTGCCACCTTCCCGCTCGTGGGGTGGGGTGGGGGGGGGGGGGGTACGTAAAATTCCGGCCAAAAAAATCTGTTCAGTTGCTCCGCCATTTCCTTATTTTTCAATATTAACTCCCCAGACTCTCTCTTGAGGACCAACACTCACTTTACATACTCTTTTCCTTTTTAAATACCTGTAGAAACTCTTGCTATCCATTTTATTTTCTAGCTAGCTTTCTCTCTCGTACTCTTATTTCTCTCTCATTCTTTTAGTCATTCTTTGCTGATTTTTATATTCTGTCCAATATTCTAACCTGCCACTCTTTGCTGAATTGTATGCTTTTTCTTTCAATTTGATACTATCTTTAACCTCGTTAGTTAGCCACGGATGGTGTGTCCTTACCCTAGAAATATCTCCTTAAATGTCTGCCATTGCATCTCCACTGACCTATCCCTTAACCTAATTTCCCAGTTTACTTCAGCCAGCTCTGTCTTCAAACCCTCATAATTACCTTTATTTAGGTTTAAAACACTACTTAGATCCACTCTTCTCACCCTCCAGCTGAATGTGAAATTCAATCATGTTGTGATCACTGCTACCTAGGGACACCTTTACAATGAGGTCATTAATCCTGTCTCATTACACATAACCAGATTTAGAGTAGCCTGCTCTCTGGTTGGCTCTAGAACACGCTGCTCTAAGAAACTGTCCTGAAAACACTCCATCTTTCGGGCTGCCATTGTCAATCTGATTCGTCCAGTCTATCTGTAGATTAAAATCACCTATGGTTATCGCCGTGCCTTTCTCACTAACCACCTTTATTTCTTCCTGTATACCCCGTGCGCCAGTGTGGTTACTATTAGGGGGCCTATAAACTACTCCCACAAGTGATTTGCTACCTTATAGTATCACTTACCCAAACTGATTCTACATCTTGATTTTTAGAACTAAAGCCACCTCTCTCTATTGTATTAATGTCGTACTTAATTAAGAGATACCCCTCCACCCTTTCCTTTGAATTTAAATTCAACCAGCTGTCATGGTGGGATTTGAACTCCTGTCCCTTGGGCATTATCCTGAGCCCCTGCATTACTAGTTCAGTGACATTACCACTACACCATTGTCTCTGCTTGATATATAGAAGAGAACTTTGAACAATAAGGACTACTTTCATTTATGATTCCCTCTCTGCTCTTCCCATCCCCTCCCTCCCCTGCTCTTCCTCAACCCCTCGCTCTTACTCATTTCCCTCCCTCCCCCGCTGTTCTTCCTCATCGCCCTTCCCCTCAGCTTCTCTACAATCTTACCTGCCAAACTGTTTTTCTGTCTATAAAACAATTTGTGCAACAAACTGGAAATTTAACAGGTTTATTTGTGCTAACTTCAGTGCAAGACTGTTGTAAACATGAGAACAGGGTCACTGGTTAACTAAACAAGCTTTTTAAATTTTCTTATAAATTCTTAGATTCCAGCCATAGCACTAAAAATTATCGTCATTTTTAATTTATAGATAATTTAGTAACAGAATTTCCATTTAATTAATTCATCTGACTTATACTGGTTATATAAGAACATAAGAAATAGGAGTAGGCCATATGGCCCCTTAAGCCTGCTCTGCCATTCAGTAAGATTATGTCTGAACTTCTATATCAACTGTGCTTTCCCACCTGATCCCCATATCCCTTGACTCCCTTCGAGCTCAAAAATCTATAGCTCTCAGATACTCGGCATCCACAGCCCTCTGGGGTAGAGAATTTCAAAAAATTTACAACCCTCTGAGTGAAGAAATTTCTCCTCATCTTCGTTCTAAATGGCTGACTCATCTTGAGACTAACTGTTCAGCCAGGGGAAACACCCTCAGCATCTACCCTATCAAGCACTCCCAGAAATATGTTTCAATGAGGTCACCTCTCATTCTTTTAAACTCCAGAGAGTATAGGCCCATTCTATTCATTCTCTCCAGATAGGACAGCCCTCTCATTCCAGGAATCAATCTATTGAACCTTCGTTGCATCCCTTCTGAGGCAAGTATATCCTTTCTTAGGTAAGCTTCTTGGGTCATCTCAGTTCAGAAGCTTGTAAGTTCAACCCTACTCTAGATATGTGATCAGATAATTGAGGTTGGCACTTCCATGTAATGCTGAGGGAGTGCTCCACTGTTGGAGTTGCTGTCTTTCGATGAGACATAAAGCCAAGGCCCCATCTGCACTTTCGAGGGGATGTAAAAGATCTGTCAGCACTAATCAGAGAGGATTCTCCCCATGTCCTGACCATGGTTATTCCTCAAGCAACACCTAAAACAGGTGATCTGATCATTTACTTCATTGCTGTTTGACTACACATGATGCTTGATTTGGGGGAAATAGAAAAGGAAAACCGTCTCCACATTGAGGGTAGGAGAAAGGAGAAGACTTCCCTGAAATCTTCCGATGGCTGGATGTTGAAAGAGGGAACAATCTATATAGCTTTCCGATACATGGTGGTGGATGGGGTATGAAGAGCAATTCTTGCTTAGAATAGGTTATCTGCATGTGAAGTTATATAGGTAGCTACATTTTTTTTTAATATGCCTTTGGAAAAGTAGGTGACTTTCATTTCTGGACCTCAACTCAAAACCAGTCCAAAATGATGGCATTGAAGTTAATCTGTTTTGACTGAGTGAAAGGAGTATGGGCAATGTAAACAACTCCTAGTTTGGCACTGATTGACAGTCGCATCACAAGCTAGATAAAGCCTCATTGGTGCAGTAACTCTAACCACCTACCATTTCTTTCTATTTCATGACTCTCTCTTTTGTCAAATTGTCAGTCTGACATTAAGTTGTGGACGAGCCAAACTTCCTCCAGTTGAACTTTGGGAAAACTTCAGTTATTTTTAAAACTCCATACCCTTCCTGACTTCATTTCTGTCCTGTGTTGAAATCGCTAATGTTCAACTTTGATGTCCTGTTCAACCCGGAACCAAACATTAAGCTACATATCCTATTTATTCTTAAGACTGCATAGTTCAACCCTCACCCTCCCTCCACTGTCAGTATAATCCTTATATCGTCCTTGCTGGCTTCCTGAGCTGATGCTTAACACTGTCCAACCTATCTAAAACTTCAGCTGTATCCTGCCCTGCATGCCCATTTTTCCTTGTCAGTTTCTAGTGGCTCCCTTCTTCCAAAACACCAAACTCGAAGTTCCTATCCTTGTTTACAAATTCTCTTCATAGCTTTGTTCCACCATATCTCTGCAGCCTTCTTCAGAACTCTATCCTATCTCTGAGAACTGTGCATCAGCATTGCTGATGGCAGAGCTTTCTATTATAGTTCCGAAGAAGGGTCACTGACCCGAAACGTTAACTCTGCTTCTCTTTCCACAGATGCTGCCAGACCTGCTGAGTGAATCCAGCATTTCTTGTTTTTGTTTCTATTATATATGTTCTATCCTCTTGAGTTTTCTTCTTGCCACCTTTAACCATGCTTCTGGTCAGCATAAGGGCTCATGGAGTTGGGGGTAATATATTAGCATGGATATAAGATTGGTTAATGGACAGGAAGCAAAAGGTAGTCAAAAATGGAGCATTTTCAAGTTGGCAGGCTGTGACTAGTGTAGTGCTGCAAGGAACAGCACTGGGGCCTCAGCTATTTACAATCTATATTAATGCTTTAGACGAAAAGACAGAATAATATCTTTAAGTTTGCTGATGATGCTATTACGACCTCAATGAGACCGTTAACGTTAAAAATAAGAGATATGAATCCCCAGACCAATTTAAAGAACTACATGCCAAGATTTCATTTTAAGACTTTTATTATAATAATTAAACTAAAGAAATCCCCATTAGCAAAATAGTACTTTGTCAGTAGCTGATACCCCAAATTATAAAGAAAGGTATTTTCTTTACTTCTTAAAGTACTTGAAAACCTCACACCACACTTATGTGTTACATAATCCTTTTTGATGACAAGGTTCTTGGCGGTTAAAAGTCCCAAACTCCTCCCAGATGCAATGGGTTGGATCTCCCAGACCTTTTCAAAAGTCAGTGTCCCCTTTGCTTACTTATCCGGGCACTTTCAACCTGGACGTCCGTGGTAATCCTGTTGGTATTCTACTTCTCCACAAGCTTCAACTTTCAAACCAGATCCAAGTCTTTGCAGCCTTTATCTGTATCAGACTTCATAGAACAGATGTTCTCTCGCTGTCCTCACCACGGCTGGCTGTCCTCCTTACAGCCTCCTTTGGGGTGGCAGCCGCTGGGTTCCCTTCTTACAGCCTGCCTGCCTTCAGAAGATCTGTTAAATTTACCTGGACTCAAAAGTCAATAGCCTATTGTCCTTTTCCAATATGCAAAGTCCAGAAGTCTGGTTTCACTGCCACCTGGATCTTCTGTTTTTCCTTGATGTTAACAGCTGTCTGGTACATTTGCATCTTCATAATCACAGACTCCTTGTTCACGACCAGAGTGTCTGGGAGGGCGAAACCCATTGTTCTCACTTGTAAACCATGCAGTCTCTTTTTCAAAAAGAGTCTTTGATCTGTGTTCTCAGTTGCCCTGGTAACCAAGATTTCTGTCTTTTCCTTTAGCAGAGGGAATGTGAGGTCACCTGACTTTCCGGACTCCAATCTAAACTTTTAAAAATCTCACTGTTTAAAACATAATCATGTTACAAAGTCCAACGTTTGTAACAATACAAAGTTAGGTGGAAATGCAAGCTGTGAGGAGGACACAGAGAGGCTACAAAGAGATATAGATAGGTTTAGTGAATTGTACAAAGGTTTTATTTGTTTGTACTCAACTTAGAATTCCATGTGTTTTAAAAAAAAAACTGAGAAAAGGATTTTTTTTGCGCAGTGGAAAACAATAAATAATTGGAATTCCTGCAATGTTTTGAAGGGAAGTTCATAAGAGTTGAACTTTTTGGATATTCTGAAAGGAAGTTGAACTTGTACAAGGACAGGAGGCCAGCAGTTTCAAGGAAACCACCGGGGTTTGACCTTTCCTCAGCAGTTTTCTTGAAGGACGAGACACTGTGTCTGGACATGTAATCATTTTCAGGAAGGGTTTTTCATCTTGGACCCTTTTAAAAAGCCAGTGAATTGGACAAAGGGCAGACATTTGAAATCTTTGTTTTGACCTGCCTGGAGCAAGAGAGAAAAGACCCAGGAAAGTGTTACCTCTCTCTCTAAAGGAGACTTTCACCTCTTGAAAAGGAATCCTGCATTTGAAAGGTGACAGATTCCTGTTGCCTCCAGTGTCTGAAGAATTCCTGCACCAGTGAGATTCCTGCTGCCTCCTGTGTGCTAAGAAATCCTGAAATCTGAAGAATTCTTCTACTGCTAGATTGCTGCTTCAAAACCCAAGCAGGCCTATTGCTACACCTCACCTCACCGAAAACATCCGACCAGAACGTGATAAACTCAATTATTTTTATTATTCCTTCTAATCCTAACAAACAGCTGTAAACCAAAAATCCTTTTTCCCCCGGTTAACTGGTTTCTTTTTGAATATATGTGTGTCTGCATGAGGGTTAAAGAATTGAGTTTTTTTAAAATATAGATTTATCGCAGTAGTTAAGACCTATTATTTCTTTAACTATTTATTAGAAATGTTGTTGTTTAAAGAAATCTGGTTTGGTGTGCTTTATTCTGGGGGAAAAATACTGTGCTTAATTTGGCTATTCTTCAGTAGGTGGGAAACTTTATTTGATATGCTGTGACCTGTGGAGTAGTGGGACGACTCCTGCCTTGGTCATAACAGAATGGACAACAAGGTAGCAGATGGAGTATAATGTGGGGAAGTGTGAGGTTATTCACTACGGTGGTAAGAATTGAGACCAGAATATTTTTTAAAAGGCTTGCAACTTCTAAATGTTGACGTTCAGAGAGACTTGGGTGGGCTCATACAAGAGCACAGAAAGTTGGCATGCAGGTACAGCAAACAGTTAGGAAGGCAAATGGCATGTTGACCATTATTGCAAGAGAATTGGAGTTCAGGAATAAAGAAGTGTTGCTACACTTGTACAGGGCTTCGGTGAGACCACACCTGGAATACTGTGTGCAGTTTTGGTCTCCATATTTAAGGAAGGGTTTACTTGCATAGGAGGCAGTGCAGCGATAATGAGGCTGTGTAAATTGGGCCTATATTCTCTGGAGTTTAGAAGATCTCTTTGAAACTTACAAAATTCTGAAAGGGCTTGACAGGGTAGATAGAGAGGTTGTTTCAGCTGGCTGGGGAATCTAAAACATGGGGGCATTGTCTCAAGATAAAGGGACAATCATTTAGGACTGAGACGAGAAATTTCTTCATTCAAAGGTTTGTGAATCTTTGGAATTCTCTATCCCAGAGTGTTGTGGATTCTCCATGTTGAATATATTTAAGGCTGGGATAGACAGATTTTTGGTCTCCTGGGGAAATCAAGGGATATGGGGAGCTGGCGGAAAAGTGGAGTTGAAGCCTAACATCAGCCATGATCATATTGAATAGTGGGGCGGCCTTGATAGTCTAATCCTGGTCCTATTTCTTATGTTCTTATGCATTCTCTCTGTGAAGCACATTGGGATGTTTGGTTGTATCAGGGCACCACAGAAGCACAAGATGTTGCTCCAGAGAGGGTTCTTTACTAAAATTGAAACTAAAACATTTTGTGAGTAAGGGAAAAGGCTTTTCTTTGTGTGTATTTTACCTTGATGCTGATGCTGATGTCCATCACCTTAATGAGCATAAAATGCACAAATGATGAATTTTGTTTACAATAATTGTCTCCAACAGATGGCTCTGTGCTCTCCCAAGTCTCCACATATCCTTTGCATATTAAGCACCATGTTAACACTGCATCAGCAGCTGAAATGGATGAAATTGCAATATTCATTCTTTGAATAAACCAGACCAGTTATTTAGAAGCAATTGATGAGTGTGCTGATTGACTGTATTTACCATTGGCTAGTATCCAAGATCATTTGATTCAGACTAACCTACAGATTGTCGTCTAAAGAGCTTATAGCCAGCTGTTGGCACTCCTCCCGGCAGTTGTGCCATTTGAACCACAGTGTGACCGGATATTTGGCTATACTGTGGTTAATGATTTTTAGCAGCTGTTATGGAGTATTTTCCTTTGTTTAAGCCAGGTGACCTGTTATAGGACTTAAATGTTTATGTTGGAATTTGATACTGGTGTCAATGGGTTGCCTTTTTAGATGGGCCATCGAAGGGCTGAATGGCCTACTATTTTCTGTGTTTTCTGTTTAACTATTGCTCGAACAAATAGGTTTTCAAGCCTGCTAAATGGATGCGAAGGACCCACAAGAGTCTCCTTTGGGTGTGCAAGGTTATCAGATTTCTGTCTGTCTGAGATTGCATGTATTATGTGCCACAAGAATATGTAACACAAATTTCATATTCTAGATTTTTTTCAATACTCAATAGTGTGTTCTTTCTGTTAGGTTAATAAATTTTCCAAACTTCACTTGTGTAGTTGATGGCCTTTCAGAAGTAAGGACAAGAGAGTGTGTCTATATTTGCAGACAATGCCTCGACCCATAAATTGGAAAACTACTTCTGTGATTTGTTGGTTTGGGATCTTTCTCTACCAGAGCTCTGATGTTGTATGACCTAGAGGGAAGAACTAGATTCTATGGTACATACTCTTGTTTTCAACATATGAAAAAACAGTATATATTGCACTAACTTCAGCTATGATACAATGTTGAATGCAAATGATGTACTCATTTTTGCTAAAATGGGAATTGTTACCTGTTCAGCTGTAGATCATTTTAACTTGACCTTTGTATGCAAAAGGGTAATGTGATTGTACAGTTTTATGTAATTTGTAAATGGATTTTTACAGACTTTTCTGATGTGCAACCTGCATATGGTACGAAATGAGTCATTGAACGTGCATGCTTTATTTTGCTATTTCAGGTAGGACCAGGTGAATGTCAGGCACGTAAAGATGAGGTGACTGATGAGTCAGTGAGAACAGTGGCAGAAGGAGATGGAGTCTCCAATCCACACAGGTTACCAACAGAAAAATGTCACCACTCTGCAATCCACTGCTGCCATCAAGTTCACAGACAAGCATTGACATCCAGTAATCCTCATCCACAACAGCTACAGCAACTTCAGCCATGCACAGTCACTCCTAATGGCACATGTACAAAGGTATGGATACATATTGGAGGAGAGTGCAGGAAGTATGGAGTTGGGAGAGGGGAAACCTCTTAGAGCATGATATCCAACTTGCTCTGGTAGATTAAAGGGAGGGATTTGGTTCTTGAGATGAATTGCTTTAACCATTCCGTCCTGCAGTGGGTATCAGACTCTTCCCTAGTTTCAAAGAAACACCCATAAGAAACTGAATGTGGTGTCAGGGGAAGAGATGCTGAGAATCTGAATGTATCGTTGACAAATGGCAATGCATTCAGCTGTCTATGAACATTGCTCCAACAGCCTATCTTTGAATATTTGAAAGGAGGGGGAAGCCTGGCTAAGTTGCCCCCTCTCTATCACAAGGTATTGAGGCTAAATCAGTGCTTAAAACCAACCCTTTGGCCTTTAGCTACCTCCCCCAGTTCTTCCTAATTCCTTTTCACTTTTGGAAATTTCCTCATGTAATCTCCTCCTGCTGAGGTTGCTATACAAGGACAATTTCTTTATGAAGAAATGCAGCACTGTGGTGGGGTTAGGCCTGGCGTGAAGCCTGCATTATTCCTGATTTAGCATCTCCATGTTCATAGATTGTCTTCCAATGAAGGATTTCTGATTTAGCGATGAATGTGAGGAAATGGGCCAGATGGGAAGGGTAATGTTGATAACACTTGCACAGTTAATCATAATAGTAAGATCCAGTTTGTTTGCAGCCAGCTTGGTAGCAGCTCATGCCCTGTCGAGGCAGACGGTTTCTCCATGCATTTGACATTCATAAGTTTCTATATGTTGTGGTGGCTGGGCAAACTGTATGGCCTGTGGTGCTACTTTAATAATGCAGTGATAAGTTCTAGGGAGGTTAGCAAGTATTTCTGGATTCATTGAAATCACTTATTGATTGTAGTTTATCATTATACAAATTCAGGGATAAATATTTGAGTATGCAGACTTGTTATAAGGTGGCAGTGGTGCAAGTTCAGTGTGCCATTACATTGTGTGGCTACTGTTTAGCTCATGTTGTGGGATATTTATATCTAAGCAAATTGCTATCTCTTTTAGTAAGATGCAGATTTGGTAAGTGAAGCTGGAACAGCAGTTGCTTAAACGTTAAGCTTGAAATAGAATGTGAAAAATATGCAGTTTTAAAGTAGATGAAAAATTACGTGAATTAAATGCCTGAAAATGTAGAAATTATACCCTGAGATTATTTACTAATTCATCCCAGGAATACCCCTTTGGTTTCTTGAAACGAATGCACGAGTGTAGTCCACAGAAATTGGATGGCCGTTTGAAGGAAATAAACTTGTAGGGCTATGGGGATCGAGTGGGGAGTGGGGCTGACTGGATTGCTTTGGGTGGAGCCAGCATGGACTCAATGGGCCAAATGGCCGCCTCCTATGCCGTAAATGACTCTATAACTTTACATGAAGGGGCTCCATTAGTTTTGAAAAATCGCACAACATTATCAATTTGTTTTTAAAAAAAGGCACTACTGGGGCCAAAAACTGATTTTTCACAGTAATCCAGAATTTAAGAGAACTTAGTTGAGAAATGTAGCTGAAACATGCAGGCAGAAAAGTTGTAGGTTCAACTTCCAGACTGATTGCAGCTGTGATGCCACAACAATTGTCTCCTGCTTCTGGGCTATTGGGGAGGGATAAAGGAAATCAAGTAAGAGTTCTTGTTCCTGATTACTATTCAGTTGCTATTTGCCAGAAGTGTGCATTTGAAAATAAAAGGCAAGCACAGGATTGGGTTCAGTTGTAATGCTCTCGAGATCGCAGTCCCACAGTCGAGGCTTGCATGTGAATGATGGATTAAATATTGGGCAGTGCTCACAGAGCCATATCTCAGTAAGGAGTCAATAAATTAGAGGGACAGAATAAAATTGGCAAGAAAAACAATTTTTAAGATCATTCCCTTTTTGTTCAATGCAATCTGAATTAAATAAGCAAATGTGCTTTCAGAATGTGGAAGTGTAGTCAAATTAGGATCATAGAATAGTATAGCACAGTAGGAGGTCATTCAGCCCATCGAGTTGCACCGGCTCCTTTGTAAAACAATCCAGTTAGTTCCATCCCTGGCTCTTTCCCCAAATCCCTGTATTTTTGCTCCTTCAAGTATTTATCCAATTCCCTTTTGAAAGCTTCTACTGAATCTGTTTCTACCACCTTATCAGCTACTGCATTCCAAATCCAAAATTGGGAACATACATAATGTAGCAGGTTTAATTTGAGTATAGTGTAGGCTCAAGGTAGTATTAAAATAAAAATTAAATGTTTATTTTGTTTCCCCCCCCCCCCCCCCACTCCCGTGGAATGCTTATATTTGATTTGCTGTAATGTTTCGTGTATCCCAGGGACATCAAATGAATTTGTGAAGCTCAGTCCCTATAAGGTAAGCTAACTAATGCAGTAAATAGTGGGCTGGAATTTTTTTTAAATTAGAATTTCTTTACAGAAAACATGTTCTTGTTGGTTTTGGACAAACTGCATTGCTCCCTCACTCACTCTGTCTTTGGCCTCCTTGTCTCGAGAGACAATGGGTAAGCGCCTGGAGGTGGTCAGTGGTTTGTGTAGCAGCGCCTGGAGTGGCTATAAAGGCCAATTCTAGAGTGACAGACTCTTCCACAGGTGCTGCAGATAAAATTGGTTGTCGGGGCTGTTACACAGTTGGCTCTCTCCTTGCGCTTCTGTCTTTTTTCCTGCCAACTGCTAAGTCTCTTCGACTCGCCACAGTTTAGCCCCGCCTTTATGGTTGCCCGCCAGCTCTGGCGATTGCTGGCAACTGACTCCCACGACTGGTGATCAATGTCACAGGACTTCATGTCGCGTTTGCAGATGTCTTTAAAGCGGAGCCATGGACGGCCGGTGGGTCTAGTACCAGTGATAAGCTCGCAGTACAATGTGTCCTTGGGGATCCTGCCATCTTCCATGCGGCTCACATGGCCAAGCCATCTCAGGCACTGCTGGCTTAGTAGGGTGTATATGCTGGGCACGTTGGCCGCCTCGAGGATTTCTGTGTTGGAGATACGGTCCTGCCACCTGATGCCAAGTATTCTCCGGAGGCAGCGAAGATGGAATGAATTGAGACGTCACTCTTGGCTGACGTATGTTGTCCAGGCCTCGCTGCCGTAGAGCAAGGTACTGAGGACACAGGCTTGATACACTTGGACTTTTGTGTTCTGTGTCAGTGCGCCATTTTCCCACACTCTCTTGGCCAGTCTGGACATAGCAGAGGAAGTCTTTCCCATGCGCTTGTTTAATTCTGCATCGAGAGACAGGTTACTGGTGATAGTTGAGCCAAGGTAGGTGAACTCTTGAACCACTTCCAGAGTGTGGACGCCGATATTGATGGATGGGGCATTTCTGACGTCCTGTCCCATGATGTTCATTTTCTTGAGGCTGATGGTTAGGCCAAATTCATTGCAGGCAGCCGCAGACCTGTCGATGAGTCTCTGCAGACACTCTTCAGTGTGAGCATCGTCAGCAAAGAGGAGTTCCCTGATGAGGACTTTCCGTACTTTGGTCTACGCTTTTAGATGGGCAAGGTTTAACAACCTACCATCTGATCTTGTGTGGAGGAAAGTTCCTCCTTCTGAGGACTTAAATGCATGTGAGAGCAGCAGTGAGAAGAAGATCCCAAACAGTGTAGGTGCAAGAACACAGCCCTGTTTCATGCCGCTCAGGATTGGAAAGTAGTCTGGTGAGGCGCCGCTATGCTGAATTGTGCCTTTCATATTGTCATGGAATGAGGTGATGATACTTAGTAGCTTTGGTGGGCATCCAATCTTTTCTAGTAGTCTGAAGAGACCACTTCTGCTGATGAGGTCAAAGGCTTTAGTGAGATCAATGAAAGCAACATAGAGGGGCATCTGTTGTTCACGGCATTTCTCCTGTAGCTGGCGAAGGGAGAACAGCATGTCAATGGTGGATCTCTCTGCTCGAAAGCCACACTGTGCCTCAGGATAGAGCCGCTCAGCCAGCTTCTGGAGCCTGTTTAAAGCGACACGAGCGAAGACTTTCCCCACTATGCTGAGCAGGGAGATTCCACTGTAGTTGTTGCAGTCACCGCGGTCACCCTTCTTCTGATAGAGGGTGATGATATTGGCATCGCGCATGTCCTGTGGTACTGCTCCCTCATCCCAGCACAGGCAAAGCAGTTCGTGCAGAGCTGAAAGTATAGCGGGCTTGGCACTCTTGATGATTTCAGGGGTAATGCCGTCCTTCCCAGGGGCTTTTCCCTCACACGAGTGACAAGTAATGTAGAAATCTTGGCCTGTTCTTCTCAGTGACAATGAACTGACTGAACAGGTTCTGCAAATGCAGAGCTTCAACTAACACGAATTTTACAGCTTCTGATCCAAGATTTAGAAATGATTTAAACTAGAGAAGTTTTAAATTACTAGTTTAAGCCGATTACAAATGCCAATTTGGTCTACTGAATTTTGTCACTGGGTCAACAACCACTGTATAATAGTTGATGGATTTAATTTGAAAATCCATTACTTACCATGCAACTTTGTCGCATCTATATAGATATGGTGATGGACTTAGTTCTGTCCCTTCCATTTGAAATACATTGTAACAGAACTGGCTTTTATATTAGTGATTCAACCATAGAGTAATTTAGATTTGCTTTTAACGATTTGCACATTTGAGACTGACAGCACTGTTGCAATATGCAAAATGGCTAAAAGTGTTGACCTGTTTTTGTGATTCCTATCCATTTAGTTTAGTTTAGAGATACAGCACTGAAATATTTTAGATATTTAACTTGGTTGTAATTGTCTGCCTTGAAACAATTTATCTTTGTTACTTATTACAAGTTTGTATATTCTGATTAAATTCAACACTAATATTGATTTTTTTCCCTTGACTTTCCAATTTGTGTTTTACTAGGAATCTAGCAGGGTAACTAGCGACTGTTCAAGATCGCCCTCTGTAAAAACCAGTTCTGTGCAATGTAAGAACATGTCCAGAAGGCCAACCTCACCAGGTAATGTCCTGTAAACTCTTTACCGGAGTCCTGTCGAATGGTATTTGTTGATGTCCTATTACGTTGCAATCGGCTGCCTTGTTTAATGCATTCTGTCCTGGAGTTGGAATAGATCAAAGGTACAGTGAAACTCGCAAAAAGTTAAAGGTTGCTTTTGTAACTAGCATGCATGATATCAATGTTATATTGTATGTTCTTTGGGGAGAAATCATAATGGTACCATGAGTCTACATGCAAATGCAAAACTATCTAGAAATTTCAAGCTCGCCCATTGAAAAATATTTCCATTAGGTGGAACTGTAGAGGTGGCTCTTCTGAATTCTTGCACATTGTCATTGAAAGGGCATGCGCAAATGAATTGTATAAGACTGCATGTGAGCTTTGGCAATAGTGAGCTTGTTTGCAAAGTTTGCTTATTTTGACTTGAATGGAAGAGTTTTCCCTACTTCATTTGTAGCAATAGTGTTATAAGTTTTGAGTTGTCCTGTATCTGTCCACGGTATCTTGTATATCGAATCCCAGACTTTGAGCCAAAATATTTTCACATAAATGAAAAATCAAACACTGATTACAGGGCTTGGGCTGTAACGATTTCCGATATGGTATATTTGTTAGTTCCGAATTTGACATCCACAACAGTAGAAAGCGCTGGTCAGTAACTGCAAAAAAGAATTGATTGACCAGAAGTAAGTGGGGTAAAGGAAATTATTGTAATATGAACAGAGGTTTAAAATAATTAATTAGAAAAATATGAATTACAAGGGGAAAATAATTAGTCTTGTTAAGTCTTCTGTCATCTTAATAGTCACATGATACAATGATAATATAGTTGATGACTCATCATATCAATTAACCATTATAAATTAGTCAACAACAGATCCAGACATGGCATGCAGGAAACCCCAAATTTGGAGAGCTTTGGGAACTGTAGGTTCAAAGTCACCTATTCCTCCCAAGCATTCTACACTTTCCTCATGTCCTGTCATAAATTACTAATGTATGCCAAAAATGTTTTCATAAAACTAATTTGCATTTAACTGAATACTAACTGCTTCCACCCTTTCCCTAGTAGATTGACCAGTTGCTGGCTGAAATAATATATCTGCAGATCGGTTTTGAATTTACTCCCCTTCAAATACAGGCTATGTCCTTTGGTTCTACCGTTGAGGACAAAGTGAAACAGCTTGTCTTGACCTACAATATTTAGTCCTGTTAGAATCCTAAAAACAGCAATCATATCACCTCTCAGCCTTCTCTTTTCCAGTGTGAACATGTCTAATTTATGTAATGAAATTAATTACGAAACAATGTGCTACATAATTGGGCCATCTGTGTTGTTTAGCTTGTCAAATTTGGAAACTCTTCCTAACAAGTGGAATGTACCAGCTGTAGCGAGCTGAATTTGAGTAAATTGACTCAGACTTGCCTGTTCGCAATGGCTAAACTTAGTTGTGGCCTGAATTTTACATCACACCAACGAGCGGGATGGTGGGGGGGGGGTGGTGTAAAATGGAGCAGGAGGCTCCGGGAGGCTTTCCCGACCCCTCCCGCCTCCGCTGCCATTTACGTAGGTAGGTGTGGGGCGGGTGGGGGGGGGGGGGGGGGGGTTGGTGTGTGAAAACGGCCCGCCTGCCCCAGGCCAATCAAGGCCCTTATGCGGCCACTTAAGGGCCTTCGCCCGCCTCCATATGGATTTTTACGCGTGGCAAGCGGGTGCTCTGGAGCCGGGAAAAACCACCTGGGAAAACCAGGCGGCTGCCGATTGTCCCCGGGGGTGGGGGGGCCTGCTCAATGGGCACAGGGTGCCCAATGGAGGGCCGCCCCTGCTACCTCAACCACCCCCAGCACCCAACAAGTGCCCCCCCCCCCCCCCCCCCCCCCCAACCAACCGCCCTTGCTTTGTCGGGGCCTGACCGATTACCCCCGGGTGAGGCAACCAAAACTTAACTTACCTCTTGGCTCTACGTCGTCTTCTATCTTTGGCTGGGTTGCAGTCCCAGCAATGGCCACTGCTCTCGGCGCTGCCGGCCCGCTGATTCACCAGCAGATCAATGAGGTGGGACTTCCTCAAGCGGTTGGAAGTCCCACCTTGGAACATTTAAAGCCTGAGGACCTGTAAAATGCGAAACGGATCCCCAGGTGAGGCGGAAGCGGGTTCACCACTGACTTTTACATCGGAGCCCAGCTCCCGTCCGCCCGCTGTAAAATTCCGGCCTGTGTTTCTATTAAGGATTCTAAATGGACATATTTTGTTCAAGATGGACATGAAATAGGCATACTGTTATCTGCAGAATTCCATCTCCCAGCCCCTAAGCATAGCATACCTGTGGGGACCCTGTTGTCTTCTAGTTTGAAGACTAGCAATTGCCCCAGATTATTCTACGTGCTCTTTTAAAGCAGTAAATGAGGAGGTTGCAGGCCACGATAGGGGCTAAAATGGGAGATCAGTTTTTGGGTAGGTTAATGTTCTTCCTGATTTCCCAATTTAGCCAGTGTTGTGTACTAGTTTGTACTTGAAACTTGTGTATATTTCTCCACTATCGCCTACTTTAAATAAGAACATAAGAAATAGGAGAAGGAGTAGGCCATTCAGGCCCTCAAGCCTGCCCCACCATTCGATAAGATCATGGCTGCTGTCCCAGGCCTCAACTCCTCTTTCGGGCCTGCTCCGCATAACCCTCGACTCCCCGAGATTTCAAAAAACTATCTACCACCTCCTTAAATACATTTCACAACTCTCTGAGGTAGAGATTCCAGAGATTCACCACCCTCTGAGAGAAGGAATTCCTTGGTGCATCAGTTTTAAATGTGTGACCCCTTATTCTCGAACTTTGTCCCCTAGTTCGAGATTCCACCACTAGTGGAAACATATTCTCAACACCTACCCTGTCAAGCCCCCTTAGAATCTTATATGTTTCAATAAGATCACCTCTCATTCTTCTAAACTCCAATGAGTAAAGGCCTAACCTGTTTAGATGTGCGTGATAAGACAACCCCTTCATCCCAGGAATCAGCCTAGTGAACCTTTTCTGATCTGCCTCCAATGCTGGTATATCCTTCCTTAAATACGGGGACCAAAACTGTAGGCAGTACTCCAGGTGTGGCCTCACCAACACCCTGTACAGTTGTAACAAGACTTCCCTATTTTTAAACTCTAACCCCCTAGCAATAAAGGCCAAAATTCCATTTGCCTTCCTAATTACTTGCTGCACCTGCATGCTAACATTTTGTGTTTCATGTACAAGATCCCTCTGTACTGCAGTATTTTGTAGTTTTTCGCCATCTAAATAATAATAACCTGCCTTTTTATTCTTCCTACCAAAGTGGATGACCTCACACTTTCCAACATTGAACTCCATCTGCCAAGTTTTTGCCCACTCACTTAACCTATTATATCTCTTTGCAGATTCTTTGTGTCCTCATCACAACATGCCTTCCCACCTATTTTTGTATCGTCCGCAAATTTGGATACACTACACTCTGTCCCTTCCCCAAGTCATTAATATAGATAGTAAATAGTTGAGGCCCTAGGACCAATCCTTGTGGCACCCCACCAGTTACGGCTTTTCAACCAGAAAAATACCCATTAATCCTGACTGTCTGCCTTCTGTGTGTTATCCAATCCTCAATCCATGCCAATGCATTACCCCCAGTACCCGGAGCTCTTACTTTGTGCAATAACCTTTTCTGTGGCACCTTATCGAAAGCCTTCTGAAAATCCAAATACACTACATCTACCGGTTCCCCTTTATCTACTCTGATTATATCCTCAAATAATTCTTAACAAATTTGTCAAACATGATTTCCGCTTCATAAAACCATGTTGACTGTCTGATTGCATTATGTTTTTCTAAATGTCCTGCTGTTTCTTCCTTAATAATGGACTCGCATTTTTCCAATGACAGATGTTAAGCTAACTGGCCTATAGTTTCCTGCTTTCTGTCTCCCTCCTTTCTTGAATTGGGGGCGTCACATTAGTGGTTTTCCAATCTGCTGGTACCCTACTGGAATCCAGTGAGTTTTGGTATATTACGACCAATGCCTCCACTATCTCTACGGCCACTTCTTTTAAAACTCTTCGATGCAGGCCATCGGGTCCTGGAGACTTGTCTGCCTTTAGTCCCATCAGTTTGTCAAGCACCTTTTCCCTCGTGATAGAGATTGTTGCAAGTTCCTCCCTCCCATTGACACCTTTCTCATCCATTATTGTTGGGATGTTTATAGTGTCCTCCACCATCTATTTCCAAATACACAAGAACATCTCTAGTTCCTGTTATAATTTCAGTCACGTGGTGCACCAATATCAATGTTGAGGGCAGCACAGTGGTGAGCACTGCAGCCTCACAGCTCTAGTGACCTGGGTTCAATTCTGGGTTCTGCCTGTGCGGAGTTTACAAGTTCTCCCTGTGACTGCGTGGGTTTTCGCTGGGTGCTCCGGTTTCCTCCCACAGCCAAAGACTTGCAGGTTGATAGGTAAATGGGCCATTATAAATTGCCCCTAGTATAGGTAGGTGGTAGGGGAATTGTGGGGATGTGGTAGGATTATGGGGTTAATGTAGGATTAGTATAAATGGGTGGTTGTTGGTCGGCACAGACACGGTGGGCCAAAGGGCCTGTTTCAGTGCTGTATCTCTAAATAAAAAATAAATATTTATATACAGATGCAAAATCAGTGTTTTTGACTAAATTATTGGGTGTTCCCATTCTTGGGTGAAAATGATGTTCAGATTGCACTCTTTGTATAACCTGCAGGATTTTGTCTTCCAGGTGGAGAGTTCCACTGCTCAGAAGATCACAGGTATTCTGTCCTAGCGGCACCTCCCAATAGTCCCACTGACCTGTCCTCCCATCAGCATCCTCTTACAGCACCAAAGTCTCCTTCTCAAGTTATTAACGAGCCAACAGTTTCCATTCATCAACATGGACATGCAACTTCTACAGCCCCATGTACTGTGCCACACAGCTCTGTAACCTCCACAAATTCAAATCGGAGACCACCTATGGCATCTGGTATCCCACAAGTTCTGCCTCACGTATCCAAGACCTCTGCAGTTGCCATGACAACGGCTTCATCTCCAGATGTGTCCTTGATTTCAAAAACCTCTGCTGCTGCTTCTACAGGTGTGCTTGTGACCCCAGTGCCTCCAAGTGCTAGCCCTCATATTTCTAACAGTGGGTTATCTTCTTTCCCAAAGACTACAGCTGCCCCTATTTGCACCAGCCACTATAATGGAGCTTGCCCAGTAACAGCCACACCAAACCCAGCTGCTCCAGGCAGTGGTGTCTGCAGGTTAGTATTTGCTCTCAAATCTGGAAATTTTACCTCCTAAAATGTCTCCCGCTGATGTAAATATTGGAGATTGCAGTTAGGAGTGAATGCATACTTCAATTTGAAAGAACCATTGACAAAACCAGAACAGTGAAGCTCTTGCCTTTCTCTCTCTGAATTTAGTACACAGTAGGAAACTTGGTGCGCTAAGCATCTAAGTCTCTATTTGAAATGCTTAGATTAAACACCTAATAATGTAATGATAACTTGTATAACACACAGCAAGAGTTAGGCAGGGGGTTGGATCCATCTGCTGCAATGCGTGGATTACCTATGAATAAGGCATTTGAGATCAGGTCACGATTAAACACCATGCCCACATAATCACTTTCTTGAATATTAAAACATTTCCACATTTATTGGAGGAGCTATTAATTGACTTTCACAATTGCACCATTGCTAATAGTTGTAATTCACCTCAGTCCCATGGTTGTTTGATTTCATTCGTATGAATATTCACATGAGAAATTTAAACATGCAGAAAAAGTTTTAAACCCCATGTGAATTTCAAACATTTAAACGAAGTACTTCCAAAATCATCCAAACCTTCTGTACACAAAAAATCAAACCTCCCCTGGCTGGGTGCTTATGCTGTATCTACTGTTCTTTTCTGCTGCCTCTACTGGTCTGGTCCTGTGCTATTCTTCACTTGACATGCTCCCTGCTATGAGCTCCGCCTCCTGCTGCTTCCTGAGGTTCTTGAACTCCAATCCCTGAACACACTCGGAAGCCAATTTGAACCTCCCATACTGGGACAACTGTTGAAGGCTGCTTCCTGATTGGTGAATTTTCTTTTCAGTGCACTGCTGAGGGAACAACCCTTTGCTGTCTGTTTTAAAACGATCTTCTAGGCTGTGATAGGAGGGAGTATATTGATTGGCTAATTTAGGTTTCCTGTTCATTGGTTCCAAGAGGATTTACTATATTGCGGGATTTTTTTATAGTGTAAAGATGAAAATGGAATTGCTGTTAGAAGCCTACTATAGCTTATAAAAGGATATGAAATAACAGTATAGAAATTGTTCCCAGGGGTATGAACTGTACAGTCTGTAGGATGAAGACAAATTAGTTGCGGGCCTTAATTTACAGAACCTATCTGCAAGCCTTAATTTAACCGTTTTAACTAGTTTGGTTCTCCAGGTGATGATTCCTCAATCAATTATCTCATTAGCTCTGAGGTTGACCAGCTGAAAGGAGGGGTCAGTAGTGATATGTGTGGTGACAGGGGATGGATTAGAAAATGCACCTTTTTATTCATTGAACAACTATCCCACTTCAGGCATTCTATCTTTTAAATATTTAACATTATTTTTTCAATGGATTCATTTCTCTCAAATGTTTTACAGTGCTCACCATTTACTCACCATTTAAGCTTTTTTTAAATTCAAAGTTAATCCATTAGTGGATCTGGATTTTATCAGTTGAGTTATTTCTGTTGGTTTTCAACACTGATTTTGCATAATTTCCTCCCAGATAATTTAAATCTGCTGCATATTCACTGCCTTAAGGATTATGAATACTTTTTTCTGTTCTTAAGCAACTGAAAGCCTTCTAGTATTATGTATTGTACTGTAATACTGAATTCTATCTTTCAAGTGTGGATGTAGTAATTTTAAAGTGTTTCTGTTGTACCCATTCACTGCCTCTAGGTGGTGCTGTACAGAAGCAAGATTTTAGTGTCAGTCTAATGATTAATGAGAAGTGTTGAGGCCTGAAAAGGTGGGAAAATGTACGAAACAACAAAACTTAATGGAAAGCTGAAAATGTCTGGAAAATGTTTAAAAAGATAGTGAATGTAACAAGAGTAAATGGTGCTTTTTGAATGGCTATGCAATAGTCTTTACAAGGCAGGATAAGCTTTTCCTAGTGCACTGTTTCTGCATTTGTTAGAAATTAAAATCACAGCCCTTAGAGTGTGCTGGAGATGTAAACGCCGCTGCAATTGCAATTTTCTGTATTTTAAAACTTGGTTTGTTGCCCAATCTAGGGACCAGTCATGCAAGAGTCGTCTGTGCACAAATGAAACTGCCTACAGCCCCACACAGATGCACAATGCAGATGAAAGTCTGGAAGAAGATGATAGCTGTTCAGAGCACAGCTCTTGTACATCCCACACTGCCAATCAGAAGGAAGGAAAATACTGTGATTGTTGCTATTGCGAGTTCTTTGGTCATGGACCGGTGAGTGGAACCCATTTAGGAACATGACATAGTTTTGCTGAATTAGGCATAGTGTTCTGTCATAGACTAAAGGAGATTGGCTGCTGAATTTGTTTACAAAAGATTGGATATAGTTCAAAAGCAATTCAGAGTCTGAAGCATTTAGAGGCATCCGGAAGATTTGGAAGACACTATAAATTGCAGATTCTTCCTTTCACTTGGGCCAATAAGTTCAAATTTTAAGGAGGCATCACAAAATTGTATATTTGCAATAGATGTTCTGTGAGATACTCTGGTAAATTTCAATGAAAACATTATTTTGGTAGTTCTGTAAATCTTGTATTTGGCCTAATGTGTTCACCAATTCTATTGGTCAAAACTGCAAATTTTCCACAACACTTCCTTTGAAATATGATTGTAATGATGGTGCAATAAAGGTAGAACTGCTGAAGCACTGTTTAGAAAAGGTTGGGCTGCATCCATGGATACTGTTACAGTTTGCATGGTATAAGAACATAAGAAATAGGAGTAGGAGTAGGCCATTCAGCCCCTCAAGCCTGCCCCGCCATTCAATAAGATCATAGCTGATCTGTCCCAATCCTCAACTTCTCTTTCGGGCCTGCTTTGCCTAACCCTCGACTCTCCGAGATTTCAAAAATCTATCTACCTCCACCTTAAAAATGATTGATTGACATCATCCATGTGTTTGTATAGAAGGGTTGGGGCTGAAGGTGTAAAGCTTATTTACTGGGAGAAGGAAGAGAAGAGGCACGTACAAAATTGTAAATGAAATATAGATGAATCAATAAAGAATGAAAAGCTACAGTATACAATTGAGTTCTGTTTTGTGTGACTAATTTCAAAAACCAAGAACGCATGTTAGAATCCTGAACTTTGCTGCACTTGCAGTACACTGTGACAATTTGTTGACATGTTGGCAAAATAATTACATTTACCATTTTGTTCAAGCCTCCTGCAGCTCCGACAAGTAGAAATTACACTGAAATCCGGGAGAAGCTAAGGACGCGGTTGACGAAACGCAAAGAAGAACTCCCACAGAAATCGAGCAATGGGTCCATCCGGGAACCACCAGTGGATGAAAGGAATGTTGAAGATCTGTTAAACTATATCAACAGCTCAGAACAGAAACCAGTCAACAGTGCCAAAGCAGCCAAAAGAGCACGGCACAAGCAGAAAAAGGTATGCTTTGTGGCCCTGTTTTGCTAGCTATGTGGGAGGAGCTTAAGAAAGGGATGATTGGTTGTTGGTTCAGGGGCAGGGGTGAAAGTTGTTGGGTGGCAAGAAGAATCCAGTTTATGTGTCCATTGGATTGTTTAATTGTGGAGAACACTTGGATGACTTGGCTGTGTTAACTTCATCGCTAGCTTGTACCAGAAGAGCCTGTTATTTGGTATTGGTCGAAGTCTATACCAGCCATCCTCTGCCAGCTGCTTTAAACAGAGACATGCTAAGAAACTATACCTTTGAGTTTTCACCCAACTGCCGTCTGGATTTGTTTCAAGGTAGATGAAGATCAAATAAGATATGCTTCTACTGCATCTGTTACTCAGCCTGATTAGTTGACTGAGTAGGAATTAGGACTTGCTGGTTTGAGGTTTTACTAATACTAATGAACATAGTCTACTCTTGATTTAAAGTGGCTTCATTCAAATTAAAAAAAATACTAAATTGTTCCTACCATTTTAGTATAAAAGATGACAGTTGCCAGGCACAACTGTAAAAGCAATACTGATGGTACTGTATATTAAACTCACTTCTATTATTTCACTCCTGTCTTGAATTTCAGTGAACTAAATTTTTTCATTCCATATAAACCTTGACATCCATAGTTCTCAACCAGACTTGACTGGTTATACCTAGCTACACATAAGGCAGTGGCTTCCTTTGACAGAAGGAAGTTTGATCCCTTGGGATCATTTACATGATAGATATTTTGGCAACAGATTTAAAGTTTTCTCCTAAATTAAAATGTAAAATGTTCAGCTAGTTGAAAACTCTACTGTCTATATACTATAATGTACCAAGTCCTGCTTGATCATCACACTCATCCTCATTAAACTACTTAAGCTCCTGGGCCCCCATGCCTCAAATTTAAAATCTTCATCCTTGTTTGTATATTCCTCCATAGCGTTTTCCACTATATAATCTCTAAACTTTCAAATCTCACCCCTGCCCCTGAACCTCCACTTCTTGTACTCTTCAACCTTTTTGTGTACCACTCCTCTCCCCATGCACTCACATCTTCCCTTCTCCAACCTTTGGCAACTATGCTTTCAGTTGCCTAGGATTCATTCTGTATTTCTCTTCTAAACCTCTCTACCTCGCTTGCCTCCTTTTAAGACCCTCCTTAAAACTCACCTCCTTGACCCAAGCCTTTGATTATCCTTCCTAATCACTCACTGTGTGGTTCAATAAAGATTTTCCTTCCACCTCTCTGAAACGTCTCAGGTTTGTTTTCCTAAGTTAACAGTGCTAATAAGTGCAATTTGTTATTTTAAGTTAGAGCCTCCCATGATTTAAGTAGGTACTGGGGTACAAATGATTACATTTGTATGTAGTGCCTGTAGGAATTCTAGCCTACACCTACAACCAGGAGTTCACATCTAATTGTAATTGTGCAGCCAATACAAGGTGTATGCATAACTATAATGCTCCATTTACTTTTGTGTTTCAGCAGGAAAAAGCCCGTTCAGAGGTTTGTGATCAAAGGCCGGAGAAACCATGCCCATCTACAATCCATATTCAGGATCTGGAGAAAGTTTCTGTGATAAATCAACACATCCAAGAGGGTATAGAAGAGAAAGTCTTGATATTCAACCAGCATGTCCAAGAGGATATAGAGCAGAAAGTTTCAAAGCTCAACCAGCATATTCATGAGGATATAGAAGAAAAATTGAATCAACAAGAGCTATGGCACCAAGTGGAGTTGCAGCGAGTGAGCAGCATCTTAACCAGCAGACTGGAACAGCTTAAAGACCGAATCAGAGATTCCATCAAAGCAAACTTCAGTCTATGTGATCTACCCAAGGATGACTTTCCAGAGCTGACATCTGTGGAGAAGGGCTTACTGATTGACAGCAATGGCATTGTGGACAAAGACGAGACCAGGATAATAGACCATCAGAAACTCAACTTAAACTTGTCCTTAACAACACCAGGGATTGTGCAGAATCATTTGCTGAATGGAAATAAGCATGCAGTCATCACAAATCAAGAGCACAATGGCTCTGATATGCTTGGACTGGAAAACACATTAGGAAATAAATCTAGAGGCAGCTGTTCAGTAACATCAAAGGCTGAAAATATTTCCGCACTCCGACTGGAGGATGCTAATACAGTCATATTGCATAAAACATCAGAGTCGAAAGTGACGCAGCAAATGTCAAGAAATGGGAAACAACCAAGGCAGCCGAAGCAACAGATCTCTGAGGAGACCAAGAGTAAAACTCTGGTTTCGAGAAAAGAGCACGAACACCCTACAGCTCCCAAAATACAGGGTTCTAAACAGCATGTGCCTACTGCCAAGCATAAGACAAACCAGAATCACGATGGCAAGTCAGCAGAGACTTCAAAGACTGCGACTGCCAAAGGCGATGAGCCCAAGCAAGGCAAGTGGAAGGGAGTCCGTGTTCTTGGCGACTCTGAAACTGGTGATGACATGAAATGTAACACTAAAAATTCAAATACTGAGAAGGTGGAAGGCTCTGAAACTAGAGGCGTCAAAGAAGAGCAACAAATGACAACTGACACGTCTCAGTCAAAAGGCAAGAACAAGAAAGGAAAAAAGAAGAAACACGACAAGACCAACAACTCTCTTGGTAAGTTTAATCAGCGGATATTTTGTTATTTTATACGTTTACCCCTCTCCTGTGACTATCTGAGCAAATCGACAATTAGTGAAATTCTAAAGTTGCTAGGCTTGGGATTCGAACCTTTGCTTAGGTGGAAAATGTTTGAAGTGAGAGCATGTTATGGCACCTCCACTTCATCATTTAACTACAGTGCGTAGAAATATGCACGTTGCCAGAAAAAAACTGTTCGGTGCAAGCAGCAAACATTAATAGCTGACTTAAAAGTTATAAAGGGAGCAAAGTAAACACACAAGTATCCATGATATGCATGGAGAGTGTAATAAAAAGGAAACATTTAGGTATTTAAACCTGTAAGAGTAGAGTTTAGAATGGATCATAATGCTTTCAGTAGCTCTGAAGTTATATTATAGCATTGAAATCTTTCCCTGGTATTTTTTCTGTAACGTTTTTATAGCAACGTTAATATGGTGAAATTAAGAAAAGGTGCAACAAAGCCCTGGGTCTCCTATACCTTTACATTTAGAAATACCCCTGCATTAGTTGGCACAAGATTTCAAGTCATTTTTTGGGAATGTTTTTATTAAAGATGATTACGGATTGGGAAAAATGAGCACTTTTGTTACCCTGCCTTTGAGCTTTAAAATGCCTTGTGATGAGTACAGATTGCCCAATGACTGACTGACTGACAGACTGTTTTAACTATACTTTGCCATTTTGCCCTTCTTGTTGGATGTCAGTCAGGTACTTACAAAGACCAAATCACTGACGCTGCAGTTTAATTCTGTAGGTGAGAATTTTATTTAAAAGACTGATGAACATTCACCTCTGAATGTATACCTAATAATCAGAAAGAAAGACAGCCTTGCATTTATATAGCACCTTTCATGACCTCAGGACACCCCAAAGTGCTTTATAGACAATTAAGTATTTTGAACTGAAGTCAGTGTTGTAATGTAGGAAATGTGGCAGCTAATTTTCACAGCAATCTCCCACAAGCAGCTCTGCGATAATGACCAGATAATCTGTTTTTGTGATGTTGTTTTAGGGATAAATATTGACGAGGACACCAGGGATAACTCCCCTGCTGCTCTTCAAAATAGTGCTTTGAGATAGTTTACTTCCACTTCAGACAGCAAACAGAGCCTCAATTCAACATCTAATCCAAAAGACGTTGGGGATAAATTCAAAAGTTAGGAATAAATCTTCTACCTGCAACATCTTTCCAAAAGAAAATAAGTTTAACAAATTTCTGGAAGATGCTGCCTGATCTGCTGAGAGTCATAGAGTCATTTAGAGTCATTTTATTTATGGCATATGTCATTTGGCCCATCCAGGGACAATGTTAAATTAGCTAGAGTATGCAAGACAGTCAAATGAGAGTTATAGATACTGAGAATATTCTCAATTAAGAAGGTTTCTGCTAATTTGATCAATCACTTGCTCGCCTCCATCTTTGATTCCCTTGTTCCTAGCAAAACATTTGCTGTCCCTCATCCTTGGGCTTACACCTGGTATGCCTCTATCTTCATCCCTTCAAATGTAAGGGATGTAGACATCAGCATATTTGGCACACAGCTGGAATACATAAGTGGTGTTGTGCCTCACTCTCTGCCTAAACCATCCGTTAGTCCAGCATCATCTTGGAAAGCAAAATAACGCCCAGCTTTTACTACTGTACCGTTAAAACTCTTGTCTCTTCTCACTCAGCCTTGCCTCCAATGAGAAGCTTACGAAGATTGACACCACAGTTTAGCTGTCTCTGCTGCATCCCAACTGTCTTCCCCTTGGCTTCTAAGACAACCTTTCCCTCCTGCCCTAGCCCTGAGCCCACATCTCTCTCCACTTTCTCTGCCAGATGCCCTCTTATCCTCTTCAAGCAAATCTCAGCCATGAGCGATATCTTCTGCTCCCTTAACGCTATTCCCACTAAACAGCTGATCACACAACTTCATGGCCCCACGTTGGCTGGCATTGTAAATAGCTAGCTGGCATTGTAAGTAGTTCACATTCCTTAGGTACTGTCTCCCTCCCTTTCAATATGTCCATCACTTCCTCCTCAAAGAAAACTCATCCTCTGCTCCTCTGTACTTGAAACTATTGACCCATCTCCAATAATGGTTTCACCTCCAGAGTCTTTGACTAAGTTGTTGCTTTCCACATCTGTGTCCATCTTTCCTGCAACTCCAAATTTGAAACTCTCTTCAGCTTTCTGTTCCTGCCACACAGCACTGAAACGGTCTTAACCAGTCAAAATTATATACGCTGTGACTGTGACCGTGGTGCATTATCCTTCTTTAATCTTTAACATGGTTGGTCACACCATCTTCTTTCAACCCCACTCCTACATTGTCCAGTTTGGCTCCACTCTTGCCATCCAGTCAGAGCCAGCACATCTCCAGGAATGCCTTCTCTTTTTGTCCTTACATCTGGAATCCACCAAGGATGTATCCTTGGCCCCTCCACTTCCTTATCTGCATGCTTCCCCTTGGCAACATTATAGGACAAAGGATAAGCTTCCATGTGTCCTGATACACCCAGCTGTACCTTGTAGCCACTTATTGCATCCCCTCCACTGTGTCTGTGCTGTCAGGTCACCTATCTGACATCCAGTTTTGCATGATCTGCCAGTTCCTCCAGGTAAATAATAGGAAAAGCAAGGTCATCCTCTTAGACTGCTGCCATAAACTATCTTCCTCTCCACCTTCCTCTCATTCTTTCAGAATCTCCTTTAAAGCCCACCCCATCAGGCTTTTCATCAAATCATCAAATGGTTGAAGGAGGCCATTCCAGCTCTTCAAGAGCAATTCAGCTAGTCCCTTTCTCCATGGCTGTGCAGATTTTTTCTCTTCAGGGGCTTATCTAATTCCATTTTGAAAGCCCTGATTGTACCTGCCTCCAACGCACCCTCAGGTAGTACATTCCAGAACCTATATGCTCGCTGCGTTTAAAAACAGAAGTTTTTTCTCATGTCGCTGTTGGTACTTCTGCCAGTCACCTTAAATTGGTGTCCTCTGGTCTCGATCCTTTCACCAATGGGGACAGTTTTTCTCTATCTACTCTGTCTAGACCTGTCCTGATTTTGAACAGTTCTATCAAATCTCCTCTCAAACTTCTCGAAAGCAAACAACCCCAGCATCTCCTATCTGTCCATGTATCTGAAATCCCTCACCCCTGGAACTATTCTCGCAAATCTATTTTGCATCTTCTTTAAAGCCTTCACATCCTTCCTAAAGTTGGAATTGGACACACTCCTCCAGTTGAGGCCAAGCCAGAGTTCAATAAAGGTCCATTATAACTTCCTTGCTTTTGTACTCACTGCTTCTATTTATAAAGCCCAATATCCCGTATGTCTTTTTAACCACTTTCTCAATCTGCCCTGCCACCTTCAGCGATTTGTGCACATATAACCCCAGGTCTCTCTGTTCCTGCAGTCCCTTTAGAATTGTGCCCTTTATTTTATATTGCCTGTCATCGTTCTTCCGACCAAAATGTATCACTTCCCACTTCATTGCATTAAATCTTATCTGCCATGTGTTTGCCCATTCCACCAGCCTATGTCCTCTTGAAGTCCATCACTATCCTCCACACAGTTCACAATACTTCCAGGTTTTGTCATGTGCAAATTTTGAAATTGTGCCCTGTGCACCCAGGTCTAGGTCATTGATGTATATCAAGAAGAGCAGTGGTCTTGAGTACCCACCTAAAATCATAAATGCAAGTTGTTGCATTCCATTTTATGAAAACATTTGGACTTATTACTTACATGCTGGACTAATGGGAGCGCCCTCTGCTGGATTTGACTCATCATTTGGGGGAGAAAGTGCATATACTTCAGGAATTTTATGGTTAAATCGTAATGAATATTTCTTCAACCTAAATATAGCCATTCTGTTTTTTGCCAATGCTTTGGTGATGAGATATACAAGATGGGAGTTTGTAAATGCAATATAATGGAGGCTAGGAGAACCTTAAGCTCTCAATCTCACCATACTGAAGCTATAGAATCTACAGTCAGGGGCAGGCCATTTAGGACTGAGATAAGGAGGAATTTCTTTACTCGGAGGGTGGTAAATCTTTGGAATTCTCTGCCCCAGAAGGTTGTGGAGGCTCCGTCGTTGAGTATTTTCAAGACTAAGATTGATAGATGTCTACATTTTAAAAACATCAAGGGTTATGGGGATAGTGCAGGAAAACGGTCTTGAAGTAGATGATCAGCCATGATCTCATTGAATGGTGGAGTGGGCTCAAAGGGCTGAATGGCCTACTCCTGCTCCTATTTCTTTTCTTGTTGTGTTGTCATGGCTTCTAAAACTTCATTGCTGCACTCTGCACAAAGGGCTGTGAATAAGCAGTAGAATGCAGTGTAACAGAATTTTTTAAAAATATGAACAGCTGCAGTATCTGATCACTTTAATGAGTAATGATGTATGTTTATGACTAAGAATATTGAGACTTGAACACAGTTGGCTGAGATTCACACCTCAGTCCTGTTGTACAATGGGAATTGATGCTTGAATGATCTTTTCCTTTATACTCTGAAACAGTGCGGTTAAGTGTCATGTTCATGTATGACGTGATTTTAACAGTTTGGGGTATTTACCTACAGGCAGAGAATAAAGTTGGAGAACTGGTTATGCTAATTGCAAGTTCTTGCCTCCCAGTAACACTGTATACCTTAAATTTGTGGAGGCAAGGGGCCACCTCAAGCCTGTCTTTAAAGGTGACAGATGCAGGGAAATAACCAAAGTAGCATGTTAACAAAAGTACATGTCATGATTTCATGAAGTGAATTACAATGGTATTTCCTGTGAATAATTTTTGTATTCTAATCATATCCCTAGTACTGAGAACTGATGAACATGCAGAAGGGCAGGACAATGTGCTGGCATCCTCTGGTACTCCAAGACCGAAACATAGCGGTAAGGGGACACCAATAAAATGAATTTTTGACTGTCTTCAGCTTTTCCTTTTTGTGTACATTTTTTTCCTGAAGCCCAACCTCCCCAGCACCTCAATGACTTAGCTGTTGCCCATTTCCACAGCTACTGAATAAGTAGGCCACACACTGATGGTATCACAGCTATGTAAAATAAGTCTGTTTGTTGAGCACTGGTTGGTTTTGCGTTCTCTATCCTTAGTTCACCACCAGTGTCAGGATTTTAATAAATTCTTGAATTCTGGTAATTTTAACTGGTGCATGTTATACCAGTCATATTAAAATTTAAATGTGCTAATAAAGCTTTATTATGGAGCTTATTCAACATTTAAGCTGTGCTTTCTTACTGAGCATCTTGTATTCTTTCTGTCTCATAGATGATGTATTTCTTCCTAAAGACATTGATCTTGACAGCGTGGAGATGGATGAGACAGACCGTGAGGTGGAACATTTTAAGAGGTAAGAGAGGGCAAACTGATTAGCATAAGAATTTCAGAGATTAGGCACTGGGACAGAACTTGATTTTTGTTCTACATGTGAGAAAGGAAAAATCTGTTGTTGCTTTCCTTGTTCCCACCAGGAACTTCAAATTAATCTGACTTTTCTTTATAAGTTGGTATCTTGTCGCATTGTTCACAAATAAAAAATGAAATGTTAGCTCTGTAATTGCGTTTCCACTTTCCCACTCTCACATCTTTCTGTATGTTTGTTTTTTTTCTCTCATGCTCCCTGTCTCTTGCTTTGTTGATTTGGCTTGAACACTTGGTAATGCTGTCTCGCTCTCTATCTAGCTCTCACTTGTGCTTTCTCATGATTTTCCTCTTTGTATCTATTTCTTTCTGTCTTTCACCTCTTTCTCTTTGGGGCGGCACAGTGGCGCAGTGGTTAGCACCGCAGCCTCACAGCTTCAGTGACCCGGGTTCAATTCTGGGTACTGCCTGTGTGGAGTTTGCAAGTTCTCCCTGTGTCTGCGTGGCTTTTCTCCGGGTGCTCCGGTTTCCTCCCACAAGCCAAAAGACTTGCAGGTTGGTAGGTAAATTGGCCATTATAAATTGCCACTAGTATAGGTAGGTGGTAGGGAAATATAGGGACAGGTGGGGATTGAGGTAGGAATATGGGATTAGTGTAAAATGGGTGGTTGATGGTTGGCACAGACTCGGTGGGCGAAGGGCCTGTTTCAGTGCTGTATCTCTAAGCTCTCTCCTCTTGCCTTCTCTCCTCTTTCCCTCTCTCTCACTCTCCCTGCTCTTTTCTGTCTCACTCACACTGCTCCCGCCCCTCTCTGCTTCTCCCGCTCAGCGCTCTCTCAGTTCGCACATGCAGGGACCTAGTCTGGGCCTGAACAACTACGAACATACGAATTAGGAGCAGAAGTTGGTTCCTCAGTCCCTCGAGCCTGTTCTGCAGTCAGCTACCCTCAGTGAGCTTGTATACCATTGTTTAAAACTGTAAGAACCCTAACTTGCCTCTTAATCTCGAACGCAAATTTCAGTTAATTGCTAAATGTATACAAACAAAAACTAGACTTTAGAGAGATTAACCCTTAAAATCCACTCACTTACTAAACCCCCTTCTTCACACTCAGTGCAGACTGGGGGCAATGTTGCCTGTAAGCTGCATGGGTGCAAGGCCACGCACAATCAACGTTCCCTTTAAAGATGAATGCATGCGAGGGCCATTTAAAGGGGCCGCGCACTGTGATGGGAGATTAAAGGGAGCATTGGGAGTGACTGATTTGCTGCTGTAAGAAGTCTGGATGGGAAGTAGCTTCTGCTGTACTCCTCGATCATCTTCTCCATGCTGGTCCTGCTAGCTGCAAAATGGAATTTCTGGTCTTGCGATGGTTTGGGAATTGCTGCCCACAACATGGAATCTGCTCCTTGAGTGCAGCAGCAGCTTTCAGGACAGCAGCCAGGCACAACGAGAGAATATCATCTTGAAGGAGAGTACATCTGATGGGTGGTATTGGACATGTTAGAATACTTTTTAAATTGTGCTGTGGGTTGGAAGGGGGTGGGGAGGAAATTCTGTGAACGAAATGGGGTTTGGAATACACTGCTGCTCTACCGCAGGCGTGATGAGAGAAGGAAATGCCCTTGCGAAGGGGAGAGTAACTGTTCAGTTAGTTTCTGGGAAGTGATGGTTCGGTTAGGAATTTGCATACTTTCACGATCATTGCAATATGAAATCAAGAAATATTCTGGTTAATGTGGAAAAATCAACATTTTCCAGGGATCATGCCTGCCTACAATCCAGAGGTGGAGAGATGATCATTCTGTGGGAGGACAGAAACAAAAACCCTGTTAGTGATCTGCATCCTTTTTTTGCTTTGCTGTTGGGGACCATTCTAATGCACTGCATTCTTCTTTACAGACATGCAGCGCTACTACTGAGCTGTCAACCATTTCCGTTTGTACCTCTCATTTTCTCCCTCCTTATGCTTGCCACTGTCCCTTGCGTCCGACCTTAATCTGATGCTCAGTGACTCTGCGTCTGTCTCTTGCAAGTGACACTCTCTCTTTCTTTCTTGTTCTCATGCTTTTCTCTGATTTCTCATTTGTTCATCTTCGCACTCTCTTCCCCCTTATGCTATCTCTGTTTGAAGCATGATCTCTCTATCTCTCGGGATCGCTCTCTCTCTCTCTCTCTCGGGATCGCTCTCCTCTCTCCTCTCTCTCTCCTCGGGGTCGCTCTCTCCTCTCTCTCTCTCGGGGTCGCTCATCTCTCTCTCTCTCTCTCTCGGGGTCGCTCGCTCTCTCTCTCTCTCTCTCTCAGGGTCGCTCGCTCTCTCTCTCGGGTCGCTCTCTCTCCCTCTCTCTCTCTCTCTCTCTCTCTCTCGGGGTCGCTCTCTCTCTCGGGTCGCTCTCTCCCTCTCTCTCTCGGGGTCGCTCTCTCTCTCTCTCTCTCTCTCTCTTGGGGTCGCTCTCTCTCGCTCTCTTGGGGTCGCTCTCTCTCTCTCTCTCGGGTCGCTCTCTATCTCCTCTCTCTCTCTCTCTCGGGGTCTCTCTCTCTCGTCTCTCTCTCTCTCTCGGGGTCTCTCTCTCTCTCTCTCTCTCTCTCGGGGTCGCTCTCTCTCTCTCTCTCGGGGTCCTCTATCTCTCTCTCTCTCGGGGTCGCTCTCTCTCTCTCTCTCTCTCGGGTCGCTCTCTCTCTCTCTCTCTCGGGGTCGCTCTCTCTCTCTCTCTCTCGGGTCTGCTCTCTCTCTATCTCCTCGGGGTTCTCTCTCTCTCTCGGGGTCGCTCTCCTCTCTCTCTCTCTCGGGGTCGCTCTCTCTCTCTCCTCGGGGTCGCTCTCTCA